>NC_084462.1:116840678-117155678 GCF_027409185.1 Cynocephalus volans | reverse complement strand
GACCAGTCTAGAGTAAGTAAAAAAGAAGACAAGTTTGGAAAGGTAGGTTAGGGTCAGATCACGGACAATTGTCATCGGCTGACTCCTCTTTCCGAGAAATTCCCTCTTCCCTTGGTCACCATGATAAGGCCAGTCTGGCTCTGCCATTTACTAATTGCAAGACCTTCAGTAAATTTCTTGACATTTCTGTCCCTGAGTTACCTTATTTCCTCATCTAAAAGAGAGTTGGACAAATGATGGCAAGTTGGTGTTTGTAAGAAATTAGAGATTTTCCAGATGGCTTGCCCTCAGCCAGGAAGATCATATACTACATGGGGTGTCCCATGTGCTCCAGACACCTCCTGCGACTTCTGAGCAACAGCCACTGCCTCAACATGAATCTGCAGCCTGTCCTGCACCACATCCAGAAGCTGGAGGAAAATGAAGGTGTGGCGGGATCTCAGGGTGGGGGAAGCAAATGGTGCCTTTGCCACTCATGGCCTCTTACGGTCTAGCTGCTGTGAACCAGGGTTTTAAACTCCTGAAAAATAGGATTCTGGGGCTAGGACTCTCCAGATTCAAAGTAGCATTTCTATTTACATCTCATCACTGTTCCAGAAGGAAAGCCCACCTACCACAGCACCTATTCAAAATATCTGAGGTTACCCCAGCCATTAAGCTACCCCTTGAGTACAGTCTCTTAAAAGTTTCCCCACGCTTTGCCTGAAAATCCTTGCAAAACGCCATCCTATAAAATAGGGTTGTTATGAGGATCCGTGAGTCCACAAATATAAACTACTTACGACGCCTGACACATAATAAATGTTATTCATCTATCGATGGCCTGGTTTCTTTCCAGCCTTCTGACCATTCCTCTCTGCCTCACTTACTGGCTCAGCATTTTCTTCAGGCTCCTTAAATACTGGCTTTCCTCAAAATTATTCCTTTAGTTCCTTTTCTCTGCTTACTCTAAATGCTCTCCTTGAGTGATGGCTTTGACATCCCAGGCTCCCCATACCTATAAACCTGGCCCCTACAATTCTCCAGAACACCAGAGAGTACTTCCAAACACGACCTGAACATATTCACCTGAAATGTCCAATAGGCACCTTGAGCTCAACATGTTCAAAACTGTACTTAGCATCTTTTATTCTACTTCCAAACCTCTTTTTCCCTCTGTGTTACATCTCTCAGCATCAAACACTCAATTGCTCGGGGTGAAAAACCTTAAATTCGGTTTTCACTTTTTCTGCTCCCCCAGTTGTGCCTTTGCCCTCTACCATTCCCCTCCCCACATTCAGTTGGTCAATTGATCCATTGATTCCATTTCTGGATTGTCTCTGGAATTAATCAGTACCTCTCATTCCTGCTACAGGCTCTCATCACCTTATCACCTCTTATTTAAATTTATGAAGTAGGTTTCTAATTTGTTTCCCTGTTCCAATTGATCCTCCACACTGTGATATTTCTTAATTACAAAATTGATTATTGTATTCTTATACTTTAAAACCTATAAAGATAATAACTTGACATCAAATATCTTAAACAATGAACTCTAGTTAATGATATTCATGCTGCAGTGTTTAGAGAAAAATGTAATGAAATCTGTATTTTGTTTTGAAACATATGAAAAGTAAAATGTACTGATGAATTGTAAAGGGATGGATAGATAGGTAATTACACTAGTAGAGCAAAATGTTAACAGGACCATCTATAAACAGATGGTAGTTATACACGTACTCATTTATAACTCTTTCAATTTGTTACACATGTAAAAACTCTTTATAATAAAGGAATGGAGGGCGCAGGCTACGATGGCTCCCTGTTGTCTGTAGGGCGGCATCCAAACATCTTAAGGGGGCCCTCCACGACTGGGCTTCCATGCACCACTCCAGCCTCCTTATTGTCCCCTGATTTGCATCCTGTGTTCCAGCCAAACAGAATGAATCAACATCACCTAATGCTTCACAGACTTTCCTGTGGCCACAGCTTTGCCATCTTTTATTTTTGCCTGGAAAACCCATCCATCATTCCTCTATCTGGTAAACGTCTAATCATTTTAACAGTATTAGCATCTCCTCTGGGGTGACTCCCTGGACAGTTAACTGACTGGTATTTTTTCCATCTTTCTCTCAGCTGTACTGCAGCACTGACTGTGTGGAGCTGTGGTTGGTGCTTCCGTATGTTTCTCCCAACTGCACAAGTTGCTCCTTGATGAACTGTCTCCCAGTCTTTGTATACACAATACCCAGCATAGTCCCAACACATTTTAGGCCCTCAATACATGTCTCTGAATTAAACTAAACACCAGACTAAGAAGTGAGCTATTTCCTATATAAAGTTGTAAGTTGCTTTCTCTGAGCCTTTCTACTTCAGTGGCAATCTGTCTGTCCTCTGTTCCATATGCCAGATGTTCTGGCTATCCCTCCTCTTTAAACAGGTGTAAATATGACATATGCATATACAGCTATTGTATTTTAATCCAAATGGGTTGCATACATTTCAAATCTGTCTTCTATAATTATGGAATAAGGGTTTTTGTTCTAGAGACTTTTACATCCATAGTGAGGAAAGGCTCATTGACAACTAGCTAACGCTTGGTCTATTTCTAGAGGTGTTAAAAATGACCTTATACCAAAAAAAAAAAAAAAGCCATAACTTTTGAAGTGAACTTTTATACTACAAAGAGCTAGAACCATCAGACTCTGAAACATTAAAAAGTCCCCTCAGAATTTCTACAAAAGGTTGCATCCAACCTCATCTTTCCCTAAAACTTAACAGGCAACAATTACCAATAACACTTCAGCCTCTCAGTCTACTTTCTTCTAACCATTCTCAGTGTTCTCATAAAAACCAGCTTCCAAAAACCCATAGCACTTGCCCCCCCACACACACACATACATACACACAGAGCAAAGAAAGATGTGAAGATGAAATTGTCTGCACCATTCATTTTTTAAAGGTGACATTTTGCTTTTAGGGCTCCTAATCACTCTTTCTACTGTTTTCAGAAGAATTTTTTTCAATTAATAATTCGGTGCTTGGTTTCAAAAACCTGAGTCTTGCCATTCCTTCTACTTTGTCTATAGCTTCCAAAAATCAAAAATGTGATTTTTAACAAATGCATTATTATATAGAATTTTTCCTCTAGTAAAAAAAAAATGTGTATATATATATATATATATATATATATATATATATATATATATATATATATATATATATATAAACACACACACACATACACACACACACACACACACACACACACACACACAGGACTTTCAGAGTTCATCATTATGGCATTTAGTTTGGAAGACTAGTACTTTGTATCCATTATAAACACTACTCTTGATCCACTAAATTTACATTAGTCCAAGTTTCACAAAACAAAAACATCCCCTCCTCTGCCTGCCAATGGTGACCTTCTTTACAGAAATCTTAAATAGTGACTCAGCAATACTCTATAGTCACAGAAGCCCACAAAGGACCCATCAAAAATAAGAGAAAAATGTTAAATTACGAATACTGAGTGTTTACAAAGTGGTTACAATTTTGATTTGCATAACAAGGCTTTCCTGACTCCCAGCCTGTTAGACACTCCTTTCCCCGTCAGCCTCCTCAGGGCCACGTGCATCCTTCTGTATGGCGACTTATTTGTTCATCTCCTCTACAAAGGTGGGAGGTAGGGCGTCATATATCCCCAGGGTAGAGTACAGTGCCGGTAATAAAGTAGGTACTCAGTAAATGGGAAGGAAGGAAGAAAGGGAGGGGAAGAAAGAAAAGAAAAACAAAGAGGGAAAGAGAAAGGACTGGAGAGGAGTGAAAAGAGGAATAACCTGCATAGCTTGCAGGTGGGGGAACTGTCCCTCAGATTACATAAGGACTTGCCCAAGGAAGGTCCACTCAGTACTCAGACCTTGGTCTTTCACCCCAAGCTGGACCTTAATGCTGTCTATCCCCAACACTTGAAGTATTCTCCTGCCTCTTTCTAACCTGTTCTGTCAACTCATCCTTCAGAAAACAATAGCTCCACCTCTTTCATGAAGCTTTCCTCACTTATTTCAAACCACTATGAGCTTTCCCTCTCCTGAAGGCCCATGGCACTAATTTTTATATAATCATTTCAATACTTAAACACAAACAGTAGTCTTCAGGCGTACGTTATATTTATTTACCTATCCATATTTCAGAAAAGATTTTAAGGTGACTTTTTACACATGCATGTTATTTCTCTCTAAAATCCATGTATATTCATTAGAGGTAAGGGCTAAGGCTCACATATCATGCTTATATCTTTTAGGTTATAGGAAACAAGACAAGAATTTATTTTTAGAACTTAATTTTTGTATTTCTGGAGTCTTATTGACATAGTTTAATAAGAGTATATACTCTTCTACTTCTTAATATTACCTCTTAAACTAGCAAATAGCTTCCTTCAGAAGAAATCAACCCAAGTGAGTTTAAACAAGATGATTTATTGACTCAGTTTTCCACCTTCAGGAATCTACTGAAACTAAAAGCAGGAGTCATCATGAGTCATTCCTCTTCTTATACAAGGAAAGAGGGTGCAATTATGATTGGGATACACAAAGAATGAGGCAGGTCTCTCCAGTACTAAAATCTGCCCAGGTCTTTGCATGCCAGCACACCTAGAAAACACAAACCCCGAGCAGGTCTTTCACCACTTATACATTTGTCTACATGTTGAGAGCCTTCGGAAGAGTTAAGGTATTTTAGCATTAAGAGAACTACCCACACATCCTCCATTGTTTACAGCGAAGTAAAAGATTTTTATACAAGTTACTCAGTCCTTCCTCCATTTCACCAGCACTAAGAGTGCCACTGATCTCCTCCCTGATCAGTCAATAAGTTATTTATGGCTAAGCCCCAAGACTGTGCAATTAGAGACAGTGCAGAGCTCTGCTAATGATCATACACTGGGAAAAATGGTCCTAGTCTGGAAAGAATCAAACTCAGTCATAATTTGGGTTCACTTCCAGTAACTAAGCATTTTAATAGCACTTTCTATACCTAGCATTCAGTGACCATTTTTATAAGCATTCCTCCTAAGAACCCAGAACACCATCAGATCAACAGTACCATCTTCATAAGGCAAAACTGATGGTAGCCAAGGACCAAGAAAGTCTCTCCATTCTGGTGAAGGTGATGCCACTCCCCTGAGGACAAGCATCATGTTGCTTTTCCAACAGCAGTTTCTGGTTTGTAATGATTTGTCCACAGTCGTTCAGTCTTTTACTAGGTCCACTCTTGACAGATGGCAGATGTTTCAGAATCTCTTACCCGGTCCCATAAATGCCATGCATCACATGCTCTGTGGCCAAAGTGAAACAAAACATACTGGCTTAGAAGTAATGGTCATGTACTGGCACCATGTTAAGCTGCTCTAGGGGGCTATGATTTAAAAAGAACTTACATATTTTGTCCTTTTTTTTTTTTAAATGATGTAGAACATCAAAAGGAATTATTTATATTTGGAGCAAGTCAACCACTATAGGAGAGAAACTCAGTGCTTAAAATCTTGTTCACCTGTCAAGCAAAAGACAATTAAATTCTTTAATTCAATTTAATAAATATATCATGCACTAACCATAAGCCACTTCTTGAAAGGAAAGAAAACAATGATCCTGGGATCAAGAACACAATCACTGTGAACAAGTTGTGTCAGGTTAACCTCCCCCTACTTTTTTGTTTTTAAACAGGTTTACTTGACAGGCAGTTCAGAAAATGTAATTGATGTGTATACCTACCTGGATTTCATCAAGAATTTTGACTAAGTTAGTTGTGATGCAGACAAGATAGGACAATAGGAAATCAGTAATAGATCTAATGACCTCATCTAACAGTTAAGAGTTTCTGAGTCCTTATATTCTGGAAGGAGGTTTTTGGTGCCACATTGCACTAACTGTCCCTTGCCTATTTTGGACAGCAGGTCTCTCCTCTAAGTGCTTCTCAGACCCACCCACTTCCCTCCATGTCACTGCACATCTTGGTATCAGTCCTGGCTGTCTTGCACCTGAGTCCCTGCAATGGCCAATCTCTGCCTCCAGTCTTGCTTCCCTCTGGTCTTTTCTCCAATTTTAAAAGGGTCCCTGGCTTTCTTACCTGCTTTGCCCAGTTTATGCCTGTTGTTTATGCCAGAATAATTAATAAAGCCCCTTTCATTCTCCAAAATACCGCCTCTGGGTTAAATTGTATGCTAACTTTAAACAGTGTGATTCTAACCGTATCAATCCCAGACTTCACTCTTTCAGTGGCTTCCCCCTGCCCTTAGAGTAAAGCCCAAATTTCTCTGGCATGGTTTCTTAACTTCTTAATGGCCACTAAACTATAAGTTCCATGATGGCAGGGAATTTTTGTCTGTTTTGTTAACCGCCATAAGCCCAGTGCCCAGAACAGTGCATAGCACATAGCAGTTGCTCAAACACGTGTTGAATGATTAGCTTTTAAGGGGCCCACAGTCTGGGCACTGCCTGCCTATCCAACTTCATGTCTGCCTTCTCCCGTTCACAGTCTGCTCTTCAGTCAGATGGTTCTGCGTTCTATTCCTTCCTCAACTCTAGGCCTTTGCATACGTTCCTCCTTCTGCGTGGAACTTTCTCTTCATTCCCCCACCTCTGCCTCTGTCATCCCCCTAAGCTCCCACCTAACTCCTTTAGGGACCAGGTTTAAAACCACTTCTCCTGGGAGGCCTTCCCCAACCCTCTAGCTAGGAAATGTCCTCCCACTATGTATGCCCACAGCACCCTAGGCTTCTCCTACACTAATATTCATCACATTTCACAGTTAATGATTTTTGCACTCTCTCTCCCCCCACCCCCTCTCTCTCTTTCTTTGCTAGTCTGTTTGCTCCATGATAGCACTTATACATATTCCCAGGACCCAGGCACCTAGTACAATGTCTATCACCTGGGAGGCAATTAATAAATAACTGGTGAATTAATGAAAATAAGCTAATGTGATTTTAAAGGTGCAGTATAAAGATGAAATGGAATGATAGTCCTACCTTACTCTGCAATGGATTACACTCATTCCTGGGTACCATGTGTTAATTGCTCAGAGAAAACAGGAAGGTTAACAGACTGCAAAACAGAAACTGAGATAGCTAAGCCTAGGAATGAGAGAAAGAAGGAGGAAGGGAGGAAATGAAGGATGTGAGAACTACCTTCAAAATTTCTAAAAAAATTTTTTTAAAAAGATGAAGCATGTTTTACATGACCCTGGTGGGACCAATGGAAGGAAATTAGAGAGCAACCGGTTTGGGCTTTTTAAGCAGTCAAAGCTACCTGAAAATAAATGTGCTGTGTGTGAGGCACTGAGTTTCCTGTCTCTGGAAGCATTCACAACAGACCAGGTTATGACTTGGTAGAGAGGTAAGGTTGAACTAGACTAGTTTTAGTAGTAAGTAGCAGAAAAGAAAAGTAGTAATGATTGCAGTAGCTAAGCAGTTTGGTCAGATCAGAAAGGGAGTCCAAAGAAGGCACTGGGCTGGCTGAGAATTCGTCCCTGTACCACTCCTCATGACTGTGAAGGCAAACAGGCTGGGTCAAGTAGGACAAAAAGGACAGCATAATGAGCAGGTGTCAAAGGTGACATAGGCACCGAAGAGAAAAGCAAACTCACAAAAATGTGGTTGATGGCAGTCCATTCCTGTCCAAAAGTACAATACAAATATACAGATAAATACTGGAAGCAGTCAACTTTTAATAAAAACAAAGAAAAAGAAAATATGTTCACTTTAATTCTAGGCAAAGAGAAAAGAAGATGTGATCTTTTTCAAAATAAATGAAAGCTGATAATGCTTATGTTCATAACCTAGCTCCTGAATGATTAATAATTTAAAAAACAAACAGGCAAGGAGGTGGGGTTGACCACACTTAACTCCATGAGCATGAACGCTTCTGACCACTTCGTTCTTAACCCGCACTTGAGTCACTGGTGTAGCAGCACGTGTCTTCTCGGGCCCTGTGATAAGACCCCAGGTGACAAACTGGTGACATTGATCTGTGTTTTGGAGGCTCTGTGGTTTTGCTGACTTAGTTAGGCAGGAAAGAAATCCCTGAGTCTAAAGAAGTGGCAGGGCCTCTCATGCGGAGCCCATTCTAGGGGAGTGGGACAGCTGTGCCTGGAGGGCTTCCAGAAGACCTTCTGAATAATTCATGGCCTGAGTTAAAGCAGCCCACTGCAGGGAATTTTATAATGCCCTTATGTTTGACTACCATGCAGGCCCCTTTCAAGAACCTGTTCCAGTGCTTCATGAAGAGGGAAGTCGGCTAGTTTGTAAAGCACCCTGGAGTGTGCCCAGGAATGTCTCCCCCCAGCCTCCTCTGAGCTCCGCTGTGACCTTCACACATCTTTCTTTCTCCAAGGGGACAAGTCTCTGATTTGAAAACCTCAATCTTCATAATTAACATTTTAGCTAAATGGACTAAACATAAATGGAAATGCTTTTTGCCACTTTAAGGACTGCACCACTTTCTACACACACACACACACACACACACACACACACACACACACACAGCATTTTCTAATCCAAATGTACAGAGAGAAAGATTTCACTCTCTAGTTAGAAAAGAAACACAGCAAGAGATAAAATATGCAATGCCAGTTAAAGTCAACATTGTAAAAATTAGAAGGCTCAGTTCTCAGGACAGATTGTCTTGCTCTCACAATGGTTTTCTAAAGACCTTGGACTGAAGTCAGAGAGTATCTGCCAAGGATCACAGACATCCCCCCACCCCACCACCACCCCACCCACAGTCACTATTGGCCACTGGGTGGTGTAGGAGACTAGCTATTAGTGTACAGTCTGACAACAGATCTGGAGGAGACTTTGACCCTAGGAGGGACTGCCCCACAAAGAATGAAATGCTGGGAAATCCCCATCGTCAATATTAGTTCAAGTGCCATGTTCTAAGTGAAGGAGGACTTGTTAGCAGGTAAAATAAGGAAGTCTGGCAACCAGGCATCAGGCCACTGCAAATGGACAGGAGCAGGACAGGAGGTGATGGCATGGGGACTGAGCAGAGGTGGCTCTTCATGGAGGGGTGCAAACAAGAGTGGGAAAGAGAATAGGGGCAGGGGGAGGATGGGACCAATGGACCCGCTGCTCCATGTGTGTGGTTTTGCTTATATGTCTATTTTAATGGAAGAGCTTGTGTGTGTTTATATCCTAAGGGGATGGGCCAATGAAGAGAAAGGGAGGTTTGAAGATACAGGGAGTAGAGAAGGGTTAGACCAGCAGCAAGGAGCCCAGGGGTGGACTCACTGCAGACAGGGCGAGGATACTTCCTCCTGGGGAGGAAGAAAAGCTGGTGCAAACAGCGGTGAGCAGGCAGGACGCTGAGCTGCTCCCACCCTAGGATCAACAGTCTCTTGGTGAGGGAGGGGCAGGGTCTTCCCCCTGAAGAGGGACAAGGTGAGGTAGTGGGGAGGGGCTGGGGTAAAAGTGGACTGGCTGCTGAGGGGACAGGGCAAAAGCTCACCGGGAGGACTTCCTGGTGGCCCAGAAGCCCTCCTAACAGTCTGCCTGGGTAGCAGCCACCCTGGGGACAAGGGCAGCTGGGGAGGCTGTTCTGAGGAGGTTACACAAGTGGGAAAGGATTGGAATCAGTAGTCAAGAGGGTTAAATGACTACATGAGGCCCACATTGTATGGTCAGTTCCAAAGGAAGGCTTGACAGGCCCTGGGGTTGTCAGTAAATCCTGGCGAGACATGAGACACCCCTGATGGCAGGTGTCCTTGTGAGTTGCTCTACAAAGGGGAGAGATCTACAACACAACATGAAAAATTAGTGTGGTAATGCCTTCTGGGCTGCAGAAAACTGCTGTCTGGAGAATCTCTCTCCCTTCTCTCCTATGACTTAATCATTAGATAAGTAGCTTTATCCTCCAGACATGACCCACTTGACAGAGTTACTGCTACCTCATAGCTTAAGAAATTAATACATAAGAGCAACCCCTGAAGCAGGTAGGGAATGTGTCACTGTGTCTTGTCATCTGTAGCACCTGTCAGGCAGGGAGAGAGTACAGGTGCTGACTGGGTGCAAGCTGACCTTGACTCAATGTGCTAACTTGGACACAAAGCTTGGACGCTTTGAGTGTCAGCTTCCTCATGTAAAGTAAGAGGGTTGGTCTAGGACAGATAATCTCTTAGATGTTCCCTGATTCTATTATTTTTCATAATTCCATCATTAACACTACTTATGAATTATATGCCTGATTTCAGATGCAAAACATCTCTGCCAACCTACGTCTACAAGTTGGCAATAAATAAAACAGAAACATTCTGACTGTGACCTCTATGTGGCTGGTCATGATTTGCTGTTTGTGTTGTCAGTCATCATCTAGAAAAGTAGTCTTCCCAACTGGGACTTCAGGAATACAAATTATAGAAAATGATTCCAAAAGCCCCCTCCATAGTTTTTCTTTGGAGTGAAAATCTTATCTCCTTTCCCTTGAGATATATACACTTGGGTAGGAATAGAGAAGGGATGGGACAGGAAATGGATAGTATTGGAGTGAAGAGGGAGAATACAGTCTACATAAATAAAAGGTTGGAAAATACCTCCAGTGTGAAAGATCAAAAGAAATTATAGCTAGTTACCTTCCACCACCACCACCCCTTCAACAGGTGTGTTCAGGGTTGAGGAGGGGCACTGGCGTTACAGCTGCAAACCTGTGGTCTCGCTCTGTCCCTGCCCACCAGGCAGCAACCACAGTTTACAGTCCAATCAGATTTCCCAAGGGCCCTGGTTGTGGTAAAATGTAAAGGGAGGTTGCAATGGAGACCTCTCTATCAGTGTCTAGAAGAAACCCAGAGAATACTGAACTGAACTGGTCCAAATCCATTGCATGAGTTTATTTTGTCCCCAAACCTGCCACTCTCTTTCTCATGCCTTCCTTTTCCTGATCAGCTCTCACAAAGAACAGTCCAGATTTACAGCCTCTACACCCTCCTCCCGGCATAAAGCAGCTTCCCACCACACTCCTGCTTTTCCTATTCTCTCTCCTACCCCTGTGACTGGAGACGCTATGCTGAGCAAGAGGGACATAGCCCCTGCCTTCATCCTGCGTACAATGTATGGAAAAACCAGCCATTTCTGTTACAATCCATCCTCTTTCATTCCTTTCTTGCCTGTGCAAATGTTGCTCCCCACACAGAATGAAAGCTCACTGCCCTCTTGCCTCCCTAGCAACCACATGGTCACCTTTTCGGTTGCAGCTCAGATGGCACCTCCTCTGTGAAACCGTCCCCTACCGCCTCCCACCAGGTGCACTTACTGCTTGTTTTCCTGCCATCCACAGCAGTTAGTACATTACCATCCTGTTATTGGTAGGGCTTTATTTGTTGGTTTGTTTTTGTGCATCTGTTTACTCACTAGGTGATAAATCCTGTAAGGAAGGGAACCGGGTGTTTTCTCTCTGCAGCTTCAGTGCCCAGAAGAGCAAGCTACAAACCTCAGGGCTCTCGGTGGTTTATCCTTTCCTCCCTTCCCCTACTCCATTGAAGTCTTGACATACACCTCTGAAATACTGACTCTCTCTTCTGCTCTCCAGCACCACAGTCCCAGCCTCACGCCAGCCCCCTCACGCCAGTCTCACCTGGCCTTTCGTCATAACCTGCTCGCCACTTCCAGCCCTCCCACCACACACTGATCTTCCAAGCTGTTGAAAGAGTAATTTTCTAAAACATGGGTCTGATTGTATAACTTCCCTATTCAATAGGATAAGGTCTTAACTCCTTAGGACGGCTCCAGCTCCTCGCCTCTCCAGTCCCAAGTCCTCCCTCCTCTCTGTGACTTGCCTGGCCCCACCAGCTATTTATTCATCTTATGCCCAAGTCACATTAACCAGTGCATGCTTCTGTGCCTTAACATGTGCTGTTCACCCTCCCTGGAACCAGTCTGTTTCCTCTCCTCCCCAAACACACACACACACACACACACACACACACACACCTTTTCTTGACAAAGTGCCATTTGGGATAAAAAGCCCAAATGTCAACTTCTCTCTGCAGCTTTTCCTAAGTCTGGCAGAGTTCATTTCCTTCTTTCACAGTATGCCCACATCACTTTGGTTTAATGCACTGAATTTTAATTCTGTCTATACAGCTCTGTCCCTTACAATACTATAAACTCATTAGTGCCCATGATATATCCTATTCATCTCTGTAATGCAAATAAGTGATATAGTACTGATGTGTAGGTTTGTAATAAAAGTTTTCACCCCTGCTAAAGATGATTGTAGAGTCTGCATTCCCAGGAATATTCAAAAAGAAAACATAAAATATTTAACTTGAATGCTGGGGGCACTCACTGGTCCACAGGTAGAGGGACAGACTAGACAACGGGACTCTCTCTGTTCTAGTTCAATTCTCATAGCATTAATTGAGTACCTACAATAGGCCAAGCACTGTGCTGGGTAATCTTGTAAATCAGTCACGTTTTTCATTGCTCACAACAGACCTGTGAGGTAAGCAAATCATTTCCATTCTGGTACTGAAGGAAAAGAACTTCAGAGAAGAGAAAAGACTTGCCCAAGCTCCTGCACTCAGCTAGCAGCAGAGCCGCTACTGACACAGTTGGGCAGGGAGCCTGCACGGCAGGAGCGAGACTTCGAGAACTGAAGCACAGCAATGGCCCACTGGCTCTCAGTGGAAGGAAAAGAGCAATCAACCGATAATAAATGAAAGAACAGAAATCAAATAATTTTCCCTGTAGCCTAAGTGAACCCTGCTCTCTATTGAGACCATTGAAATCTACTGAAATCTCTATTGAGACTGAACCTTATAAAGTGTAAAGCAACTTTAATAAAAACCAGTAAGAATCCCATCCTCATTACAACTGCAGTGGAAATATCCCCTGCAGATAGGAGACAGATTTCAGAGTCAATGAAGAAAACTCTAATTGGTCCCTTATAACATACTTTATTTAGCAGAACTCAAAACAAAAATCTAGATGGCCTCTCCTTAAATGGTCCAGTGATTCACTAGTTACTGTACTTTGAAGTAGCTGCCAACTCGGCTGTTTGCTCGCCTCCTCTCCAATGGCCTCAATGGCCTCCTGGCCTGTGTCTGTCACCACCTTCCCCCCCCATTCCCCTCATCCTCTGGCATTTATAGCAGAGCCTAATGTTGATTCCCTAATTCCACTAGATCCTCCCCTACCAGATCATTGCTCACGCTGTGTTCTCCGCCTACAGTGGCTTTCCCCATGAGTCTATACTTATATAAATAATTGAATAAGTAAATAAATGCAGGAGTGACAAATGTTACTTACAGAAAAAATTCTCATTAATAAATGTAGATTAATGAGGAAAATCAAAGAATACCATTATAATACCACAGTAATAATTGGTACAGGCAAGATCCATTGATAAATGCTATAATCAGCACGCAAACTTTTTAGAAAAAGAGGATATTTGCATAGCCTCAAAATATCTCCCCCCAGATTTACTAATGACTGTGGTGCTTTTAACATATGCTCACAAATTCCTTGATAGACCTTCCTCCAAGAGACGGAACTCAATTTCTCTCCCTTTGAGTGTGGCTGAACTTAGTGACTTGCTTCTAAGAAACAGAGAATGGAAAGAGAAAATAGAAACTTTATTAGCAAATACCACCTTAACTATGTGATCAAGGCTAGAATCACCAGCAATCAGTTGTGTGGATATGATAAGCCCTTTAATATAATATGATGAGAAATGCACATCACTTCTGTGGTATTCTCCCCCAAATTCATAATTTCAATCTATTTAGGAGGAAACACCAGAAAAACTTAAATTGAGGAATATTTTATAAGCCACTCTACAAAACTAGTCTTCAAAAGTGTCGATGCCATAAAAGACAAGGAATGACAGAGAAACTGCCATAAAGTGGAAGAGGCAAAGAAGATATCACAACTGAATGCAATGTGGGGCCCTGGACTGGATACTGGAACAGAAAAAGAGGTATTCATGAAAAAACTAGGAAAATCTGGGAGGGGAAAAAAGTCTATAGTTTAGTCAATAGTGTGTCCCAATGTTAATTTCCCAGCTTTGATACATGGTTATGTCAGATGTCAACAGTGGAGGAAGCTGGGTGGAGGGTACCTATGGGAATATTCTGTATTATCTTTTCAACTCTTTTGTAAATCTAAAATTATTTCAAAGTAAAAAGAGTTTAAATAGACGCCTTTTCTTTTTTTCTGCTTCTTATATGTATTTTGTACTTCTGTTATCCTAAAATGAGCATGCTTTCCTTGAAATATCAGGAACAAGCTGAAAAATGCTCACTTACAAAGACCACCTTCTTGGAGAAGGCTCCTCTCAGGAGGGTGAATCGCTCCTGCTGCACTCCCTCAGGATTCTGTCTGTTCAGAAACTCAGCTGCAGCACTTTGTTCACCCCGCTTTATTTTACAGTTGTTACGTGTGTCTCTTTTTGGCAACTCCACACAGGCAAGGGACCTTTTAATCCCACCCAGCACTTAGAATCCAATGAGTGTCAGCTGAGTTATCATCATGGAAAGCAGTCTTCATCCATCTAAGGCCAATCCCTGAGCCAACCCTAGCTTTGGGACCAGCCTGCCAGCTGCTCGTTTCTTCAGACCTCTTCTGCACCTGGGACCTCAGCAGGTGTCTGCTTAGATGGCACATTATACCAGAGCTCTGAGGCCAACCAGTCTCTCAACGATTCAAATCTCTACCATCTCTGGCCACCACTGAAACTACAGCCTGTGTGCTCATTGATTCCTACCCAGTAGGCTTCTCATTCTGGTCCAGGCATCTTTTCATCTAAGCCACATCCCATAATTTTCCTCCCTTCCTATTATCCCCTGGGGAGCCCCAGCTATAAACTCAGCTCCAAAGTAAACAAGCCTACCTACAACCTATACCTGTCCTCAGAAAGTTCCATCCACCTCCCAGTTTTATTGGAATTATGGCTCTCCTGTTATGACAGTCCTCTTGAGAGGTTAACAACCAGAATACGCCTAGAGTAAATTGCTCCGGCTCACTGCATACCTAGCCCCTCACGCAACACACGGGTCGGACACCAAATGTAGAAGGAAAAAAAAGGGAAACAAGTATATCCAAATTCTTTTAGATCCAAAACTTCATTTTTCATGAGAAAATGAACAAGTTTTCATTTTTATTCAGGGAACAAACATGACTTCATATGTTGAGCGTCACCTACAGGATTTGCACAAGAATAGGAATTCCACGTTCTGAGCCAAGGAAGTACAAGTGGCAAAGATCAAATCCCGGTCAAAACTTTTAGTACTTTACCATAGTCCTAAAATTTGTACTTGGAAATCTGCCCCAGCATTCTAGAACAGGAAATTGAGAGCTGGAAGTGTACACTTTGTGGAGCCACAGCTAATGCACATGGTGTTTCAAATCCCTTAAGGCTATTCTACTTTTTGAACCAGGTAAACAACAGCCTAAACACAGTGCTCTTTGGTGCCCTGTTTCAATGCTGTAGGAGATGATGGTCTGGATGTGGTTTCAGGGTCACTTGCATGTGCTGAAAGGTAGCTTCTTCTCCCCTTCAGTAAAGTGTAGCTGATACTCTGTCTTTCTCCAGGCTTCAACAACTGGTCTCGAAATCACATCTGAGGAAGAATGCTAAATAGAATCCCATGACTAAGGCTGCCCTATATGCCAATTGCAGGCTGTGCTTTGCACAAGGGCACCACTTCTAAAGGAGTGTCCTTCACATCACAGATATCATAGATTTGCATATTTATTAGTGTGCAGTTCCAGATGTCAGTTGAAAGTACCCTGTTCTAATAAAATCAGTCTGTTACAACAATTTCCTAAAGGTAGAAGTAAGGTGATTTGAGGAAGGAATGTCTTTTTCTAATTTGCATAAATGTGCCATATGGGCTAGTAGCAGCCATGATTTAATTCCTTGCTGTAAAGTCTGTTTACCATTCAGTAATTCTATCTCTAAATTCTTACACGTCAGTCCAAAGCAAAACCCCACAAATATTCCTGACTTTTTTGACTATTTCGTAAGAGTTTCCATTTGCAGTGAATCTAACCTCAACTCAGACAAACATTTATAGATATGAGAGAAAAGAACAATATCATGCAAAATAATGATATATCTAGCTAAAACATTATCTTAAAGCAGATGTGGTTGGCTCAGCTTTTATATACAGAAACTTACACCAGCTTTCAAAATGTCTGCAGTTTCATTTCCCTGCATGACAACAGTTCCTTGACCTAGTTTCTCCACTAGAGAGCTCCAATTATCTTACACGGTGAGGTTAAAATTTTTTCCCAAATTTATAATGGAAGAGACTCTTTAATTTGCTCCAATTCCTATAAACAAACTTACTCTCAGCATGAAACACATAACTGTGATTTTTTTTTAGTAACACTAAATTTGTCAACAAATATTTGTTGCGAACAATGTCTATATGGTAAGAGCTCCTACCATGCTAGGAGCTGGAAATACATAAATAAGTAAAGTTCTTCAAGAACTTCATACTTTAGTAGCAAAGAGAAATATATAAATACATGATTGTAATTCAGCGTGATATGATCTTTACTAGAGGCATATGTTAGGTTCGAGCGTAGAAAGGAAGGAGGGAAGAATCTTCAAAAAGTTCAAGGAAAGATTCGTATTATCTTGTAATTCAACTTTTCCATGAACTTTCTGAAGTACACTCATATGCGAGGCATCAAAGAAGCTTCCCTAAGAGAAAGCTCCTGGGCCTGCATTGATAGATGAGTAAGAATTAGCAGGTGGGCAAGGCTAGGGCATACAACAGTCTGTACAGGATTAAGGGCATGAAAATCAAGAGACATTCAGGAAGTTCCAAATACGTGTAGAAGGTTAAAGCAAGTTGTGCAGGCAGAAGTAAAGGGAGGATGGAGAGAGGAAAGTGGCAGGAGATGGAACATGTGACATTGCCTGTGGAGGGCTTTTCAGGACATGCAAAGAACGTTGAATTTCAACTTGTAGGCAAAGGGAAGTCATTGAAGGATCTTATGCAAGGAAGTGATATGTTCAGGTTTTAGAGCATATCAGCTTTTTTAGAATTATCATCTGGCAGCCGTATAGAGGGTATATTGAAGGCAGTAATACTGGAAGTTAACCACAGAGCAGATGAGAGATAAGAAACCTCCAGGAAGAAGAGGTATAAAAGGAAATTCAGGTATAGACATATGGGGCGGGGGCAGTGCTGTCTATGGGATGTTCAGGGGAAGATCTCTGGACATAGAAGTCTAGGCTGAGGATATAAATCTGTGATTTCTCAGGATATGGATAGTAGCAATCAGCATGTCAGCAGTAGCAGTCAGGGTGAGGCCCCTAGGCAGAGAGCTTAGGCAGGGATTCTTCACCTAAAGTTTTTGGACTTCTGAGGGTTCTGTGGATAGAATTCAGGGAGTTCTGAGAACTAGAATGGGAAAATAACTACATCTTTGTTTTCACTAACTGAAATTTCCCTCAATTATAAATATAAGCAACATCATAGAGTATTAATAGTACCTATGATGAAATCAGAATACCTATGACCACTGACAGAAATCTCAGATCTTTTTATTTAGTGTTTTAATAAAAAGCACACATATCATAAGTTCTGGAAAAATTTTTATAATTGCAATTCAGTATAATTCATTTCCTTTGCAATCCTATGTATTTTACTCAATGCATTTAGAAACATTATGCAGAGAAGGGATCCACAGGATTTCACCTCCTGCAGAGGGTCTGGCACAATTCAAGGACGCCTGGGTTAGGAAACAAACACTTAAGTAGTGGGGCTTAGGGTGGGGTGGGACTGAGAATAATCAGACAGACAGGCAAGAGAAGAACCAGCACAGCCATCATTGCAGGATTTACAAGAACAGAACGTTTCAAGGACCAAGTGGTCAACAGTGTAATAAAATAGATTATGCAAGGACTGAAATGTTTTCCTTTAATTTACCGATTAACACTTGTATAAGTTAGAGTTATTTTGCTGTAAGCAATAGAGGGAATATTGAGGGAATATGAGGCAGATCACAGACTCCAAGGAAAAATTGAAGAATCAGTCCATAGAAAGGACAGGAAAAGATAATGTCCAGGGGGGTTAGGGTAGCAAGAAGGAAATGCCCCATCTGTCGTTTCTCTGACTTGCTTATCTGCTCGGCCTGACTTGGAGTCTTATGTCCGCTCCTGGGCTGGGAGAGAGCAGTGCACCTGAACGGGCAGTGACACCAAGATCTACAGAGGAGGGTAGCTCCTCGAGATGGCGCACTGTCAGAAGAAGAAAGGATGCTGGGCAAGCGACAGAACATGCCCACTTCAGGGGGCCTTACTGGCAACCTTAGTGAGAGCAGTTTCAGTGTAAGGGGCACAGAATCTAGTCTGCTTTAGTCTACAAGCTGACTTAAAGCGAAGCGGAGCATCCCACTCTGCTGAAAATCTTGGCTATGAGAAAAGAGAAATGGAATAATGGTAAGAAATAAAGGCAAGGTCAAGGGAGGGTTTTTTGGTTGTGCTCATTTTTAATCTAAAAGAGATTTACGGGATATTTATAGACAGAGGAAAGAGGCAGAGTAATAGGAGAAGTTAAAGATCTGGATGAGCTCTGGAAGATGAATTGAATCTGAACAGAAAGAAGTCACTATTGCCACTTACCGTGCCAGGCACTTATTATGCCAGACACTGTGCTAAACAGACTTTACCTGCATTATCTCCTAAAACTGCCAAGTAGATACTATAATTATTCCCATTTCACAGAATGTGGAATTAAGTATTAGCCAGTTTCAAGCAAATTGTCTAACGTTACACAGCTACAGAAGCAGAGTGGAGAGCAGACACATGAACTTTCCGACTCCAAAACCCATACTTTTAACAACATTTTGCTTCTTTCTATAAAACCCAGCAAAAGAAGGTAAAGAGAAGTGTCCTAATTTGTAAGTTTGTACCAGGGAGGCAGAACATGAGGGGGATTCCTATCACTTAGCTTCAGTTTTCTTTGCAGGAAAGTGCCAGCCATTGATGGAGAAAAGGAAGACTGGGAATGGCACAGTAAGGCTAACCAGTGAAGGATTGTTACAATCTGAGCTGGCCATGGGAGAGACCTGGTTATGATACGAGAGAAGGCTTAAAGACCCCCTACATAGATGCACACACACACACACACACACACACACACACACACACACACACACACACACACACACACACACATTCCAACAAGGTTGCATAGGAACCAGTGCCCGTAGCTGTGTAACTCTCTACAGCAGGGCTACCCAGCAGGGGTAGGGGGCGTGCAGACAGACCCAAGCTCTAGTCCAGCTCAGGCTGTTACAAGCAGGCATGATAATAAAGAAAACTTATATTTATCCAGATTAGTGATTTCTTTGGCTCTGAACTCGAATAATCGGAGGTTACTATTCTTATCCTACTGAGCCAGCAGTAATGTTTTTAAATTTTATATACATATATATATCTGTGTGTGTGTATATATACACTAACAACTTCAGTTAGCATCCATCTAAAAGATTATGACCTAATTGTGGCCAACTAGCAACATCTTTCCTACTTCTGTTTTTTCTAAATGGTTAACAAATTAATTTTCTTAAAAACCCATGATTATCAAATATTATTTTTAGAGAAGAGTAGGTAATAATATTGTGTAATATGACAAAAATTTGGAAATGCCTAAATGATTCTTTTAGACTTCTAGGCTGGAAGAAAATAAATAATTTTAATGTCCATAAGAAGTACATCTAAACAGCTTAAAAATGAAGATGTAGACTTCATAGTTTAACATCTTTGTGGAAGCAATACTCTCTCAGAAACATTTAAAACTCACCTGGAAAATTATTACATTCTACCTCAAAACCAAGTCCATGATGTAGTGTTTGATAGACAAAAAAAAAAAAAAAAAAAAAAAGGTCACAGTACAGAAAGAAAAGCAAGGTTCCAGTTATGCATTTTAAAGTACATATCTGGGGCCGAGCCCGTGGCGCACTCGGGAGAGTGCGGCGCTGGGAGCGCGGTGACGCTCCCGCCGCGGGTTCGGATCCTATATAGGAATGGCCGGTGCACTCACTGGCTGAGTGCCGGTCGCGAAAAAGGACCAAAAAAAAAATTAAAAAAAATAAATAAATAAAGTACATATCTGTAGATCACAGAAAACATCTGGGAATGTATGCCCAACTGTTAAACTATTTACCTGTGGGATTAGAATGGGGTGTGCTTGGAGTCCCCACTCAAAGAAGGGAATTTTTACTTTTCATTTTCTACAATACTCTGATTTTAAAAAAACTATATTACTTCTTTAAACCTTCAACTATTTTATTTGCTTCTTTACTTATTTGGAATAACTTTAGATCTGTAGAAAAGCAGGGAAGATAGTAGAGAGTTCCTGTAATACCCTCATCCTGTTTCCTCCATTGTTAACATCCCACCTTACCAGGGAACGTGTGTAAAAACTATAAAACTGACATGAGTACATCACTATTAACTAAATTCCAGACTTTATTTGGATTTCACCAGTTTTTTCATTAATGTCCTCTCGCTGTCCCAGCACCTAAGCTAGAGTACCACATTGCATTTAGTTGTCATATCTCCTAATTTCTTCTGGTCTGTAATAGCTTCTTAGGCTTTCCTTGTTTTTCATGACCTTGGCAGTCTTGAGGAATACAGTCCAGGTACCCTGTAGAATATCCCCAATTTGGGTTTATCTGATGTTTTTATCATTATTAAAATGTGGTTATGAATTTGGGGGAAGAATACCACAGAGGTGAAGTATCTTTCTCATCACATCATATCAGAGGTACACGACATCATTGGTGACGTTAACCTTCATTACTTAGTTAAGGTCATGTTTGCCATGTTTCTCCACCATAAAGTTCCTACTTCTCCCTTTCCATTCTCTGTTCTTTGAAAGCAAGTCACTAAGTGTAGCCCACCCTCAGGGGTCGGTTAAGCTCTTCCTCCTAAAAATGGGAGTACTTACATATATAATTTGAGATGATTCTATAAGGATGATTTCTCTCTTCTCCCCTGTTTAATTATTTATTCAATCATTCACTTACATTAGTATGCATTCATGTATATTTATGTTACACTGTACATTATAACTCGATACTACAGTATTTGCTACATTTGGTCAGCAGAAGCTTGGTTCCTGTGTCCCTTTGACATGACCATCCTTTTGTCCTTGGAGCACTTCCTTACTTTCCTGAACTACATGATGCTCACGCTCATGAAATTTTTCCCTGCCCCGGCCCTAGAATTAGCCATTGCTCCAAGGAGCCTTGATTCCTTTTGTTGAACAATGGTGTATAGAAACCAAAATCTGGGCATCAGTGTGTTCCTTCAACTACTTTTGAATAAGTTTGTTGAGGATTTGCATTAGTGCAGTATATGAAGTATTTCTTAACATAAAGCCTGACACACAGTAAGCACTCAATAAATGGAAGAAAATATCATTATCGTTGTTATTATTACTATGCACGTTTATAATAAATATAGAACTTCCGATTCCTAGTTCAAAATTGAATCCCACTAATCATTTCATCAAGCCTAACATGCACACAGACCTTTCTATATTTCTGAGGCTCCAAACCACATAAAGCCAAGAAATAGACATTCCTCCACCCCTGGACCAGGAGTTTGCATTCTTTGACCATAAACTTTTTTTTTCCAAGCATCTATGTAGAGCCATAAAATCAAAAGACTTTTGTGGAAAAGATTTTCTTTGCTTCAAAAGTTTTTAAGGTTAAATGAAATGTTTTGAAGGGCATTAAAAAAATAAACACTCCCATATATAAGTCAAACTCACTTTGGCTCTATAGAGAGCCATTTCGAATTCCTGCCCAAAATAGCTGTTGTTTTGAAATACTGCAATGTCATCACTTTGGAAATAGCTACTGTCCTATAGATCTGTTAAAAGCTCCTTCAGCAGATCTACCCTGCAACCCAGCTCTCCCACTACTGGGTATATACCCAAAGGAAATGAAAACAATATATAAAAAAGACACCTGCACTCCCGTTCATCGCAGCACTGTTCACAATACTGAAGAGATGGAGTCAACCTAAATGTCCATTAGTGGATGAATGGATTAGAAAAGCAGTGGTATATATACACAATTGAGTATGACTTAGCTATTAAAAAATGACTTCCTATTATCTGCAACAACATGGATGGAACTGGAACTGGAAACCATAATGTTAAGTGAAGTAAGTCAGGCACAAAAAGGAAAATACTGCTCATACCTGGAATCTAAAAAAATAAAAATAAAAAAAAGTGGTTCTCATAGAAGTAGACAGTAGAATGATGGTTACCAGAGGCCAGGGAGGGAGGAGAAGTGGTGGACTAATGGTACAGAACTATGCTATCTACCCTAAGTGAATCACTGTGCAGTATATGAATATATTGAAACAATGTACTGTACCCCACAAATATGTACAAATAAATGTTAAAATATTTTGAATAAAAAAAATAAAAGCTCCTTCAAATAATTCCTGTTGTGTCAAACACCAATGCCATTGTTCTTATCGAGTAATAGGTACCAGAGAGTCCCTTTTATAAATTAGAAGCCAATAGCAAAGGTCCTAAGGGGGTGACTTAAAGGGTACCTCTACCTCCAGCACTCTGGCTGGTTAGAGTGTCTGCAAGCAATCCTCTGGCATGAGAATCCGATTAGAGTTCTGGGAGGATCTGTGAAGAGGACCCTGAGATCGATGGGAAGACACCAGAACACAAGAATAGGAATGGGTAAAAGATCTAGGGCCACTCGCACCTTTCAGAGAGTTATCTGGTCCCTGCAGAGTTGTTAGGTTTGGAGCACTGTGGAAAACTCACTCGGTTTAGGATATATCAGAAGCCTTGAGGGTTCAGGGCAAAAGCATTGCAGGAGAAACACTAGGAGATAAAAGGAAACAGAAGCTCCCCATCTGACACAATTCTTCTGAGTTTGTCAGTATCCACATTCTTCTTAGGAAATATTCTCAGTTTCTATCTGTTTTTGGATACCTGCTTTTTTGCTCATGCCACCTTAGAATATACTAATTTTATTTTTGGTTTTTCTTGTTCTGTACCGAAACCTACATTCTTCTGGGCAAGGCCAGCTGTTGCCTACGATAGACTGCATCCTCTAAAATCCCCTGGTGCCTGTGTAGTATATTTTTGGTCTGGCCCACCTTGAACTTCTCGTTTTTGCTCCTGGCATGGTCCCACCCAGCTGTTTCCTCCAGGTCCTTGACCTGCATTATCTCCAACTCACTGTTCAGAGCAGTCACTCTTTGGGGGTCATGGCCCTAAGGGACTATGTGGTTTCACACAAATGTCCTCCAGGCCCTGGAAAATGTATTCCAATTTCTTTGAGGAAAAGGATTATATGAACCAAAGCAACCAAAGCCACCATGGGGAATCTAAGCAAAGCCTCATAATTCTGGTTTGTCCTTCCTCTCCTCAGGAAGAGGTACAAGAGGGACCAGGTTAACAGAAGGGGCAGATTCCTTACTTTTTAATATTGGAATATTACTGTTAACTAAACTTTAGACCTTATTAAAAAGTAGCCAAGGGGCAGAGTGCTACAGTCCCAGGAGGCCAGCACTGGAAATGGACATACAGTCAGGTACACTGGTATTACAGAGACAGCATGGGATTGAGAGTCATTTACACCTGGATTCAGTTTCTTATTCACCCCTCACCAGTTGAGAGACTTTGGTCAAATCATAGATCGTAGGCTTTAATGTCTGTAAAATGGTAATCCAGTGTTACAAGATCTATAATTTATTTTTAAATACTTCAGTATAATTGGTATCATCACCAGTATACACTGGTGATATGTCTGACAATTAATTAAGTTTTATTTCTAGGCCAAGTCAGCTAAAGTGATACCTGGAATGTACTGTCTGAGGTTGGGGGGGGGGGGGTGCCAGGAAGCATTATATCAGAAACAGGGTGGCTTCACCCATACCTCAATCGATAAGCAACATTTAGCAAGCTGGAAGTTAAAAATGGCATTTACTTGGTGGAATGAAAGGTATTTAAGACATGTGCATTAGCTAAAATGGCTTAGAAACATTTTCAAGAAGAAAGGATAAGAATCCTGTGATGCCTCAATGTGTACCCCTTAGTGATGTTGTCTGTGGCTCAATCCCTGATCTGTCATTGTCTCTGTCTTTGTTTGATGCTGCTATAACAGAATACCACATACTGGATAATTTATAATGAACTGAGACTTATTTGGCTCATGATTGTGGAGGCTGGAAAGTCCAAGAACATGGCACTGGCATCTGGTGAGGGCCTTCATGCTGCATCATTCTATGGTAGAAGGCAGAAGGGCAAGAGAATTATAGTAGGCTGTTTCTGTTGTTTATGACAGAAATACCTGAAATTGGATAATTTGTAAAGAAATGATATTTATTGCTTATAGTTTCAGAGGCTGGGAAGTCCAAAGTCCAGGGAACACATCTAGTGAGGGCCTTGGTGGGGGTTGTCTCTACACAGTGAGGCAGGGTTTCACAAGGCAGATGGCAGAGCTAGAGAGAGACTAACCTCCTCACTGTCTCTCCTTTTAAAGCCATCAGCACCACACCCATGACCACCATTAAACCGTCAATTTATTACTCAGTGAATGGATCAATCCATTCAGTAGGCATGGTCCTCACAATCCAATCACCTCTTCAAGGCCCTCCTTTCAATTTCCAATAAGCATACTAAAGAATGCAGAATCCTACCTAAGTAAAGCTTTTACTCAATATACAGTAGGAGCACCTAAAAGAAAAGAGTGCTGAGTATTCATCAAACATATCAAACAGGTCATAAAAAATATTTTATGCCTGCTTTGCTAATGAATGCTAGTCTAATAAATATCTCTATATGTGGCAGATTTTGATGTGAGGCTTGCATTCATTTCAACTTCGTATGAAGTTTGTGGAGGAGTAATTATGACCACCTCAAACCTCTTGGGTGGCTACTATGATTTCCAAAAAGAACCTGAAAATTGGCTCTGATCAAATTGGCTTAAGGAAATTCTCAATCTACATCTTTCATATCCAACAGAGTTTTCAAGAAGTTACAAGTGAAAGTGGTTGGCAAACTCTAAAATGCAGTGCTAACATTCTGTCTCAGAAATATTTTTGATTTGTACAATTCTAGTTTCCCCAGGGCACACCAGTCTGCAGGTTCAAATGAAGTCACATTACAGGTAATGCCCTATGTTTTTCTGCATCTTTCTCTTACCCACCTCACCAGAGTCTAGCTCTCTGAAAAGAGGGCCTTATGCATAATTTCATAAAGTTCCAGCGTGGGTTTCACATGTGTGCACACTCATTGCATCGTGGGCACATTTACCAAGAAGAGCTGCTATTTCTAGGCACCCTCAGGACTCTTCAGTGATGCTCTAGAGCAGTGGTGTTCATGGTGGGGGGTGCACCCCAAGAAAGATACAAGGCAAACATTTGGGGGTATGAGGAAAATATTTAGAACTTCTAATTTTTACTCTTATGTATGTTTTATAAAATATATAAGATATTAATACGAGAGGGCTTAGAATCTTTCACAAATAAAAATGTCAATCAAAAGAGTTTGGAAGCCTCTGGTTTAGAGCATCTGTGGATAAAGGGGAATATATCTTTCACCCTCTTGTACAATACACTCTGCTGAACGCTACTAAAGCAGTAGTTTTGTGCTCAAGTGAAATGGCTCTTCTGTACAGCCCATTCATCCCTCCTAGCTTTTATATTTTCAGCCCTGAGTCAAGGGAGTGGCCAAGAGAAGACACTTCCTCATGATCCACATCATACTGGTCTCAGAATCACCCCACCCTCTGGTGATTAGAGCTTTTCATGGCTGACTCCACCTCTCTTAGGACAAGTTCTCTCCAGAAACCTCTTCTGACCCTACAGCCAATACCCTGATGGGGTAGACCACCATCTCATCATAGACACAGGGAAGACATTCCACAGATGTGCTCAGATCTGTCTGAAGCTCAGCGATGGGGACGTTTCAAGCTGAGATGCTACTGGCTACACCACAGCTAACAGCCTAAAGGAATGTTAACCCCTCCCTCACTGCGAAGTTACATAATCATTTCCAAGGCAATGC
This sequence comes from Cynocephalus volans, assembly GCF_027409185.1. Classification (NCBI taxonomy): domain Eukaryota; kingdom Metazoa; phylum Chordata; class Mammalia; order Dermoptera; family Cynocephalidae; genus Cynocephalus; species Cynocephalus volans. The sequence continues at coordinate 117,129,629 of NC_084462.1, read as the reverse complement.
TTTACCTGTACCTAGGAAAAGCCCTGGAGGCATTTTTGTTCCCTGAGAGTGGATGCATTATCCCTGGGTCTATTTACTTATTCAGTATTGGGGTGTGGGGAATGTGATGTTAACTGTACAGATCATTTTAATAGTGAGTGTAACAGACTTTGTGAATTAAATCTGTATTAGAGACATAAATGCACATTTGAAAATGTGGAATTTCCCTTGAGAATATTATGATTTTAACTGTGAGTTTTATTATTCATTGGGCCCTAAAATCTTTTCTGTGGAAACATTTTCCTCAAACTAGAAGGAAAGCACAAGAAAAATAAAATTTGACATATGTTCATTTACACAGCCATTGAATGAAAAACCCTCCTGAATCCTGTCCAGGCCCCTTTTTTGAGGCTCATCCCAGTCACCTACTCTCTACACCATTGCTCTCCTTGTATATATTCTTATAATCTGCTTGCTTAACATGGTGGGCACCTGTACTCAGGAATGCCTTTATCTCCATCCAGCTGGGACCCTTAGTTGCTCCACAAAGAACAAGACAAGGATACCCACTCTCACCACTCCTATTCAACATAGTATTGGAAGTACTAGCCAGAGCAATCAGGCAAGAGAAAGAAATAAAGGACATCCAGATTGGAAAAGACAAAGTCAAATTATCACTGTTCACAGATGACATGATCCTATATATAGAAAAACCCATAACCTCTACCAAAAACTCCTAGAGCTCCTACACAAATTCAGTAAAGTTGCATGATACAAAATCAATACACAAAAATCAGTAGTGTTCTTATATGCCAATGAACAAGCAGAAAAAGAATCAAGAAAGCAAGTCTATTTATAATAGCTACGAAAAGAATAAAACACCTAGGAAAAAATTTAACCAAAGAGGTGAAAGATCTCTACCATGAGAACTATAAAACACTGCTGAAAGAAATTAAATAGGACACCAAAATGTGGAAAGATATTCCTTGTTCATGCATTGGAAGAATTAACATTGTGAAAATGTACATACCACCCAAAGTGATCTGCAGATTCAGTGCAATCCCCATCAAAATACCAATGACATTCTTCGCGGAAATAGAAAAAAGCAATCCTACAATTCATATGGAACAGCAAATGACCCCAAATAGCCAAAGCAATCCTGAGGAAAAAAAAAAAAAAACTGGAGGCATTATACTACCTGACTTCAAACTACACTGCAAAGCAATAGTAACCAAAACAGCCTAGTACTGACATAAAAACAGACACGTGGACCAATGGAACAGAATAGAGAACCCAGAAATCAATCCAGGTACTTACAGCCAATTAATCTTTGAAAAAGGTACCAAGGACATACACTGGGGCAAGGAAAGCTTCTTCAGTAAATGGTGCTTGGAAAACTGGATATCCACATGTAGAAAAACGAAACTAGACCCATACCTCTCACCATATACCAACATCAACTCGAAATGGATTAAAGACTTAAGTATAAGACCTGAAACTATATAACTCCTAGAAGAAAACATAGGGGAAACACTTCAGGATGTAGGACTGGACAAAGACTTTATGAATAAGACTGAAAAAGCACAAGCAACAAAAGAAAAATTAAACAAATGGGATTCTTTCAAACTAAAAAATTCTGCACAGCAAACTAAACAATCAATGGAGTGAAAAGATAACCTATAGAATCAGAGAAAATATCTGCTAACTATTCATCTGATGAGAGATTAATATTCAAAATACACAAGGAACTCAAACGACTTCACAGTAAAAAAAATTAATAATCCAATTAAAAAATGGGCAAAGGAGCTGAATAGACATTTTTCAAAGGAAGATATACAAATGGCCAACAGGAACATGAAAAAATGTTCAACATCACTAATCAACAGAGAAATGCAAATCAAAACCACATTGAGATACCATCTCACCCCAGTCAGGCTTGCTATTATCAAAAATACTGAGAATAACAAGTGCGGACAAGGATGTGGAGAAAAGAGAACCCTTCTACATCGTTGATAGAATTGTAAATTAGTACAGCTATTATGGAAAAGAGTATGGAGGTTCCTCAAACAACTATAGGTAGAACTACCATACGATCAAGCAATCCCACTGCTGGGTGTATACCCAAAGGAATGGAAATCATCATGTCAAAGAAATACCTGCACTCCTGTTCATTACAGGTCTATTTACGACAGCCAAGAGATGGAACCAACCTAAATGACCACCAATGCATGACTGGATAAGGAAAATGTTGTATATATACACAATGGAATACTACTCACCCATAAAAAAGAATGATATTCTGCCATTCACAGCAAAATGGATGATCTTGGAGAAAATTACGTTAAGTGAAATAAGCCAGGCACAAAAAGAGAAATATCACATATCCTCACTCATAAGTGGGAGCTGAGAAAGAAGGAAAAAAGGAAGGAAGGAAGGAAGGAAGGAAGGAAGGAAGGAAGGAAGGAAGGAAGGAAGGAAGGAAGGAAGGAAGGAAGGAAGGAAAAAAGAAAGAAAGAAAGAAAGAAAGAAAGAAAGAAAGAAAGAAAGAAAGAAAGAAAGAAAGAAAGAAAGAAAGAAAGAAAGAAAGAAAGAAAGAAAGAAAGGCCACAATAAAACATTGAACTTTCAGAAGGAGAGAACAGACCTATGGTTACTAGAGATGGGAAAGGTGGTAACTGGGTAAGGGACACAAAGAATAATTACAATTTGTAATGATGAACCTGCTAATAATACTGATTTGATCATCACATACTGTACACAAATACTGATAGTCAACTCTGTACCCTATAAATATGTATAATCAATTATGTTTCAATTAAAAAAAAATTTTTTTTTAAAGGCTCAGATCAAATTTACCTCCTATTTAGACCCTGAACCCTGACTGAATTAACTGCAGCCTCATCTCCTTTCCCATAGCTCTTTGTCACTGCTGGGAATAATTAGATGGTTCTATAATTTCTCTACCACACTCTCTTACTCAGCTATGTATGGCCTGCACAATCATGGTCACGGGGTAGGTGTTTGATCAATGAATATTGAATTGGATTTATGTTAAATGCAGAACAATGCACAGAATCCCTTAGCCTTTGCTATGGTTTTAATGTTTGTCCCCTCCAAAGCTCATGTGGAAGCTTAATCTTCGATGTGGCAGGTTGAGAGGCAAGGCCTTTGGAAGGTGATTGGATCATGAGGGCTATGCCCTCATGAATGGATTAGTCCATTCATGGATTGATAGATTAATGGATGAGTGGGTTATTACAGGAGTGGCACTGGTGGCATTACAAGGAAAGCAAATGAGCACATTAAAACACACTCAGCCTCTTACCATGTGATGTCCTGTGCTGCCTTAGGACTCTGCAGAGTCCCCACCAAGAAGAAAGCCCTCACCAGATATGCCCCCTGGACCTTGGAATTCCTGGCCTCCAAAATTATAAGAAATAAATTTCTTTTCTATGTATATTACCCAGTGTTGGGAAAATAGAATAATTTAATCAGGCCCCCTCATCTGCCCATCCAGTTGGGGGTGGTGCAGCACATTCTTTGTAAGCAAATTGTGTGTGGGTGGGTGGAGTTAGTTCACATGGGTGGTACCACCACCTGGCTGGCGACTGCCTGGGGCATCCACCACACATGGCCATGCTCTCCAACCTATGGCTTCCAAGGACCTGTTTGCTGGTTACCTAGCTCATAGACCTACATGTGAGGGGTCTGGGGACCCAGCCTGGTGTGTGAAGGGTTTGTGACCTAGTCTGTGAATGGGCTTGAGGAGTCTGTGAGCTCTAGACCCAGCCCTAGCTCGACAATTGGCCCAGTGGGCAGGATTACAGGCAGGTAAAAGAGCCCAAGCACAACAATTGGCGTAGTCTGTGACAGGATTCTGAGCTGGCATAGGAGCCAAAATCCCTTGGAAAAAGGAGGAAATGTGGCTACTTTTGAAAATGCTCTGCCCTATGGCCACATTCCTGTTGACCAGGATCTGGTTGCTGCACACTGTACTGCAAGGCAGCATAGACCAGGTACTACAATGCAAAACCCCTTAGGAGGGTGAGGAAATGTGGCTGTCCTTGAGCATGGGGTGCTCAGTGGCCACTTTGCTGCTGACCAGAGCCTGGCTGCTGCTAACTATGCTGCAAACTGATCAAGATTTGCAGCAGAAAGCAGAGTTGTTGGAAGCACAGATGGTTATCCTGGAGGATGACATGCAGCGACTGGCCACTCCTGCCTCTCACACCAGGGAGACAATCAACCCAGTGGTGAGTTGGGGGAAACCATGGGTTTCCAGGCATGACCTATTGTGCATGAGGAATTGAGACGCGAGCAGTCTATGGGACCAGATGGACAACCGGTGGGCGATCCACAGGTGACCCAGTTCACCACCTATGTCCTGTGTACCCAGTTGAACTAGCTGACTTGGGGAGACAGTTCAGGCAGAAACATGAGGAGACCCTGGCTGCTTGCCTGTTGCAGTTATGGGACCTAGGGGTGGATAGTGAGATATGCTCTGGTGAGGAGGCAGAAAGATTGGCCTCCATCACCATGTACTCATCCCTGAGGCAGTGGCCACAGAATAGCCACAGATATGCACAAGGGCAAGGTAATCACTCCTTGATGGACAGGGTGAATGCAGCTGCCTGAACCGTGTGGGAAAATGCAGGAGAACTGCCCAAGATTGTTAGTAAATGGCAAATGTATGCTGAGCTGATCCAAATCATTCGGGAGCTGGAGATACAGCAGTCCATGTTTAATGTGAACACTCATGGCCCAGATGATGAAAATTTTACAGGCAGCATGAGAGACATAGTGCTGCAAAATGTCCTGTCAATGTCCTTTGGGTCACTGATGGCCATACTGGCCCCATACTTGGTCGTCCTATACATAAGGTAATGACCATGACAGCCAGCTTGGGTGAAGTAGAGGATAGCAGACAAGCAAAAGGGGTCCAAAAGGTGGCTAGGACCAAACCCCCAAGAAATACTTGGGATTTTATCCTAAAGGAACCAAGCAAGACTAGCCATAAGCAGATGTGGCTTGACTTGCTTGCAGCAGGGGTTGATAAAAAGAAAACTGACTGGCAGCCAAATGCAGTCCTGTTTGCCTTGTGGCAGCAGTTGTGCCCTGAACAGCGTTTCACCAAATGTCCGGAAACAGGTAGCAAGGTATGCTCAGTGGATTTAAAGGACTTTTTGTTACTCCCAAGGAGGCAGATGAACTGTTCTATTCTGATTAGGGAGCAGGCCAAGGTACTCATCTTTTGGGGGCAGGCAAGGACCAGAGGCCTCATGTTGAATTAGCAATGTATTGGTGGAGGACAAATGTGCAGCGTGTTTTGGCATTGGTGGATATGGGTGCAGAATGTAGCCTGATATATGGCAATCCAGATACGTTTCCAGGGGCCACTGTTCGTATAGATGGTTATGGAAGAAATACAATTGAGGTCAAAGCTTGTCATTGCCATTGGGCATAGGAAGATTACCTCCTCATGTATACACTGTAAATATATCCCCTGTAGCTGAATACATCTTGGGTATGGATGTACTTTATGGCTTGCACCTGCAAACAACAGTTGGAGAGTTTTAGCTGCGAATAAGGACAGTAAAGCCTGTGTTATGAGGATATGCTAAACATGACCCACAGGTGTTACCCAACCCAAGACATGTAGTTAATGTAAAGCAGTATTGACTACCAAGAGGACATGCAGAGATAGGTGCCACTATATTGGAATTAGAGAAAGTTGGCATTATCCATCTGGCTCATAGCCCATTTACTGCTCCAATATGGCCAGTAAAAAAGCCTGATGGTACCTGGAGAATGACTGTAGATTATCAAGAACTGAACAAAGTGGTGCCTCCTTTGATGGGTCAGCTGACAACTCAGCTGGGGACTTATCATTATATATTGGACCTTGTAAATGCTTTTTTCTCTATTATAATCTCAGCTGATAGCCAAGATCAGTTTACCTTCACCTGTGAAGGGAAACAGTGGACCTTTCAACCATTGCCCCAAGGTTATCTGCATAGCCCAACCATCTGTCATGGTTTGGTGGCTGGGGACCTAGCCAAGTGGACCAGGCACAGCATGTTTACAATGTTTCACTACATTGATGATGTATTATTAACCTCTGATTCTCTTACAGATTTAATCCAGACAGTTCCAACACTGCTAAGTCATTTGGAACAATGTGGGTGGGCTGTGAACACAGCCAAAGTGCAAGGACCTGGGCTGTCAGTCAAATTCCTGGGAGTGGTCTGGTCAGGTAAGACAAGAGTCATCCCAGAAGCTATTATAGATAAGATACAGGCATACCCTTGACCCACAACAGTAGTTCAGCTACAGACATATTTGGGACTTTTGGGGTATTGGAGAGCTTTTGTACCCCATATGGCCCAAATGGCACAGCCACTGTATGCATTAACAAAGAAAGGAGCCCTCTGGGATTGGACTGAGGAAGTAGAACAAGCTTATCGGGCTACAAAAAAATGGCAATACAGCAAGTACAAGCTTTACAAGTGGCTGATCCCACTAAGCCATCTGAGTTAGACATACAGATAACCAAGGAGGGGTTAGGATGGGGTTTGTGGCAGAGACAGGACTGATTCCGCACACCTGTAAGATTCTGGTCTCAGCTCTGGAAGGGTGATGAAGTGCACTATACCCTAATAGAAAAGAAGTTAGCAGCTGTGTATTCTGCCTTGATGACCACTGAAGTTATCACAGGAACTGCTAAGGTCCTAGTAAGGATGACATACCCCATAACAGATTAGCTGCACACGTGGGCCACCAACCATAAAACAGGCATTGCTCAGACTCCCACTCTGTCTAAATGGGGAACATATATAGAGTAAAGTAGCACTGTGTCAACGAGTCCTCTGCCCAAAGAGTTGCAAAGTGTGCTAGGCCCAGTAGAGGTTGTGGAGGAAATTTTGACACAACTGTTACCCATGAAGGTGGAGGCTACACCTTTCCATGAGTGACAGAGGCCTATCACAGAGCACGCTTGGTATACAGATGGCTCTAGCATGGGACCCTCAGCATTGTGGACAGCTACTGCTGTCCAGCCCTTAACAGATACCATGTGGTATGAAAATGGCACAGGGCAAAGCAGTCAATGGGCTGAATTGAGAGCAGTATGGATGGTGATAAAAAAATGAGCCTGGGCCATTAACCATCTGTACTGACATCTGGGCTGCATACAAAGGTTTAATCCTTTGGATTTCTACTAAATCCAAATTTTTTACTGAATTTTTTCTAAGTATCAATGGTGGATGGTAGGCCACCAACCCCTGTGGGGACAAGCCATGTGGCAAGAGTTATGGGAACTGGGGTATGAGGAAGAACTTACTCTTTTCCATGTCACAGGACACTTCCCCTTAGCCAGTCCAGAAAATGATGAAGCCGATGCCTTGGCTAAGGTAAGATGGCTGGAGAGAGCCCCAGCTGCTGATGTAGCCCAGTGGTTACATGGATGAATGCAGCATGCTGGCAGCAAAACCATGTGGATGGCGGCTCAAGTGGGCCCTGCCTATAAAATGGGAAGACGTAGTAAATGCCTGTAGTGCTTGTCCAGTGTGTGCTCAAGAGAGTCCACACCTCTGCCAGGTGCCCCATATAGATGGGCAAATAACTTGAGGAAGGGTGCTCCTGACTCGATGGCAAGTAGACTTTGTCGGACCACTGCCAGGGTCAGAGAATTCCAGATACCTCTTCACAGCTGTCGATACAGCTACTGATCTCTTGTTTGTATGGCCTTGTAAGGCCCCAGACCAGGTAAACACTGCGAAGGCATTGAATAGCCTTACTGCTATGTATGGCCGGCCTGTAGTCATAGAGAGTGATAATGGAAGCCACTTTACTGGACATGGGGTTCAGAGGTGGGCCTCCCAGTTGTCTAGTCATTAGTTAATAAAGTTAAATGTGCCATATATCCCCAGGTAGCAGGAATGATCGAATGGTAAAAAGGGGCTAAGGTATCTACCCAACCCCCATCCCTGAATGGGTGGACATGGCGGTTATGGCCGACAGTCAGGACTCTAAATGAGAGACCCCACAAGGGCAGACCCTCTCCAGAGGAAGCTCTGTTGCATAGGGCTGCAGCACCTATACAGCTGCAAGTCACTACTAGAGATGAGCTTTTGAAGCCAGGATATGGCAAGAACGGAAATATCCTCTTGCCGGCCCCAACCTGTTTGCAACAGGGATAGACAGTACGATGGGAATAGCCTTGGAGAATAAAGGCCCCCATATATGTTGGGTAAGTTTAATAGGGCCTTGGGGAAAAGGATTAAAGGAAGGCTTGCAAGTTTCACCTTGGGTGACAAGTACCTGGCATCCTTGAATAAAGGTAACATGGCCTGGAACAGATAAGCACTCTATTCCAAAGGGCACATTTGTATTAGCATTATGGCTAATGATGAGTTCCCCCATACTGTTACATATAGAACCTACAGATCCAACAGTGTTAGCACATAAAGTATGGTATCATAAACCAGGTAAGATACCTATTCCTGCAACCATCCTTTCTCAGGATGGCAAACTGGCATGTATCTTACCAGAGGGGCGAGAACTTCCCTTATTGTTATCAATAACTCTTCTGACTTTTTGCCCATAGTGTTCTAGCTGCAAGCACTGCACCAGAGTAGACTGGGTGCATACATACATTGGCATGATCATCTGAATATATGTTGAACTGCCCATCAGTATGACTGCAGGATTCCCATGGAGGATCACACCAATGGTGACTACTAACCAGACATATTCGGCTAATAGTTAAAAGGACAGAACTACAAGCTTTAAGGCATATTGAATGGACAGTAGGTTATGCAAATGTAATGGTCATTTATCCTCACTAAGGGAACATCGTGGAAGATTCTGAACACGTAGACTGTATGGCGAAGGACCCTGAAGGGGTGGATTGTTGGGAAAACAGAATAATTTAATCAGGCCCCCTCATCTGCCCATCTGGTTGGGGGTGGTGCAGTGCATTCTTTGTAAGCAAATTGTGTATGTGTGGTGGAGTTAGTGCGCATGCACGGTGCCACCACCTGGCTGGCGACTGCCTCGGGTGTCTGCCGCACGCACGGCCATGCTCTCCAACCTATGGCTTCCAAGGACCTTGCTCATAGATCTGCATGTGAGAGATCTGGGGACCCAGCCTGGTGTGTGAAGGGTTTGTGACCCAATCTGGACAACAGGCTTGAGGGGTCTGTCATCTCGAGATCCTGCCCTAGCTTGACACTCAGTTTCAGGGATTCTGTCATAGCAACAGAAAACAGACTAATACAGTCTTATAATTTACCATTTGTGTAGACAGCTCCCAAACACCACAGCTAGAATGAAGACAACAGCATATGGGTGGATCATGGGACATTGCCTTGGGAAGGTAGGCCTGATGGCAGGCTATGTGAACAGCTTCCAGGCATCCATGAGAAGCAAAAAGGACCCAGAACACAGGGAGAGTAGGTCAAATTGCACCTGTCCCCAGTTTCACACAGGGCCAGCTGTGAGCGCCATTGTGCCAAACTCTTAGAGAATGTGAGAACAGCCGGAGTTGCTGTTGTCAGAGGTGCTTTCAATTGCTTGGGGAGACAGACTTACACATGGGAAACTGCCTCAGAATATATAAACAAGTAGTAAGTCATGATGAAAAGCATATTGCTTTAGGAATTCAGAGAAGGTTTTGACCACAGACAGCTGGAAGAATGAGCAAAGCCTTTAAGAAGTACCCAGGGCTTGGATGTAGTGTGAAGCAGGAGCTTGGTTCACAAGCAGAGCTCCCACTAGTCTCCTCAGTTCTTGAGTGGAGTTGGTCACGTGAGGTGGTTGTTCCTGTCCAATTTAGGGAGGAAGTGGGGCAGCTGGACCAGATGCTGGTACAAGGCTTATTTGACCACTGATATCCCAAGGTCTGGAATTGGACCGGAAGTTCTCCTAAAATGAAGGCCAGGCAGGGAGGCTGGCCCCCAGTGAGCCCCCCATTTATTATGAACAACCCCGGTCTCCACTGACCTCTCCTGAGTCCATATCCCAGGCACTGTGCTAGGGGCTTTATACACATTGTTCTAAGCCTCACAACACTAGGCAAGGCAGTTACTATGAAGAAAAGCAGGGCCCAGAAAGGTTAAGCCACTGTCCTAGGCACAGAGCCAGTGTGTGGTAGGATTAGGATGTGATTTCAATATCTGACTCCAAGCCCAAGCTCCCCAACATCCCACCTGCCTTCCTCGTGGGAACAAGTCCTCTAAATTCTCAAGGAGAAAAAGGGTTGCTTCTTTGCTCTATTGTGAACATTATTGTGAGTAACAATGCCAGTGCTGTAAGCCAAAAAGTTAACACTGGCTCTTGTCCACTGGAATTAATCCCAAAGACAAATGAGAACTGTGCCTGTTAAAATGAAATACCTTCTGGTACTGAAGTCAGCAGTATGAAATCCCCTTGAGTCAGAATGTAGTAACTTCAGATATCAACTTTGGGAACTCTTTAATCAGATAAAATTTTATTTCAAAATTTAAAAAACAACAAACCCTTTCCATCTAGGATAACACATCTCTTGTTCAGTACAGTTCTTGTTCGGTGCTTGCACTGTGCATTTTCTGTCCCTTTTCACCACAGTGCTCTAACTACACTGGATCCTTGAATTTGTCGTGGACACGGGCTTTAACAGAGCTAGAAAAGGTTCTGAGAGCAGCTAGAAAGATCATGGAGACAGGAGGGCCTTCCATGAGAGAATGTCTAATAACATCAGGTCTGTGGTTTAGAAAAAAATAAGCCAGAAAGGGGGGGTGGGGAAGGGCATGACCTAAATGTATCACACTATAAAAAATTATATGTGGTGACCCTAAGCTCATTTTCACTAAATCCAAGAGACTTAGAAGTGAGATGGGACTTGGTGATTCAACAGGACATGAGTGAGGGGAGAGATGGGCTGAGGATGACTCCCAGTGTCCCCACTAAGTGATGGGATTAATGACACTGCTTTATTCCAGGCAGGAAGCTCAGAAAGAGGAACAGGCTTGGAATGGGAAAGATCAGGAGATCATTTGAGGTGTGCTGAGTGAAGGTGCCTATGGAAAATTCAGAAGACATACAGAAAGCAGCAGAAATGTAAGTCCGAATCTCAGGAAAAATAACTAAAGTCCAGAAATTTAAATTTATGAGTCATCAGCACGTGTCTATAGGAGAAGTCATCGACAAGCATAGACCATCCAGAGAAAAGGAGGAGAGAGAAAGATTTGTCCCTTCCAGTCTGGGACCAGACTCATGGTCTCATGAGAGTCATTTTAGATTAAATAAAAAATTAAACTTGTTTACCTAGTAGGTGTGAAACATATAGAACACTTGTGAACATTTGACCTCAACAACTTTTTAGCTCAAAGAATTTCACAAAAAAATCTTGAGATCTTTTTATTATAAATACATACGATTTAACAGTCTGTAGTTTTCTTAGTAGAAGTTTATCATTGTTAATCTCTTTTTTCTATTTTTATTGTGGTAAAATATATATAACATAAGGTTTGCCATTTTAAGCATTTTTAGACATATAATTGTGTGGAATTAATTACATTCATGATGCTGTATGAACACCACCTCTATTTCTAAAACTTTTTCATCCTCCTGACATAAACTCTGTACCCATTAAACATGTTTCCGTTACTCTCAAAGAACAAAATATAAAAAGGAGAAGAACTGAGTTAATTTTGCAGATGCCAGATGAATTATGGAATTATTGCTCCAGAAGTAAGTATTTGCAGATGATATGAAAGACAACCTTCCTATTTCCCCCCAGAATGTGCCTTGGAAACCTTGTCAAAAGTGGACACTACTCTAGCAGATATGACACTGAGCCATGCTACCAGGCAGGACGACTCCTTCCAGGGATCTGCCCCTTCTTGTAACTATTTCTCTTCTAATCTATTTGGGTCCAGTTGTTTGTTTTAATAGCTAACCATTCAGGTATTCATGATTGAAAAGTACTATGATGGTTACCAGTAACAGTATCATGAACATTTACTGAGTGCCAGGCACATATCAGGCACCATTCTGGGAGCCATGGGCATTCTTCTAAATAAGCTTGCAAGGGAGGCATTATCATTACCATTTTACAAACTAGGCTATTGAAGCTCAGCAAAGTGGAGCAACTTCCCCAAGGTCACAATGTTGGCAGCAGAAGAGCTTGTCTTTCACCAAGGCCCCTGTGTGCACTTTGCCCTACTTCACAAGCTCATGTAAAGACTGGCTTTTATCACCAAGTTATAAAAATTGTAAGGACTCACATTGTTATAATAATGAACAAATTACTGGGTTGAACCACATGCAACTGCTGATATTTGGATATGGTTTGAGGTAATAAAAGCACATTCGCTCATATTTTATATGAATGTCTGGAACAGCAGTGTGAATTTCTAAAGAGATTCCACACCCAATAGAAAGAGTAGAGGAGAACCAAATATACCACCCAGATCATTAACAGTGGATATATGTTGTGGCTAAAAAGAGCAGGAAGAAATAGAAAATGCGTGAATTTGCAAGATAAGGAAATTCTGAAAGATTGTTGAGAAAGACAGGAACTTGTTTAAGTGAAACCTAATGTGTTGTCTACAGGTTGACCACCAAGAGTACTGTGAAATACAAGCTAATGAAACATACAAGTGTAAAATATAAATGCTACATAGACACTACTGTCTGAATGTCTGTGTCCTCCCAAAATTCATATGTTGAAATCCTAAGCCTCAAGGTGATGGTATTAGGAGATGGGGCCTTCAGAAGGTGATTAGGTCATGGGGGCAGAGCCTTCATGAATGCAATTAGTGCCTTTATAAAAGAGGCCCAAAGAGGCCCATGGTCCCTTCCACCCTGTGAGGACAGAGCTAGAAGATGCCATCTGTGAACCAGAAACTGGAAATTATCGTGTTCCACCAGACACCACATTTGCAGCGTGCCTTGATCTTGGACCTCCCAGCCTCCAGAACTGTGAGAAATAAATTTCTGTTGTTTATAAGTTACCCAGTTGATGGTATTTTGTTATAGCAGTCCAAACAGATTAAGACAATAAATTAAAAATATGTTTTCATCTATATGAGGGCACTAAGCAAATTTAAAATATTTTATGGAATCTCTTTTCGGAAAATCATAAGGCTAAATATTGGAAAGACATGAAAAACCCCATAAGTGAAACATAAAATATTACAGCTAACAAGAAACAAAAATCACTTAAATTTAACCCTTTTGTTTTATTGTAGAGGAAACCAAGATTCAGGAAGATTATGTCAGCAGGTACTAAAATATAGGTTCCTTACTCCCAGTCCAGGGCTCTCTGAAATAGATTAGAATAACATGCTATTCAAACACAATAATGTCCTTGTGTACAATTGGCTATGCCATGTATTGCAGATGTAAAAAAACTTTCATGAGGCATAATTTTTATCTTGTAGCATGATGAGGTTGCTAAAAATAAATATATTAAATATTTCATGATCATAAAATAAAAACACTGAGTTTTAAAATTTGACAGCATTACATTTTCTTATTCAACCTGTTATTATTATGGTATAACCAGAACACTGCCTTCTCCCAGGATGTTTTTCTAATTGGTTTTGGATATTGTCTGTCTTTTTAAACAGGAAGGCATTCTAAAAATAGGATGCTGTCAAAATGGTTTGAATTTCAAGAAAAATAAATAAATCTCACACCTGCTCCCTGTGAAATACTCAGTTCAACAGCATGACATTTAGAATATGTCTTTGGTGCAAAATTCAGCTGCAGATATCCACAGCTAAAAGATAATTTGCCTCTAATTCAAAACAAATACCAAAAGTCAGCTATCTTTATTATTTCCTTCACTTATGAGGCTACATGTTCTTCTGGCCAAACAACCACATCATCGTGTTCCTATGCTTTGCTTTATTTCTCATTAGAGCATTTTTAGTAGTAAAGGGAAGGGCTGACTGCCGTGGCTTATCATTCTCCCTGTGTGGTGCTTTCATTGAACATTCTTCCAAAATCCACCAATCCATCAATCTAAGATTTACAGACAAGGATTCATGATTTAAAGGAGAATAAATACCTCTATTCCTGAGGGAGACTAACACGCACTAAAAAGAGAAGGAGGCAACCACCAGTAGAAGAATCAATATATCTTTCAAATGGCCTGTGAAACTCCAGCTCCCCCATAGCAACCCTGCAGAGAGGAGGACATCGGAGCTGCCTAGACAATATCCCTGCTTTCAGTGGAAGAATGATTAGAGGGTACATGATGCCCTAACCATTGGCCACAAGGGCTATCTGGAATAGCATGCTGAAGGGTGTTTAGTACCTTGAAAACAATCATTGCAAAAGAGAATTAATTTTCTACATGCTGAATACAATCATGTTGCCTCCCTCTATGAGGGTTATGTGAATTTATTCACTCTTGCAATATTTATTGAGCACCTGCCATATGCCAGTCACTACTCTACTAGCTAAGGAAACATCAGTGAACAAAACAGACAAAAATCTCTGCCTTTACACAACACACGTCATACTAGGGGGAACAAACAAACAATAAAAGAGATGTGTATTGCAGACGGTAAGTGCTATGGAGAAAAATTAAGCAGGGAAATGAAATTAAATGAGATAATACATGTGCTTGGTACAGTATAAGCATTTAAAATACATTAAAGGGCTGTTTTTTCCATTAATAAAAGCTCTAACAATGATTTCATTGGGATCAGGATTGGAGCTGAGGAGAAACTGCATTTCCTTCTTGGGGAAGTAATAATCTTATTGCTCTGCCTCTGAATAGGTGAAATAATAATAACTTTCATTTATCAAATGCCCACTTGTGCCCATAACTTTACCTAAACCTAAAATACTTCTTTTCATCCTGTAAAATGGATATTCTCCCTATTTTACATATGGGGAAAATGAAACTCTACGAACCTCAAGATCACAGATCTAATAATTTTATGGTAGAGCTAAGATTCAAAGGTAAATACGCCTTGCTCCACAATCCACCCTGCCAGGCTCTTTGTTCGGTGTTTAGGTACAGGGTGGCAGGAGATGGAGTAAGTCAAGAAGGGAAACATGACTACTGCTTGCATGGTACTGCCCCTCTCCACCACCACTAATCTCCTGCCCAGAGAACAGCAGTCTATACACATATATGTACATCGTTGGATTTTAGAATTCCAAAACCCAAAATGGAAACATCCCATTCGGTGCAAGCTATGGCAAAAGATCACTTTAGTTTGGGTAATGTGACATTTTCATCACCACTTGAGCTTCTAGAGTATTTCTGAAAAGGAACATTTTGTTCTCTCCTCAATCTAGTCAATAGCACTCAATTTACTACGTCTTGTTTAGGTATCTGAGCTTATATACATGTAGACAAGGATGATCGTAGGATCTAAGAACCAGAGAAAAACATCATGCCAGAGACCATGATTTCTATTATTTTCTTAAAGAATAGTTTTTGAAAATTAATTAAAATATATGGGTTAATCACCTTCACAATGAAGAAACGAAATAATTTTAACCACAGCAAAGAACAAAAGGAAAAATGCTCTGAGTAAAAAAATAGGGTAAAATGTATTAAGCTCACCATGTTATCTTTCTCTTGATCCTCTGCCTCTCAACCTACTCCTTTTAGTTTAGTCAAAATTCAAATGTCTAAAAATCCTGTTATCAATTACTTATTACTAAATTAGTGTAAACCATAATATCTTCATTCACCAGTCTGATTCTTTGCTAGTTCTCAGAGCAGTCATGCCTGGTTTTGTTGCTGTTTTTATTTTTACCTTTGTTTTCAGATCCTTTCCTTGCTCTCGGAGCAGCTGACCTGCTGAGGCAGGTGTTGCCCAGGAGTGTTCTAGAAGCTGCATGCTGCTCCTTGCCCACAGCAGGTGTGCTGTGCTACCTGCCCACCTTCTCATCACCTTCCCCCTTATTTTTGCTTATTTTTAATTAAAAATAAAATGTAACAATAACACTAAGGACAAATTTTTTTCAACCACACTTGCACACCTGTTTTTGTTTTTGTGTCTAGTCTTCTACTACACATGGCCCTGCTGTTTCAGTTATTTCTAGTTGATCCCCCACACAGGCTTCCTGCCAGAGCGACTAACATGAGTTTTAAAGGGTCATTCCCTTTTAATTCACACAAACACGTGCACAAAAACAGATTAAATACAGGGCAGTATTTGAATTAACTATTAAAAGCTAAAGGCAAGCAGATTACTTCCAAGGGGCATGTCAGAGAAACTGCAGTGTCATTTGGGTTTAGATGGGCAGGAAGATGAAGGCTGGGGGGCTGCTGGTGGGGAGGATTGTGGGGGTCAGAATGGTCCCAGAAGGTGACAGTGACAGGAGACTGGGTGGGGTAGAAACAGACTATGAGTGCCAAGGATTAAGAGCTGAGAGGGTGCCAGGAAACAATGATTGAGAGCAGGCCAGCAAAGGTAATGAGTTATTAGAAAAACCCTGAAGTCAAGAAATTGAATGAGGAGAACAGAAGATGAGAGGGCAACTGGAGATATGCCTGGAGCTCCACCTCGGGGTATGTCCAAAGCTCATCAGACCATCCACCAAACAACACAGTGTTAAATCTGTGACCAGCCCCCCAAGTAATGTACATGTATGTGCCTGTGGTCATCCTTATTTATAAAATGTTTGTTCTCATAGCACATGAACTTCCATATGGTCGACATTTGACACATTTGTCAGTTGTTGACTACTGGTGAAAATTATCTGAAACAGCTGGTTTTACAGCTTGTACAATGGTGGATATGGTGAGCATCAAGATTGTTAAGGGTTACAGAGCAAGGCCATGAGTTCTTGAGGCTTGATGCTTGGAGAAGATGCCACCCTCGGACTTCCAAGAGGTTGACAAGAGCCTCTTACAGATTTGTCAGGATCCTGTTTATTCACACAGTCAAAAAAAAAAATATATACACACACACACACACACACACACACACACATATATATTACCTTTTTCCTGTATAGCAAGTATCATCATTCATATTACTTCTCTAACAACTCTGCAAATCTATGGACTAATAAATTAACACAGCCTCCTGTCACTGTGAGTGATGGGTGGGAATGCTTCACCTACCATAAGACCCAGGAGTCGGTCACCAGCATCTCATTATTATAACTAGTAATAGCAAATCTGGACTTCTGAACATTAGCATGGCTGGAATTGCCTTGCTGGAGAAGGGTTCATTATAAATATTGACTGTAATTCCCTTTTTAATTAAAAAAAGAATGTGAACTCTTCCTGCAGTAATATAACCTCAAATTATAGGCCCCCAGTCTCCTGGAGAGAGAAAAAAGGATAGTGCTAAAAAATACCCAGCCAGCATAAACATGCTGTGTAATTTAAATGAGTTAAACAAAGAAGGTGATAAAAGTAATCCAGTAGTAAACAAAGGGTGGGAGAATTAACACAAACATCAAACCAATCAGATGGTTAATTAGCTTACTTTGCAAAGAAGATTTGATTTCTCCCTTGAAAGCAATGGTGGTGACAAATAAACCTGACCTGCCAAATATCTTCAGGTATAACATAATATGTCCCCCACTGCCTATAAAAGAAATGCCACTGTGCTTGCTGGTGAATTACCATGTATGGGGCTTTGCTCTGGGTTGTTTTGACAACAATGGTCCCCTAGTTGTTTAAGCCCTACAATTTCTATTTGAATTGCTGCAGGGGGTGAAGGGGGTGTCTCAAATTCAAATACCTACAGGGCTCAGGCAGTACCAGTGGGGGTACCAAAAGGGCCTTATGGGACTGACTGCATAATTTACAGGGTCTAGTGTAAAATGAAAATGCAGAGACCCTTATTTTAAAATGATTAAGAATTCTAAGATGGCTACAGCAGAGCATTAAACCAAGGGTGGACCCTTCTAAGTGTAGGGCCCTATGAGACTTTGAAAGTTGCAGGCCCATGAAGTTGCCCTGGCGCCATACAAAACAAGCTGCAGGCCAGGTTCAGCTCATGCATTAGCCAGTTTGAGACCCTGTTCTAAAGGTTCTGCATTCTCTTTCTGGTTCCCCTTGTGACTCAAAGCACATATTTGCCAGATGTAGGGAGGAGTTTGGAGCATGCCCTTTAGCTGAAGATCAGAGAAAAACATGGCTGGTGGCTTACCTCTCCTTTATCCTCACCAAGTCTTAAAACCAACTGGGGGATTCACATACTGACAGGCATCTTATGGACAGGAAATCTTGTGCCTTATTAATTCAAAGTACCTAAACGTCTGTTGCTAGGGCCAGATTCCTATAATAAGTGATATTCCTCTGAAAAGCCTTCTCACTCATGGCCCATCTTCAGAGTTGGGTTTGTGCAATTGCCATCAAAGAGGAATAGTCGATCTGCAAGTGATTTTTTTTTTCCTGCTTAGAGACACCAAGCTGGACATGCATGAATGTGTACCTGAAAAATTTCATGAAAATACAGTCATAGTTTTAAATACATTGGTTGATATGATTGTTTAAAGAAATGCTTCCCATTCGAAATGATGTGCGTAAGGCACACTAGGGTGAATAGACAAGGCTGGAGGTGACTGGTACACTTCCTCCCGTGTGGCACATACCTCCACCAGCACACTGGCCAGAGGCTCAATTAAGAGCGGTCTATGGACAAACAGCTGTTAAAGGTGAGAAATATCTTTTATAAAAATGCAAACATCTCTCCTTAATTAATCTGTCAGATACATTTCATATTTCCACATATCAGGTTTGCCTATTGAGATAGACATGCACTTTTGACTATTTACAATTACATTTCTTAGAATAGCTTATAGCAAAAAAAAAAAGCTAATTACCATATTGGCCTTGTCCACACCCAGAAAGATTCTAATCCAAAACCCAAGCAGGGGGGAAAAAAAAAAAGCTATTATTCAAAGCAGTGGGTTTACTTCCACATATAAACTATATATGCTTATGTACCTATACATAGGAGTATTTTCAGAGATAATGGGTTTATCTGTTGGTACATGGAATAGAAGCAAATAGAAATCGAAATAGAATTGCAGTATCAGAGGGAATAAGTTATTCTACACAAATATACCTGTTTATTTTTGTCTCCCCCTCTAGAATGTGGGGGGGAGGGGATTTGCTGTGTCTTATTCATTGCTATGTTCCCTCACAATGCCTGCTATGTAGAAGATACTCAAAAAATATTTGCTGAATGGAATTGAATCCATGGGATCAAAACAAATTTACTTTCACAGATTCCAGGACTGGAAATAGAAGGAAATCAGAGACATATATCAGGACCTCCAACTTCTCTAAGTTCCACTAGCTATTTTATTCCTTAACTGGAACCTACCTCCTGTAGTAGTCACTGTGCCTAGTAGCTCTGTTGCTTTCTGGTCAGCCTCTCAGTCCTGTACATAAGCTTGAGCCTCCTTGGAGCAGGCTAGGACAAAGATTAGCTTCTTCCCAGAACCTAGAAAAGGCTAATAAGTCCCGTAGAATAATATTTCTAAGTATTCTCCATACCAGAATCAATATCAATATGCTGTCAGTGTGTGCATTAGCCCCATATTCAAACAAAGAACAGCCCTTAGAGCCCAATAATGACGCTGGGCATGGATAGCTGGGGATGGGCAAGATGATTCAGAGATGATTGGGTCAACTCTCCTCAAACACAAGGCTTCCAGGATGTTGCACAAGATTGTCATTCTTGTACTTTGTCAGAGATAGACAGCATTTGGTTTCACCCACTGATGCATTTAGCAAAATAAATCCTCTTTTTATCTTCTTAACTCAAGAGATGAATTCAGATTTCACCTTCCAGGCTGTGAGAGAAGTTTCTGCTTCTATTCCTTGCCTGATATTGCCAGGGAATGCAGACATCTTAAAGTTAGCTGAACACTACACATGTAGCTGATAAGACAAGTACAACAAACTTGAATCACTACTGACTCAGGTAAGACCTGCTTTCAGTGCAACTCCATCAAGTCTATGCTCATTTACGTAGCATCTTCCATACACAGATTCTGCTAGAAAGATATGTCAAGCAAGGGTAGTGGTGAAAGTTCTGAGCATCAATTCTGCATTACTTAAATCTCTAGGATCAGAGGAAATATTCACATCTGACCAAGATTCATCCTCATCCATACAGTAAAATTGATCTTAGTATTGTAAATGAGATTTCGTTCTATATGTGAAATCTGATCTTCCAATTAGAATGAGGAGGGGTGGGGTAAGTGTGATGGAGTGTAGATGACTGATCTGTACGCTGAACACAGTTAAGATGTCACAAAACTGAGATGACCATGGGTAAGCACGTGGGCTTCACAGCCAGATCGCATTGGTTTAGAATCCTGGCCCAATCACGTATTAATTATGTGACCTTAGCAAAATTTGTTAAATTGGCTAAGAATTGGTCTTTGCAAAATGTGAGTAACACCTAATCCTATAAAGTGAGGTTGTTCTCCTCTATATCATAATGTCATTATAAGGGCAAAATAAGATATATACAAAGCTTAGTGCAGTACCTGATACATAATAAGAAATGAATAAATGATAACTGTGATTGATTATTATTTTTATCATTCCCACCATAGCCTGGTTATCCATGAAGAAGTAACTTCTTTGTAAACTTGCAATTCAGTAACAAAAACTATAACCAAAAGTATAGAGGAGGTTAACTTTCTGTGAGGCTTCCATGGTCTAAACCTGGCTATACAGTAAACATGGTCTTGGTGATCTTTCAGTCATTAGTGTGAGACAAACTTCTTCAAATTCTAGAAAGTTTCAGTGAGACACCAATAAATGCAGCCATAGAGCAATCTCTCCCCTCCCCCCCCAGTCCCCCTCCACACACACCCCCACCCCAACACACCACCCACCCCTTGGGGATATATTAAAACTAAGGCAACTGAAATAGCCTTAGCCAGTAATTAACGCACACAGCTAATCAGAGAGCAGCACAGGCTGTGGCCCTCTGCAAAGAAACAGAGGACCAGGATGACAGCTCACATTACCAGGGCTTTGTTCTCCTGGAGCAAAAAGAGCACAAAAGCATAAAGTTGGGGAACTGTAACTGTATTTTGAACATTTGCAGCGGGGGTGGGGGGGTGAGACAGGCGTCACAGTCTTGTCTGAACTGGGAGTATGTTCCACTAGATAACTGCGTCAGCCCACACCCACCAGCGCCCTTCCCCACCCTTAAAGCATGACTCCACTTTTTCTAACATTGCCCTTAAGGAATCTGGCTTCTGTGACTTCCAGTAATTGTACAAATCACCCATGATGAAGCAACTAAGAGCACTGTTAGACAAAAGAGACAAGAATTAAGCAAATAGAAAACTCATTAAAATGCTGCCTTTGGTTATTTTTACTCCTAGCAATTCATGTTACCAAACAAGTCTTTCTTCATCGCTTTTCCTTGGAAGTAATACTTTAAAAGAATTCTAATGGGCACGGGGTGATTTTCTCCAGACTTATGATCCAGCTACTAGACACACTTTCCCTTCCCCCATCACCATCTAGCACTCCTCCCTGTCACCTTAGAGCTGATTTAGCTGTGTTCACACCCACCAGTCCCAGCAGAGCTTTCTGCTCACATACGACAAAAAAAGCAGGCAATGAACAATTTGTGCTCCTAAGTACTTGCAGTAAAGCCAGGCTGAGCTGACCTCTCCCATCCCATATAGCTGTATGTCAGCTACATAAGCTTAAAGGACTGAGAGTAGCATGTGTGTGATGTGGTATAAACACACTAATTAAAACCTGAGGTCTTCCACTCCAGCTAGTGCCTAATGGGACCAATATGCTCAACTGTGTGCAAAAAAAAAAAAAAAAAAATCACTCAAAGCTGGCTAGAGGTATGGCTTTTCCTGCTTCCTATGACTTATCTCTTTTAGGTTCAATAAACAGCCTGAAAGAAGAGGAGCTCAGGGTTTGCCATTCTTTCCTGTAATACTTTTCAAATAAAAATTATCAACTCGGCAGCACTGAGCCACAAGACCACTCCCTGATTCTAAGTGGACATAATGATCAATTGAACTGACATGTGCCTCCTCCTTTCTCTCCCTTAGTAGCAATCAGCTGCATCAGGGAAATCCATTTTATTTCCCAAAACAAAAGGCAACACACTGCTCCCTATCTGACACTGTCAGACCACATTTTTTAGAAAAAAAAAAAAAAAAAAAAATGATAATAGAAAACGACACATGTTTATCTAGAGTTTCAGAATTGAGTTGAGGTTATGACTGAGTCCAGAGATCTGTATTCCCTGTAACCACTGAGGGCCCTGATATTAATTTATCATACCAGATTTTGGTTAAAGTTAAGCAAGGGATAGCAGGCAACACTACAGTACTTCCAGAGGCTCTCCTAAGGGTTACCCTTCACTGCAACTGCGGCAGAGAGGAGACTTGTTCCTTTCTCAGTTACAAGTCAGCCTGCAAATAACTCCAGCTATTTTAGAGACTAGCTAGAGATGAAAAAATATTGTGGCAGTCTTTCTACCAACTATGAAGGACACGGGTTGAAGAACTACCATATAAATCGAAAAGCTCAAATAATTTCATTTGATCTTGTGCTTTTAATAAATTGTCTTGAACATGCAAGAGATCCCCTTTCACATCAGGGTTATGTCAAATGCTTATTCAGCATTCGTTCCTTGCCATGAAGAAACTGAAACCCAACCGTGGTAAATACTGAATTTCATACTGCAAATCACTAAATATTTCATAAATCACAAAAGCAAATGGGACCAGTTAACTCTGCCCCATAAAATAGAAATATATATCTTGACAATGTTTAAATACTGTGAACTACTCATTTTAGAGCTTATTTGGGGTTTTGCAATAGAAAATTATCTTATGTTTATGAAAAATTCTACGAGAACACTAAAAATAACAGAGATGGAGCAAGAATAATTTGACATATTTTGATTCCTGTATGACTCTTATAGGCCTTTGTCTTAACCCGGCAGCCTGAAAAACAGATTTAGGTAAAACAGCCCTTCTTTCCCCAGTCCATTTTAAGCAGACAACATCCCCCCATCTCTGCCTTTGCAGACACCGACTAACCAACAAAACAGCCATGCAATTAAGGCCCAGACATTTAACACTCACCATCTCCTGCTCCCACCGTCTTCTTTTGATGTTTACAGCACATCTGTAGGATGCAATACTAGGAGATGCCTTGCTTGACCTGCTGCATGATGCTGTGACATCAGTTCAGATGATGCAGCTCATTATGGGAAAGACTGCTGTTGCTATGGCAACTGAGATGTGCTAGGAATCCTTGCTGCATTTCCAGTGGAGCCTGACACAATACGGAAGCCCTGTAAGAAACAGACCATATGCAAAATTTAGACCAAAGGAAGAGGATTCCTCATTGGACTAAAATCCATAGGTTTAAAAGGGATTTCCCTGAAAGCACTTAAGAAAAAATAAAAATTACTTCCCCCTTCGTTGTTATACATTTAGGAAAAAAGGTGGGAGGGAAACATAGACTTAATATTAAGCAAATAAAAAACTCCAATGTATGTTACCCTCAGGGAATTTGATCACTTTTTCCTCTCTGGACAGTGTTGTGACACCTTTTTAAAGTTATTAAAAACAGTTTTTGCTCATCTGTCAAAGACCAAAAGAACAAAACAGGGAGCAGAAAAATAATTTAGAATGGAACATAACAGCTGACCAAGTGATTCTAGTTCTAAAGTAAACAAACATTAATTCTCAAAACATGGGCAAACCCCTGCCAATGAAGTCTGCCCAGATCATTTCCCCTGATGGACACCAACCCACATAACATTCTCATGCAGAGTAGCCCCAGCTCTCATCTGACCATCAGATAGGCGGTAGAAGGAGACTTGGAATCTAGGGGGACACACCACACTGCTCTCAACTTCTAGGAACCCTTCCCTTGACCTTCAGAGAAGCCCTCCCACTCATGGGCAAAATATAAGAGTATCTTTTCAGGGACCACACCTGGTGGTTGGAACAAATGACAGACCTGCTAGAAACTTCCTAAATTGCTGGCATTCCAAACATTGGGGTCTGTTTTCTTTGGGGGTAATAAGGTTGCCTCTCACACAGGAGTGGATTACCCACACCCTTCCCCCCACAAAAGCTGGAACTGTTTGAAAAGCCATATTTAAGCAAGACACAGTGAGGTATTTCTCCAGTTAGTAAAAGAAAAGCAAATCTAAAGAATCACTTCTTTCCAGTCCTGAACAGAAACAAACATAATGTGGCAAGAACTAGGGGGAAGGAGACATGGAGAGAGCAGCCCATCTCTTGCATATTTAATACTTGCAGGCCATTGATAGAGAAAGACAGAATCAAGCTGATCTACATCCACTTTATCTTCACAACTCTGGGCAAGAGCAACATTCCAAAGGCCCAAAATATAATGAGAAAATTATGTTGTCCCCTCCTACTTGAGATTTTAAATGGCACCGTTAACCCACAGTGTGGGGGTTGGGAGATGGAGTAGCAGGAATTCAGGCAGTGTCTCTGTAAATATAGGCAGATGAAATGCTTGAGAGGTGCCAAGATCCTAGCAGGGTATACCATCAGCCTTGGCCAGGATGAGAAGCCAGGATTGTTCTTGCTTCATCTAAGGAGGAATTGGGAAACCAAGAGCAAGAGGTGAAGCTGCCTGCCTAAGTCACCTATGCTCTCAGCAGCATGGGCAGAGCCTGACTCCCTCCCTTTATTTTAGACCCTAGACCACATGCCACATACATTGAGGGAAGTAACAGGCAGCCACTCCAGCACCACGAGTGCCGACCTGGGATTCTGGAAACCCAAGTGTGAGCATCTGTGTGACATTGGGCCAATCAATTAACCTCTCTGGAACTCGGGTTTTTCATCTGCAGAGATGATGGATTTAGCTAATAACCATGTTTTCAGGTTTTTTGTTAGTAGTGAAACCCTTTCTTTTGATGATACAGACTGCCTTTGTTGAGGGGAAACAAGAATCCCAGAACCTAGACGGACAGGCCCTTCTCGACCACTGCTCCCCACTTTGTCTGCTAGGTGCTGACCCGTGCAGGGATCTCTGAAGAATCCCTCAGCCTCTGGAGAAGGTGGAGTAAAAGCTATGGATCTAGAACAAGATTAGCCTTTTCAGAGCTGAAATCCCACAGTTCTGTGAAGAGGAGAGAACAGGGTAGGATCAGGTGTTCCAGACTTAAATATAGCTTCTCAGGATGAAAAGAATCTCATCAGTGTCTTTTGCAGAAGGCATGGACATCTCAGCAAATCTGAGGCCAGGTCAGACTTTTAACTTTGAACTAGCTGAACAGCTGGCCCACAAAACAGCTCAAAAATAGGAGACCTATAAATAGCAGAAATAAGTCAGGAAGTGGGTCCTTGCCTTGTGAATGGGCCTGTGGGAGTTCACCTTGGACTTCCAAGTGGCCTCTTTGCTCCTGCATCTCCACCTCGTGGGCTTATTCTGAGGACTGCATGCAATAATGTACACAATAGCATCTTAGAAATGTCAAACTTTGTTAATACTGTATTAACAGCCCACTAACCCCATTAGTGGAGGCTCTTTAGCTCTCAGACTCTGGACGCTGGGATAAAACGGTTAGGAGATGGGCTGCAAAGTCTGCGCAGCTACCAAGGAGGGCCTCCTCAGATGAGGTCAGGGAGAGTAACAGACAGGGAACCTCCCAGAGGACAGACCCAGAGCTGTGGGCAATGATAAACAAATGAGTTTCTCCTGGGGAGCAGAATCAGTAAACCGAGGCGGGGAGCTTCACACCTAAGTCACTAGAAAGATTTCAGAATTGCTGTGAGAAATTCTAAAAAATAATTGTGTGAAAAATAATTTAAAATGGAAATATAAACAACTGGCCAAGTGACTCTAATTCTAAAGTAAACAGGTGTGAATTTTCAAAACATAGGCAAACCCCATGAAACACCATGTGTTTCCCATTCTGCCCCAGCTGGAGATGACTCTGCCTCACCAACAAATTCTAGACTTTCAGCTGGATGTAGAGACTAGATGGAACTTAAGGTAGCTCCGTTGGGATGTGAGCACGTTCTTTGTAGAGGGAATTGGAACAAAGAGATATTTGGATAACTTGTGACAGCTGCTGGGAGAGCTCACCAATACCCACGCTCTCTTTCTTCTAGGCACAGCCCTAGTGCCCTTACCTCTAGGTGCGACTTGGAACTAGTTCTCACCGATGAAATGGGAGTGGAGGTGGAAATGGTCACCTCCAAATGTGGTTAAAAGATCATACACTGGGGAAAGGACAGCTTCTTCAATAAATGGTGCTGGGAATCCATGTGTAGAAAAATGAAACTAGACCTGTACCTCTCACCATATACCAAAATCAACTCAAAACAGATTAAAAACTTAAATATAAGACCTGAAACTTTAAAGCTCCTAGAAGAAAATATAGGGGAATCACTTCAGGATGTAGGACTGGGCAAAGACTTTATGAATAAGACCTCAAAAGCATAGGCAGCAAATGAAAAAAATAAATAAATGGGATTATATCAAACTAAGAACCTTCTTCACAGCAAAGAAAACCATCAGCAGAGTGAAAAGACAACCTGTAGAATGGGAGAAAATGTTTGCAAACTATATATCTGACAAGGAATTAATATCCAGAATATACAAGGAACTCAAACAGCTTAACAGTTTAAAAAAAAAAAAGTAGCTCCATTAAAAAATGGGCAAAAGAGCTGAATAGATATTTCTCAAAGGAACACATACAAATGGCCAACAGGAACATGAAAAAATGTTCCACATCACTAGTCATCAGAGAAATGCAAATCAAAACCACAGTGAGATATCATCAAAAGAGAATAACAAATGCTGGTGAGGATGCAGAGAAAGGGGAACTCTTATACGTTGCTGGTGGAAATGTAAATTAGTGTAGCCACTATGGAAAACAGTAAGAAGGTTCCTCAAACAACTACAGCTAGAACTCCCATACGATCCAGCAATCCCACTGCTGGGTACATATCCAAAGGAATGGAAACCAACAAGTCAAAGGGACACCTGCACACCCATGTTTATTACAGCTCTATTTACAATAGCCAAGAGTTGGAACCAACCTAAATGTCCATCGACGGATGACTGGTTAAGAAAAATGTGGTGTGTATACACACTCACACACACACACACATACAATGGAATGCTACTCAGCCATAAAAAAGAATGAAATTATGCCATTCACAGTGACGTGGATGAGCTTGGAGAAAATTATGTCAAGAGAAATAAGCCAGGCACAGAAAAAAATACTGCATATTCTCAAAGTGAGAGCTGAGAGAGAGAGAGAGAGAGAGAGGAGAGAGAGAGAGAGAGGGAAGGAAAGAAGGAAGAAGAGAGAGAAAAGTAAGGAGGAAAGAGAAACAACAATAGCACATTGAGCTTTCAGAAGGAGAGAACAGAGCTGTGGTTACTAGAGGTGGGAAAGGAGGAGGAGGGGTGGGTTAGTGAGAAATTAGTTAGAAGACACAAAGAATGATTACATTTTGTAATGATGACTATGTGAATTATCCTGATTTGATCATCACACATTATATACAGGTATTAATAGTCAACTCTGTACCCCACAAATATGTTTAATCAATTATATTTCAATAAAAACTCAAATTTAAATTTTAAAAATGTGGATAAAAGCAAATGCGCCACCACCTTCTTTCCCTCCCCTGCTAGCCAGATGCAGAGAATTCAGAGGAACTCTGAAGCTCTGAAAGATAACAGCCCCACACTGTGAGTGGAGCCTGGCTCCTTGAATGCCTGCATGGGGCTTAGCTATCCTCTTCCAACTACCCACTGACCCACACTGAGCTGCAGTGAGTGAGAAATAAACCTTTACTGTATTAAGCCACTGAGATGTGGGGGTAGTTTATTATGGATAAGTTATCTGTTTAAACATAAAATTATAATAATTTAATAAAATGGAAATAAATATAAATATAAACAATTCAATAAAAATATATAATAAAAGTATAACATTATATAACATTTGGCACTAGTCTACTCAGAGTTTGCCAGCAAAGCAGCAACAGGCATTTCTCTTCTTCAATAGCCTTGCCACAATCAAGGCAACAATCTGTACAGTGCCAGGAGCTATTCCATCTGGCCGCCAGGTGACAGCTCAAGAACAATGAGATAAGAACACCAGGCCAGTTCAAGAGTGACTAACCTTAGAAGCCTCTCTCCTCACAGGAGCCAATACCTTTGTAACAACTTCATAGGCATTACTTCCGGGATCCCCACATGAGACATGCCTAGTTCCAAGACTCACCACACTCAGAGAAACCCAAAACTATGACTACCCCTTAGAATTTATAATTATCTCAATCCTGCTACCTAGGAGGGCTCACCTGTCATCACCCACTTCAGATGCAGTAATATAATGGATGTGACAGGGCCATGGTAGGATGAAGAAACAGCCCCACTTGGACAGCAGAACCAGGGCCAACCCAGGAAAATTCCCCTCCTCCGAGGTAGTCATTTTTACTAACCAAGGGTCATTTTTACCCTGAGCAATGTTTCCTAGCAATATAGTTGATGTTTTACAATTTCAGGTTTCCAGGTGAACAGAGCCACAGACTTAACCAAAGGTCAAACTCTCATGCAGAGGAGAAAGGGTTTAGTGAATCCTCTACCAGTAGTGTTCAATTCTGGCTTTAAAATTAACCTTCATTCACAAAGTGGACAAGTATGCAAGCACTCTCACCACATGCCTGTATCCTCACAAGCCCATGCTGACTGTGGAGGCGGCTTCATGAGTACACTTTATATACTTTCTGGGAATATTTAGAAGCCACAAGTATTTGGACACCAAACTATAATGAACATCTATGACTCTTACTGTTGTTGAATGCTGAGCATACCTTCTGCTTTCTTTGGGTAACAATGCAAAGCAGAAATTGTTACCTGAAGATTATTAATCACTGACAATCAGAATAGAACTCGCAGCCATAATAATGATATATAAACTCAATTATGGTTGTTACCTGATGTTTGGATTTATTATTTCCTCTTAGACATCACCTCTTCCGCATCCTAACCTTTATGTTTTGAGTGTGAATCCGACCAAAGGAATGGAGCACGTGACCCAGTCTTAAGTCAATCAGTTTGTTACATTCTCCTCACCCACAGAAATTAGTTCAGAGATGGGCATGGAATCCCACTGAAGTCACTTGAGATGCAATCAGGCATTTTATTGGAAATCACTGTTGGGTGCTGGTTTTAAATGCTAAAGGATGTCAAATCTGGAGCTTCTCATCTATTTTGCATTCATGAGTGAAGAACCTGTCTAAGAATAAAGCCAACACAGGGAGGAGAGCAGAGCTGAGTTGAGAGTCAAGAAACAGTTCTGGTGACACCCCTCGAGCCAGAAATTAGCCTTGCACTGGCTCTGTCGGTTATGAGCCAAAAACTTAGAAAAACTGTCTGCATAAGCCAGTATGGGTTGGGATTTCAGCCACAGTAAAGATATAACAGATTCACAAAGCCATCTGAGAAACTGTGTAAAATATAAGTAGGCACCATTAGCATGTAGCTTCCTGGGAAGGGAAAAGGAACACGTGAGTCCCTGAGCAGTTCCCGAGCCTCTGAGATGAGACCCTTTCAAAGGGCAGGTTCAGAGCCAGAATTGGCAAGACCTTCTCACAAGAAAGATGCAAGGCATTATCCATCTTTTTTCTTGGACATTCCTAGATTTATGACAGTGACCACCCACCCCAATGAGCCTAAGTTCCATTCCTCTGTTCTTTTCCAGGCATTATTCCCATCATCAAAAGCCAAAAAGCCTCAACAAGCCCAGAGAGGATTGATCAGATCCTGAATGAACACCAGATTTGGAGCCTGAAGTGGACCTGGGGGTGATTTTGCCCACAGAAACTTGCTTTAACAGGTTCAGAGATTTTCCTGGCGTCCTTCTGAATTCAACATTTTCTCTTGCCTGACTTTATAGGGCCAATGTTGTTTGCCACTTCATTTCAATTTAACTCCCAAACTCAAACATCTGACATGGAACACGTGACTTTAACGTTCTGATGGAAACACAACTATGCTGCTTTACACAAGGGAGGCAAACACTGAGGACCAACATATGAAGCAGGGGTTTATGAGCTGTTGAAACTCCGCAGTGTTATTTCTGGGGCTTTCCTGTTTTAGCATTTAATCTTTTCATAGGTCTTCGTCTTGCCTACTCAAGTAGACAGCTCTTTAAGGGTACTGCTACTTTTGATTTCTCTAAAACTTTAGCACACTCATAGGCATAAGTAATTCCTTAATAAGTCCTTTTTAATTCTTAATTTTTTAAAAATAAAAGTAATATTGTTTTCATTCCAGGCAAAGACAAATTTCCTAGCAGCTTTCTTCTTATCACCCAGAGTTTAAAATGTGATAAAATTTTACTAAGGCTTGTAAGTGTAAATCTTTATCCCTTCCTTTGCTTCCTAAAATACCAGAAAGTATTTGCTACTGAAAATACCTGACTTAAAATGACAAAGCAAGTGGACAAGAAAACACCTACTATGTGTCATGAGAGTCCCCATTTGCAGGAATTGGAGGGAATGGTGGTCATGATACCTGTTTTCAAGTTATTTACAAATGAGTCTTGTAACTAACAGCATTTTCAGCCCACATGGTCTTTTAATCTAGTCTCTGGCCCTTAGCTAAGACAAAATATTAATAAAATAATCAACCCTCATTTATAAATATTTTCCCAGCATAAACATAACACATTCTAGAAAAATGGGGAGTTCTAGATGGAAAGATAACTGTAGTTAAAGTTGTTCCTTTTTCTATGGAAAGGAAACAAATTATTTCATACCTTCATAGGTAAAATTCCCTCAGTAAATAATACATTAAAACATTCACTAAAACAAAGTCACAAATGGCTCTAATAAAAGGGTTTTGTTTACAAGGTAGAAACGTTTTCTTTAGGGAAAAATCCAGTTTAATAAATACACTCAAAAATCAGCTTTATATAAAGTGTAGGGGTCTGGCTGGCTAGCTCACTTGGGAGACTGTGGTGCTGACAATACCAAGGTCAAGTGTTCAGATCCCTGCACCAGCCAGCTGCCAATAAATAAATAAATAAAGTGTAGGGTACACACCATTGACAAAGAAGTCTTTTCATTTCCTAGGATGCTATGAAATAAAAAAGAGAGCTGAAATCCTGCATGTTATTACAAGCATCAATTCTGTTCTACCTCTAGCTGAGCCTTTACATTAGCCTCTGTTATATTCCATTAAGTGGATGCATGTCTATAATGGCAACAACGTCAAGCTTCTCCAGGGCAAAGACTATGTCTTCTAGAGCAGACTAGATTGTATAGCAAATACTTATTGGGTATCCTGCCTAATAAATACTTTTTTACGTGAGTTTATCAAACTCAGAGACTTAATCCTTCTTCCCATTCTTCAACTCCTGGCCAGCTAACAATATATAATCCATAACTCCCAAACCACCAAACTTAAATATATGGACATATAAATACACACATGATTGATTTTAAAACATAGGTGAAAAAGAGTTTTTACACATAACACCAATCTCTCCCTCTTAGTCAATGACATTATTTGACTTTTAAACTTACTAATTAATTACTGCAGGAGTAAAGACTCTATCAACATACATATAAGAAAATTTCACCATAATAGAAAATATTGTTGCTTCATGGAATTCTTTTGAAAAGGATTACACAAACACAAATATAAAAGTAAATATGAGGGTACTTCAAAATGTCTTTAGGAAAATAGAATTAAAAGTAATATGAATCTTTCCATGAACTTTTAAAAGTATTCTCACATATAATATTTATAAGTACATATGTCACAAAAAGAACATGGGCAGTAACGTGTACACTGAGATATCATAAAAAGAACAAAATAAGTAATAAAAACTATTGCTTTACCCAGCTCGGTGTAGTGCTTACCCAGCTCTTGTATGGAATTTGGCCAGTAAACCTTTTTCCTAACTAATACAAGATTAAAACACTCCAGGACCTGTTTTATTGGTACATTGGCCCTTGGCTTAATGTCTTAAACCCTCCAAGAAGTGTGGCATAACTGTAGAGTGCCCACTGTGGTTGGTTAGCACTATAATAATATGTGGTTCAGGTTTTGAATTGTTAGTGCTATGCCATAGAATACCCTAACATACCACAGCAGATCAGTTAGACTGAGAAAAAGATGACACCTCAAGGTGAAAATGAGTCAGCGCCATTTACATATGTGGGATTTCAAGTGTTCATTTTAAAAGAGGCAAATACCAAAGCCTCTCCCAAAGAGGGACCATTCTGAGTTCTTGAGCAAAGCACTGGCTCTCATGCTGTGTAAGGCTCCATGCCTGGTTGATTTTGAAATCAGTTTTGGAGTCCTCTTCCTGTGCAGGAACCAGCCTTGGTGGCTCAGATGGTGGGATTTGAAGAAAATCCAAGTCCTGCCTGCCCCATGGTCTCCCTCAAACCCGCTCTGGTTCCTAAATCACCTCAGAATGCAACCCTCTCAGTTGGAAACTAATGAATGTTTTGGAGGACAGGTATCACTGTCTGCCATTTGCCACCATTGACATCTGCAAGGCAGTGCATGCTGTGGGAAAGGCATTAAATAGACTGGGAGGAAGACAATTAGGGTGAAGCCTCAGCAGCACTAACTAGCCATAGGAAATAGGGCAGGTCATTTAACCTATCTCAGATTCCTCAATTCCTCATCTGCAGAATGAGGAGTAACTGCTCTGCTTACCTTACATTGCTATTATAGCCTAAGAAGTAAAATGCTCTGCTTGTAAGTGCTTTGAGGGAGAATAGATGAAGGAAAAGGGAAAAGGAAAAAGGAGGAGATAAAAGAGAAGGAAAAAAGAAGAAAAAAGAGAGAAAAAGAGAAATAAAAATGATAGGTAAAAGGGGGAGAGGAAAAAGGCAGGAGAAAGAGAGGAAGAAAAGGGAGGAAAAGAAAAAGAGAGAGAACTAGAGAAAGTGAAAGGAGAGAAGCAAAAAGGAAAGGAAAGGGACAAGGGAAAGGTTTAAAAAGGAGTAAAAAGATATAGGCTTTAGGCAGCTGACTGGTTAGCTCAGTTGGCTAAAGCTCAGTGTTATAACACCAAGGTCAAGGCTTCAGATCCGTGTACCAGCCAGCCACCAAGAAAAAAAAAAGAATGTAAGTCTTGGAACCTGAACTCTTATCTAGGCTCTGCTCCCACCTAATGTGTGTTCTTGGGCACACATTTATCTGAGCTTCATGTTGTTTTTCCCTTTGGGAAACAGGGATAATTCCTGACTTGCAAGGTTATTATAAAGATTAGCAATCATTCATCCACTCAACAAATATTTATTGAGCATCTTCTATGTACCAAGCACTGTTCCAGATGCTTGGATATATCAATGAACAAAACAGACCAAGGTCCGTGTCCTTGAAGAGTTCACACCCTAGTATAAATTGAAGTATCTAGCATGGTGCCTGGCATGTACTAGACACATAAAAAATATTGGTTAATAATTTCATTGATACCAATAAATTGTAACACTAAGGTGCAGTGGATTGAATGGCCCCCGAAGTCATTGAAGCTGAATCGCACTGTAAATGTTGAGGGTGGGAAATCCTATTATGGTAATTGAAAAGTCAGGCCTTGAAGAGGTGACTAGATTGTGAGGAACATGCCCTAGTGTATGGATTAATAATGGTGGTCATGGGTGTGGTTCTGAGGGCTTTCAAAGGAGAGCAAGTGAGAGTCTCTGTCTCTCTGCTTCTACCAACTCACAGTGTGATCCCCGTGTCTCTGAAGCCACCACCAAGGAACACCCTCACCAGATGTTTTCCCTGGACTTTGGACTTCCCAGCCTCCAAAACTGTAAGCAATAAATTTCATTGTCTTATAAATTACCCTGTCCCAGGTATTTAGTTATAAGCAACAGAAACAGACTATTACATAGGGTATTATTAACTCATTTATTCCTTAAATAATTCTGTGAGAGAAATATTGATCCCCATTTTACAGACAAGAAACAAAGGCTCCCAGAGTTGCCTGAGATTTTGCTGTTATAAGTGGCAGAGCCAGAATGTGAACCCAGGTATGCTGACTACAGAGCCTGTATTCTTAGCCATCAAGGCATAATGTATAATCCACAAAATGCTGTATTTACCACTGGAACACAGACCCTCCCTCATTAACACACCTGTCCAGGCATTTGCTCTAACCACCTCTGTTTCCCAGCAGCAGCCCAAAATTCAACCAGCAGTGGAAAAAAGAGGTAGAGCTCACTCTGATAATCCACAATATGTTAGCTATACATAGATCACGGGGAGGAGACTGTGCCTTAAAGAGTTTCCAATGAATCCTCACATTTTAGAGGACACCAGTTGGAATAAATATTGCCTAAGAAAACTTGGTTGGTACCATCTTTTATTTATTTATTTATTTATATTGTAATGAAATTGATTGTACATATTTGTGAGGTACAGAGTTGAATATCAACACCCACGTGCAATATGTGATCTCACTTCAGAATAATTATTATATTCAATAATATACAGTATCATTGCTATTCATGGCCCTTTACCCATTCCTCCCTCCTCCACTCCTTTCTTACTTATAGTAACCCCAGTTGTCCTTTTGAAAGTTCAGTGTATTATTGGGAATGTTGTATCTTTCTTTTATTTTAGCTCCCACTTACAAGTGAGAACATACTGTATTTCTCTTTCTGTGCCTGGCTTATTTCATTTAATATGATTTTCTCTAAATTCATCCATGTTGCTTCGAATGGCAATATTTCATTCTTTTTTATAGCTAAATAGTATTCCGTTGTGCAGATATACCACATTTTCCTTATCCAGTAATCTGATAATGCACTTGTAGGTTGGTTTCAACTCTTGGCTATTGTAGATAGAGCTGCGATGAACATGGGAGTGCAGGTATCCCTTCAACATGAAGCTTCCCATTCCTTTGGATATATACCCAGCAGTGGGATTGCTGGATCATATGGCAGTTCTATGTGAAGTTGTTCAAAGAGCCTCCATACGGTATTCCATAATGGCTGTACCAATTTACAGTTCCACCAGCAGTGTAGGAGGTTTCCCCTTTCTCTGCATCCTCACCAGCATTTGTTGTTCTCTGTCTTTTTGATGATAACCAGTCTAACTGAGGTGAGATGATATCTTAATGTGGTTTTGATATTCATTTTCCTGCTGAGTGATGTTGAGCATTTTTTCATGTGTCCGTTGGCCATTTGTGTATCTTCCTTTGAGAAATGCCTATTCAGTTCCTTTGCCCATTTTTTAATTGGTTATTTGTTTTTTTACTGTTAAGTTGTTTGAGTTCCTTGTATATTCTGGATATTAATCCTTTGTCACACACCGAACATGACCTCCAAAACACAGGCAACAAAAGGGAAAATAAACAAATGGGATTATATCAAACTACAAAGCTTCTGCACAGCAAAAGAAATTAACAGAGCAAAAAGACAACCCACACAATGGGATAAAATATTTGGTTGATACAATGTGACATGGTAGATATGTACTAAGTTTTTAATATGTTCTTATTGACCAAGGCAATAGGCAGATCTCCAGACTATTCAGCTACCAGATCAATTCCCAGTGGGCATTTATTTCTACACTGTAACATCAATGCTCCTCAAGGAGCAAAGATGTTGTAAAGACGATACTATTGACCAAAGTGAGGATGGCCGCAGAAAGTACACAGCATTGCAGGTAGACAAGGAAGTACCATCTCAGTCATTGCTAGGACTTTTGTTACCTTGGCATACTCTTTAGGCTCTGGGCTTATGCTAATTTGCAGGGTCGATTTATAAAGACAGAGTCAGTAAAACAACTATTGTTCCATAGGGAAGTGGAGCATAGGGCTGGGAACTGGGAGCCTCGAGTCTCAGTTCTGGTAACTACCTCTGAGAGTCATTCATATTCTCTCTGCGTTTCACTTTTGTTCATGATACATGCCCTGCCATTCTGGGGAATATTGTAAAGGGGAAAGTGCTTTCTGAATTTAAAGACTACGAGCCAGCCTAGTGGAAATGGCCTAGGTTCTAGAGCCCAACAGACCTAGGCCATTCACAAACTGAGTAATTATGGGCAAGTTACTTGCTCTCTCTAAATCTAATTTCTTCATCTATTGAAAAGGGATTGTAGGACCTGTCTTTTAGGATTGTCAAAATAAGTAAATGAGCTGGTTATGTAAAGTATCTGGCACATAGTGCTGCTACACAAGTATAAATGATAATTATTGTACTTGCTTGCCAGCCATTATTTTTCAGGTTGGTCTTACGTAGACTATAAACATCTTAAAGGCTTAAACAATAAATACCATTAATCCCTACAACATCTAGCATAGAACTGAAAAGTGAATGGTGACTAGCTGCAGCAGCAGAAGCAGTATTAGCTGCAACAGTATCAGACACAACAGCATCAGCAATAATCATTGTTAGAGCAGCAGTTAGCAGCAACAATTACAGCAGTAGCAATAGTAGCAGGGCAGGGCAGTGGATTGAATGGCCCCCCAAAGTCATTGAAGCTTAACAGTCATTGAGCTTAACAGTCACAGTCCCCACTGTGACTGTTCAGGGTGGGAAATCCTATTATGGTCATTGAAAGGTGGGGCCTTGAAGAGGTGGTTAGATTGTAGGACCGTGCCTAGTGAATGGATTAATAATAGGGGTCAGGGTGTGGAGCTGAGGGCTTTCAAAGGAGAGCATATGAGAGTCTCTCCCTCTCTCTCTCTCACTCCACCATATTCGCCATGTGATATCCTGAGTTGCTGTAGCCTCCACCAGGACAAGACCCTCATGATACGTGTTCCATGGACTGTGGACTTCCCAGCCTCCGAAACTGTAAGCAATAAATTTCATTTTCTTACAAATTACCCAGTTCCAAGTATTTTGTGATAAGCAACAGAAACAGACTAATACAGACAGCAGTAATTGCACTGCTATCACAGCCTGTTCCTTCTTATACTGTAGTTATCTATCCCCATACTGAGAAAATAAAGTCTCTCGTGCAAATAAACACTGATCTATAGCCACTAGGTCAGTAGCAGATTGAGCAAACCCTACAAGATAAGGAAGCTCAAATGCTAGCAGATGTTAAATACAGGTTTCTTCAAACCATTCAATAAGTTGTCATCTCCACTGGTATCACATGCGGCATCTCTATGCCACTATTAAATAAAGAAGATGCTAATGAAAGAAGCTGGTAGAATTTTGAACAGAATGGTGAACCCTGATTCACTCAGTACTTGAAGAAAAAAGAATCCCGGGTGCTTGTGCTCTTCAAACTTCAACCTAGGTTGGATCTTGCTTCTCTGACCCTCAAAACCCCCAAATCTTAAGAGGTTATACTCCTCCAGGTTCAAAGTCATTTTTCAGTGTCAAGAAAAGAGCAGAAAGGCCCAGATCACTAGCTAAAAAAGAGGCCCAAGTTGGTCGTGGATACCTTCGGAGGAGTGGCAAAGAGGTTGGGAGAGTGACCAGAGTGCAGCTAAGAAGATAAACCTAAAACACTGGATAGATTCCTCCATCTATCCTCACAGCAAAGTTTTCTTTCTGTGGGGAAGATTTTGATCACTGTTTGAAGTAACCAAGAGCATAGGTGCATTGGAATTTCCTCTTGTTGTACTCTTTTTTTATGCGTAGTTTACCTTGGGGGGAAAAGGGGAGGAAGTATATTCAGTAATATATACATTTGTATATGTTTAAAAAGAAAAATTTACAAAGAATCAAAGAAGGAAAATCTTGACTGTGAACCACATATAAAGAAACTTCCTTCCAATAATGTCAATTTCAAAGGGGAAAACACATTTTCTGGTTTGCAAATGTACGTGTGAAGACACTAGAACATACATCCAAACTCACATATGCAAGACTCAGCAAGGCCAAAGAAACACAGCAAATCATAATGACAACACACCATGAAATAAACATCCTAACGGAATAACTCAAAGGAATTAAACTATGTCGGGAGACTCTCACCACTACTGTATATTATTTTTATTAAAGTGTGGATGAGGCACAACATTCTGCCCTTTAAGAACAAACAAGTCAGAAGACTTGTTTTCTGTTCGGGCCTGATGAGCTCTGCATAACCCACAACCTTCCTAAGCAATAGGAAATCAGAGGTCACAAAGAAGCTTCCGTTTGGATGAACCCCAAGAGGAGGGGAGGTTTTTCTCAGAGCGCTCTGAGCAGTTGGCCCAACGGATAGAAAACTTGGGTTCTCTCCTGCTTGCAGCAGACACACATGAGCAGTGATCCTGGGAGTGGTGCTGAAAGAAAACGTCCACAGAGCAAAACCTGTCCTCTCTACCACATCCCCAAGGTCGATTAGGGATCTCAGGTCTTGAAACTTCCCTTGGCCCACCCAGGAACGGATTTCCTGATTCTAGATTCCTAACCTTGCCAAGGTCAGTATTTGCCAGCAGTGAGCCTCAGCTGGGTAATGGAAAAATACAGAATCTGGTGGCACCAAATGCATGTGTACTGGCAAATATCCATCAAATGGCTGAATGTGAGCCAGGGTAAATACATTAAGTACGAGGATCTGAGTTAACAGTTTTAAATTCAGTCTAGTAACATGATTATCTCACAGACAACACATTCCTCATTGGTGACAAAGACCCCCTCATCCCTTTTTGGTCCCAGAGGCAGGTAGTGGCAGGGCAGAGAGATGCAGTACACTAGTAGAAGCAAAGGCAGCACTGAGGGTGGGCAAAACTGTGCCCTGCCCCTACCACAAACACCCACTAGTTATTTGAACAATGAGATTTGGAGCTTACCAGCTTGGGCTGGATCAAAATAGACCAAATGGCAACACACCAAACATTTTGTAAACTCTAAAGCACTATATAAACGTTACTTGTTATCTTGACTACTATTAGCAAAAAGATAATACTCAGATTCAACCATCTGGAAATTATATTTTACTCTTATTTCTCGTTTTTAAGCTGTTAATTGTCTAGGTGGTTTCTTCACTGAACTTTGGAGCATTTATTAGTCATGTCAAATATTCTCTACAGAAATTCTAGACCAATCAATCAATCAATAAATGAAAAAAAAAACACTTTTAAAAATGTGTTTTTCCCTTCAAGAGACATTATCTTTCATTACTAATGAGAGCACTTACCACACAGCCTGAAGTATTTATATTTGGATGACTTTACCAGTATTCATGGCTATTCAAAGCAACAAGGGGTCAGTTCTTTGATTACAGCTATACGACCTAGATTGCTTTCAGAACAAAGAAGAACTATGCTCCAAATATTATTCTTGCTTCCACCCATTACATACACAGAAAACACGTCTCTGACAGCTTTAAGATAGGGGTTTTGTCCTTCATTCCAGTTATCAGTGGTTCAGAAATGCAGAGGTCCAGCTTCAGAGATTAAAATATAATTCTACGTGATTCAGTACTACACCCAGGCAATGTAAAGCATAATGTGAGTTTTGGCCACTTCTTAATATTATCCAATACTTGATGGGTAAAATCTGTGGGGAGGGGATGATAAAAAGGGGTGGTGGGCCCTACCATTTAAGTACTGGAAGTAATTCTATCTTCCTAGATACAGGGACTTGAATTCTCTTCAGGGTGGGCAGAGCCTTTGTTTGGGGGGAAAAAAACATGTAAATGAACCCTTGGTTACACCTACCAATTTTTCTTGGAGAAAAATGTGAAATAATGTAAATGCAGAAGTTTCAAATTAAAAACATAAATATCCTGTCTGGTAAAGAAGATTTTCATTATGGGTTGAGCTCAAGTAGTCTTCAGAGATATTTTGTCCTTTTTTTTTTTTTTTTTTTTTTGGAGGGAAGCTATAGATTGAAGATAAGGTTCCCCTAAAGGGAGTAGATATTCACAAGCCTTGGATAAGATAGAGACATGGACAAAAAATATGGACTCAGAAAGCCAACTTTAGACTGGGAGGAAAGAAACTTCCTTTTCTTTCTGGGTCTTGGGGCACATATGCTTAGATCCTTATGAGTAGACATATTCAGAGCAACCCAGGGTATGATCAGCTGGCCTCTGCCACCTAGAAGCATGCAGGAAACTAAACAGGGAGGCATTAGAAAGGTCTCTGAAGGTACCCTAGCTATGTACTCTGAAGGTGGCCACACTGCTATGAACTGAATTGGGCCCCCCTCTCCCAAATTCATATGCTAAAGCCCTAACCCCCAATGTGAGTATATTTGGAGATAGGGCTTATAAGGAAATAATTAAGTTTAAATGAGGTCATATGGTTGGGGTCCTGATCTGATAGGATTAGTGTGCATATGAGAAGAGACATCAGACAGCTCATTCACTCTCTCTTCACCATGTGAAGAAACAGTGAGAAGGTGACCATCTGCAGGCCAGGAAGAGCGATCTTACCAGAAGCTGAATTGGCCAGCACCTTGAACTTGGACTTCCCAGCCTCCAGAACTGCAAGAAAATTAATTTCTGTTGTTTAAGCCATCCAGTCCATGGCATTTTGTAATGGCAGCCTGAGCAGACTAATATACACACTAGCTATTTCAGGACACTTTTTGTATTGTATTTCTGTTTCATTATTCCTTCACCTTGACTAGTCCTGTTAAACCTGACAGCCCACTAGATCTTTCAAGTATTTAAATGCCTAGTATGCCCTAGGTGCTGCACTATGCAAGGGAAAGCAATGTTGGACAAGATAGTCACAATCCCTACTCATATGAGAAGTCTGGAGGGAAAGATATTAAACAAATAAGTATATAAATAATTCATGGCGATTACGACAAATGCTACCAAAGAGAAATGTACCCTACACATATGGAGAATGTACAGCAGTCTCTGCCATGCTGTGCAGAATTAATCCTACTCCCTGTTGACATAGTAAAGAAGAGGGCAAGGCCAGCACGGTGGTGGGGGCACCTATGGTCTGAGGGAGATCAGAGATCCCTGGGTCACACAATGTGATGGGCAAGCACTAGCACGGCAGCTTGTTGAAGAGACTGGAACACTACTGAAAGCCCCATCAGGACAGCAACACTCTCTCTTGTTCACTGCTACATCCCCAGGACCTAGCATCCCTTAGCATAATGTAGACACTCAATAAGTCTTTGTTTAGTGGGTGGATGGGCACACATGACAAGACCATGGGGGAAATCTCAGAAATAAGTGGGATATCATTTTAAAGGACTGTAGTGCTATTCTTCAGCACATAAAAACCCGCAGTTGCTATAATAAGAGAATGAAGAGAAAGTGACACCTTATTGTAATTCTCAGGGACATTCCAGTAACATGAGACTGAAGATTTGTTTGGGGGACCATGTAAGAAATGCTCTGAAATAAACACCTGTTTTTTCCATCTAATAGCCATTTCCAGAATTTCCAAGGGATCCAAAGTTTCCTTTGGAAAAAAGGATCTGAAATTCCCTTTGGGAAACATTCTCTACCATTCTCCAGTCATATAGTTTCCATGGAACTGACTCCAACCTTAGCCTACAGGGATGGGTACTGGACTGGCTTAAAATAACAGCATATCCCATATGTGTGGCTATACTGAGTAGTTCCAAAATGGTACATGACCCAGCCACAGCCAAGAAAACATGATTACTCTTTCTCTGGAATTGGTAGGTGAGGATGAAAGCACAGAGTGAGCCAGTAAAGCTGACAGCCGGACGAAGTAAGTGTAGGGACAGATCCGGTGATAATATTTGAGCACCAGATCAAACCGCGCTGGAAGCTCAGCCTGCCTGTGAACGTTTGTGAGAACCAATAAATTTCCATCTTGCTTAAGGCACTTCAGGTTGCTTTTTCAAGCACCTGCAATCCCGAGTATGCTAATGCACACGTGCCCTGCCTGCCCTCTTCTTCACTCTCTTCCAGGCTGAAGCAGGCTGGGTCACAGAAGCAGTGGGTCTCCCTGCCTGATGCCTCTCAGCAAGGCCACTGGGATTTCTCTGGCAGGTTGCCACAGTCATCCCACCAGCCATGAATATCCTGGGGAGGGCTCTCTATGCCCATATGATTACAGGCTCCGGGTTACAAACTGCCCTTCCTGCATCTATTTCCTATGGCAGGAAGGCAACTGCCCAATACAAGATAACTGGGGAAATCTCTGGATTTGAAGCTCATAGTTATTGTTGCAATAACAGATTTCAGCTATCTCTCTTTCTGTCCCCACCCTGTCAGTATCACAGCAACTCAAAATCAAGAAAGGGGAACTTCAGGGACCCAGTGGGATAACAGAGACAGGGAGCACAGCCCCTGAAGGCATAGGGGAAGCTTTGACTCCTCCCACATTGCCCTGCAGGCCAAGATTAAGTGGCCATGGCCCTTTCCTTCAGTTCTCCATCACAGGTCTCTAGCACAGTCACACCCCTATGGTCACAGGATGCTATGAGCTGAATTGGGTTCCCTCAAAATTCGAATGTTGAAGCCCTAACCTTAATGTAACTATATTTGAAGATAGGTCCTATAAGGAGGTAATAAAGGTTAAGTGTGCCCATAAGGGTGGATCCCCTAATCCAATGGGATTGGCATCCTTTTAAAAGAGGGAACAACACCAGGAAAGGCTATGCAAGGACATAATGAGTAGACAACTGTCCACACGCCAGGAAGAGAGCCCTCACTAGAAACCAAATCAGTCGGGATCTTAATCTTTGACTTCTAGCCTCCAGAACTGTGACAAAATAAATTTCTGCTGTTTAAGTCACCTAGTATATGCTATCTTGTTATGGCAGCAGAGCCAACTAATACACAGGAGGTTATGCAGTAATCCCCCCTTATCCACGGTTTCGCTTTCCGTGGTTTCAACTACCCATGGTCAACTGCGGTCCAAAAATATTACAGTATTTTGAAAGAAAGAGGTAGAGATCACATTCACCTAACTTTTATTATAATATATTGTTATAGTTGTTCTATTTTATTATTAGTTATTGATTTGCCAGATTTACAAATCGAATTTTATTATAGGTATATATGTACCATATACAGTATATAGGGTTCAGTACTATCCATGGTTCAGACATCCACTGGGGGTCTTGGAATACATTCCTGATGGATAAGGCGGGGACTACTGTAGTCACCTAAAACCAATGGGAGCAAACTATATCACATATAGTGAATAGAACTATATCACATATAGTTATAGAAAGCTAATGCAATCTCAACCTGCACTGAGAAAAGAACAAAGTTTTACCGATGGACAATAACATAAAAAAAGACAGTCAGCAAGCCAACCCAGTTGATGGGTCACCACTGACAGAAACTGGAGTTGCTGGCTTGGAAAAGAGGAGGTTGTGGTCTTCAAATAGCAAAGGGGTGTCATATTGAAGAGGGAATTAACTTTGTTCAGGGTACCTCAAAAATTAGAAGATCAATGAAGAAGGAAAAGGTAAAGCTGGTTTCAGCTTAACATTAGAAAGTTGTCACAAAGAGTTGCCCAACAATTAAAAGTGGTGCCTCACTGGGCCAATGAGCACCTTTTTACTGAAGACAGACAAGCAGAAGCTGAATAAGCCACTCTTGGAAATATCAAGCATCTCCCATTGTGGGACATAAAGTCGAACATTAAAACCTCTATTTCTTCCTCCAGCTTTTGAGCCTATGAATCTATGACTAACAGCATAGTAATTAAGAACTAGACAGCTGGTTTCAAACCCCAGCTCTGTCACTTACAAACTATGTGACTATGTGCAAGCTACTTAGAACCTCTTTGTCTCAGTTTCCTCATCTGTAATGTAAGATTGAGGCACCAGAAGTATCTTCTTCATCTTATGGTGGTTAAATGAGTTGATTTATATAAAGAACCTTCTATGCACCAGGCACCTGGCCGATGGCAAGCCCCCAGCTATCATTGGCCTTTGTTATTCATAGCTGTGTGACAACTTTGTGCTCAGTACCATTGTAATGAAAGTAGGATACCAAAATACAGGCATGTATTTGAGGTCCTGGTCCTCAAGACTAATAAATGAAAACAGGGCAAACAACGATAGCTACCAATTTTTTAGTTCCTACTGCAGACTGAACACTTTATTTACCTAATCTCTAATCTTCCAGCAACCAGCAAAATAGGTATTACCATTCTCATTTAATATGAAG
Source organism: Cynocephalus volans (assembly GCF_027409185.1). Classification (NCBI taxonomy): domain Eukaryota; kingdom Metazoa; phylum Chordata; class Mammalia; order Dermoptera; family Cynocephalidae; genus Cynocephalus; species Cynocephalus volans. The sequence goes on along the minus strand of NC_084462.1, from coordinate 117,085,657 downwards.
AAACCAAAAAGTATAAAATTATGGAATTTGCACCTAGTTACGAGGTGATGGTAAGGATTCAAAACGAGCTTTGTCAGGCTCCAACGGGTGGGTTCTTTTCATTCTAGCAGCCATTTCAAAACCAGTCTGTTCCTTTCTATTGTTTAATTTCATCCTGGCTACACTGTCTGAGGTAAACAGAGTGGACAGTTTCATGTGGGAGTTGAATATATGTATCAGGCAACCCAGGGTCAAATGGCAGCTCTGTCATTCACTAGCTATGTGTCATCTGGTAAGTTACTTAACTCAAGTCTCAGCTCCATGACTATAAAGTGAAGAGAATGAGAATACTACCTTATCAAAGGATTACTGGAGGATTAACTAAGCTAATACACAGAAAGTTACTTGGCACATGACTAATCCTTTCGAGGTGATAGCTATTATGATCACCCCACTGATGGATGGAGAAAGCAAGGCAAATCAGTGAAAGTGCCTAGACCACAAATCACATTCCTTGTTTCTCAGCCATTAGCCATTTTTCCACTAGGTCATACATACATATGTATTGATATGACACATTTGCATTGCTCTTTTAAAACAGAAGACTACATATCATATTTCCAAAAACTTTAATGTTTCCAACACTGAGCCCTTAATAAAAATGATTATATTTCTGCCAACTCTGCAAAGTTCAAATATCCAATATGTTTTGATGCTAACGACTTAATCTTTAACCATAACAAATTAGGTCCCTGATTGTTCCTCTTCTGCCCACCCCTCTCGCATCACTCAGTAAAGGAAGGCGCCTTCGGGTCCTCACAGCCCAGCCACAGCCTCCACAGTCTAGGACATTTCCAGGCCTCAGCCCCCTGCTTCTGCCCTGCTAGACATCCAGGTGTGTGGCTGTTATAGAAATGCTACTTGCCTCATATCTGACTTCCATTTTCTTTACCTAGTCATGTTTTCACTTTGTGACCCTTCCAACGACCTCTGCTGAACAAACCCACCATGGGTGAGCATTTCCTCTTGGTACAACTCCTTGCCAACCCAACACTGATTATTGTTTTCCCTTATTTATAGTCTCTGACGGTGGCAAAGTAATACTCACTCCCCTCTCCTATTGTGGCTTGGGGATCAGAATAACAGTCCTTGAATTAGACTTTTTTTTTTTTTAAAAAAGGCCATTGGGGATTGACAGTACCTAGTCCCCTCTCTCTCTCCCTCAAATTAGACCTCTGACCCACACTTTCACATGAATGATAGGGTTTATACCAGGCTGAGGATCTCAATCCCATGCCAAATCTTGCTCCCCCAGATGGCAGAAGGAGCTGCTGCCACAGGACAGCTGCTGAGCTGTGGCTAAATTCTGTATGGGGCACTTACAGCCCAGAGGATGTCACCTCCAAGATGTTCAGGGCTCCATCTCTCCCTCCCCGCGTGCCCATTAGGCTTGGAAGCAGGCCTGCAGCATAATCACCCCCGCCTCTCCCAGATCCCTAAGGGAGCCCCCTCCTCAGGGTGCAGCATCTGTCATATGGCTACCAGACATCTGGTTTTAAGCAGATTTTTGTTGAGAGGTGAAATGGTGCCAGTACTGTACTGTTTCGTTTCCCTGTGGACATTTATCAGAGTAAATTACAAGGGCACATTAGCCCATCAAGGGTCTGAGTCCCACTTGGCTGAAATGGATTATTTGGTCCAGGGTTTTAAACTTGCTTTACCAGAGATGCCTTCCAGCTTTAAAGTGTAGGGGCGCTTGAGTTGCCTTTCAGAGCTTATATTCTTGTCCAGTTAACCCCTAAAAACACACACACACACATTCTGCAACCTACAGTTGGTTTCATTTTTTTCCTTATAATTTCTCCATGTCCTTGTACTTTAAACTCAGGATGATGAATGTTAAGGCTTTCAGACTAAATCAGCAAGAGGTTGGGTAATACTCAAGTCATAAAGGTCATCTCCTCCCTCAGAAAGTGCTGGAACTGAGGGGCTGGGAAGGCAGTCTGGCTGGGGGCAGACACAAAGTAGAAATCAAAATCCTGGACAAGAGTGCTATCATCCAATGAAACCAAGAAAGAAAGGAGAGAAGGAAGGGATAGAGGGGAGCCAAAAGAATGATAAGAGGGGGAGGGGAGAAAAATAAGCATTTAATAAACATCTACAGTATACCAAACCTTACAAGATGATTCCCTGTGTGTTTAATCCCCACAAGGACCCTGTAAGAGAGACGGCAGCCCATTTTTACAAAGAAGTAACTTGCCTAGTCTTGTCTCATAGCTACTAATAGGATATAGGACCTAAATTCAAGTTTGTTCTGTCTGAAACCTCATTATTTTAAGTGCATCACTGTCTCTCTCGAGTCTAAATGACCGTGTTCACACTCAGCCACTAAAAAATGAATGTAACTATGAGTACATAAAATGTCGACATTAGAGGAAGCTGTGTGAAGGGCGTATAAGAACTGTCTGTACTATCTTTGCAACTCTTTTGTAAGTCTAAAATTATTTCAAAATAAACAGTTTTTAAAAATGAATGTAACTGCATTTCACAGGGCACATGTAGCCTAGACAAGGAGTTAGTGAGATTGTGGATGAAGAACCCAGTGACCCAAGGATCAATAAACTGACTAAATATGATTTACTCACTGTCCTTTTGACCTCAGATGCTAATGAGCCCAAATATTGCTTCTCACTAAAATGAGATAAATACTTAAAAATTGCTGTCAATCTGAAGATACTTCCCAGCTAAGACTGTTAACATTGCTAATTTAAGTACAGTATTAAAAACTGTAATCATCTACAATGCCACACACATATAATGATTACACCTCACCTCTTTGGGATATGTGTCCAGGAATCTCATTCATATTACAAGCAACTAAATACAGTAAAATATTTTAAGCTTTTCAGGCCATGGTTTAAATGTATGTGTCCCAAATCCATATGTTGGAACCTAAGACCTAATGTAATAGTATTAAGGGGTGGGGCCCTCAGGAGGTAATTAAGTCATGAGGTCTCTGCCTTCATGAATTGTATTAGTACCCTTATATATGGGCTCCAGGGAACTAGCTAGGCCCTTCTGAGGTTCGGCCTTCTGCATGTGAGGACGTAGCTACAAGATGCCATCTTGGCAGCAGAGAGAGGCAGCCCTCACCAGACACCAAACCTATCAGCACCTTGATCTTAAACTTCCCAGCCTATATAACTATAAGCAATAAATTTCTGCTATTTACAAATTAACCAGTCAAAGGTATTTTGTTATAGCAGCAATAACAGACAAATGCAGGTAATAATGCCTACCTCTATTCTAATGATTGATAACTCAATGCTTTTAGTTATAAAAGTTCTATGTTGACCTAGCATCATCTTTTCAGCTATTAGACAGGGGAAGAGGACACAGATTCTTCAGAGGACACAACCAGGTGAAACAGAGTGACAGCCATCTAACTTTGCTTCCACTTTTCCTGCTACCACCTTTTGTGTTTCTAAAGGAGTATTTTAGAACCCTGACTTTCTTTGGGGGATGTTCTCCTTCCATCCTCTGTGTGGTACTCCTGGGTCTCTCGGCCTTGACACCCTGTCCTGGCCTAGGGGCCCCTATATAGACAATCTTGATCTGTTCCTCTACCCGAGGAATGAAATGTTGGGCTAAGGGAGGAACAGTTGGAAGGTGAGTAGAGCTGAGATGTTCTGATGGCAGCTGTCACTTTCTGTGATACTTTCTGTGAGTTCTTCCAACTGAGATCCCTGGAGCTACCATGGCTTCTACACTTGTGAGATCTTATTTTCTGTTACTGTGTGAACTACACAAATCAATCCAGTACATTTCTTTCTTTTTTTTTTTTTCTTTTAATAAAAGTCAGTCAGTCAATTTCTGTTACAAGCAAACCCAGAGGATCAGAACATTGTATCTGGAAGGCATCTTAGGAATGACCTAAGAACAATGTCCCCTCAGCTCCAACCATTATGTTGCAATTGAAGAAAGTAATTTTAATTTGTGTGTATTCTTGCTACATGGAAAGTCATTTTTTTTGTCCTGGACACTCACAATACTCCAGTGTAAATAGTCTCTGAGGGCTTGCCCATAAATATTCCACAGGATATTGCTATTCAACAAAGAAAGCTTACCTTAAAGAGTTATTGATGCCATGAACTAGCTCTCTCTCTAAATGAAGGCCTGATGATATAGAATATTAACCCTTCTGCAGTATTTTCCATTACTGAAATAAGTGAAAGAATACAGAAATCACCCCTGAACCCTATTTTAAATTTGTTCATTTTATTTAAAGTATTAGGAGAGACTCCTTGCTATAGCTAAGAACCCCCAAATCTCCGTGGCTTAGCACATTAAAAGTTTATTTCTTGCTCACATCACAGTCCAGTGAGTGTCATCAGAGGAATTCTGCTCCACAGAGTTATTCAGGACCCAGCTTCCTCCATCCTGTAACTCTGACCTCCTTTAAGTCTTTGAATCACTCCATTCAGATTACAAATGGAGAAGAGAATGGGGCCTGTCCCTGGGAAGTTTCAATGGGCCAGGCCTAGAACAGGAGCACATTCTCTTCTGTTCACCTTTCATTGACCAAATTCAATCACAAGGCCACACGCAGGGAGGGGTGTGCACTAGGTAGTGCAAAAGGAGGCTGAGAAATGGAGTCTAGCTGTGCCCAGGAAGCAAAGAATACAGATATCAGTGAGTTCCAAGGGGCTCTGCCATAAGGAGAAAATTCCTTGACTTGAAAAAAGGGGTGCGAGGGGACTATCTGAGATCAATTTACTTAGTGTAATTTATCCCTACTAAATAGAGATCACCCTACTTGAAATAGCTACATGCAGATGTCTTTTAAAATATTTGGCTTTACAATGACAAGAAAAGCATTAAAATTATCTAAGTAATCAAGAGATGCAAGACTTATTTCATTAAATAATAAAAGCAAAAAATTTACTAGGATGTAAAGAAAGTTGAATGATTAGTCCTGATAGGGAGAAGGGGCTATTTTCACAGAACCAGTTTGGTTTTGCCTGCCTGATCTCTTTTAATCATTATCAATAAAAGGGGTGAGAGGCAGAGAATCAAGACTAGCGTAGTGGTCAGGAAATTATTAAGTAAACTATAATCTTCCAGCTGTGATGCAAAGTGGTCTAAGGGAGCTCCGCTGGAGTTAAGCAGCAAAGGACTTTTGAGCAGAACTTCCTGTCTTCTGGACCTTCCAAATCTCCCTCTTTCATTTCCATTGTCATGTATGCTGCTGCCACACCAGAACCCGATCCAGGTGTTCCTTTTGTGATTACTTGTTATGTGACTCATCCTGCTCTGACACCTTCAAATTAATATGATCCCTGTCCTCAGTCTTGTGTCTCACCTTGGTTTCTCATGGTGAATGGGAAAGCACCCCCGCCCCCTGCCATGGAGGCCTTGGGTTCACAGGAGTGTAAGTCCAGTCACCAGGGAGGACATGATGTTTCTCACCCAAAGAAGGCCATTGGCTCTGGTGGTCTTTAAGATCTCAGGTCCTAAATTATCCAGTAAGGCCCCTGGGTCTGAGTACTCCCCTCCTGGCACACCCCACCCTGAAGAATAAAACCCCTCCATCCTCTGTGTTTCCTAATGATTATTTGCAGCACAATGGCTTGGAGGGAGAGGGAGGGGGTGGCCCAGGGAGGGAGGGCCGAGCCCGCAGGCCTGCTTTGGAGGCAGCCAGCAAGCTGGGCTGGCAGCCACTGAGAGCCTGCTGCTTTCCACCAGGGGTTTTGCTGACCAGATCACAGCGACACTCGAGAAGGCAGCAGCTGTGGCTGGAGCCACTCCTCTAACTCCGTCTTAGCTAATGAACTGGAAGGATCCAGAGGGAGCCTGGGAAGAATGGGTCCCCTGGGGCATGCCAGGAGGCCTCTCCTTCCATGAATGTTCCATTTTAAATGAGGCTTGATGGTTTGGTCAGGGTAAGACTTTTTAGATAAAAGATCATACTGAGCAGCGATGCCCAATGTCTATTTCTTCCACTCCCTCTGGATCTCAGACCCAATGCTCCCCCTCAACTGTGCCTCCTGACTTGTTTTTATGAAGCTAAGAGGAAGGGAATAGGGTATTTTTAAAGTATGTTTTTCATTTCAAAAGGAACACATGATAATTATTAAAAATTGAAACATTTTGAAATATATAACAGAGAAAGAAAACATGCCCCATAAATCTACCTCCCTAGAGGATAATTAAATGTTTTTAATTTAGCTTTTTTTATAAATGTACAAAGATACTTGTGTGTGTAATTTGTACTTATATGTAGATATTTAAGACAAAAAATTGATCATATTATACATTCTTTTGCAACTTGCTTTTTTCCAGTTATTATAGTTACTTATAGATCTATCTCATTCACTTTAAGAGCTAAATAGTGTTCCATTCTAAGTTTATGCCCTTATTTAACTAATCTTACTGACTAAAATCATTGCAAACTTTTCAAAGTATTTTAGTAGAATAAATTCTTGATACAGGGATTGCCAGAACAAAGGATGTGTGTATCCTCAAAACACACATGAGGGCACCTCAAAAAGTTTATGGAAAAAATAGAACTAAAAGATAACACAAATCTTTCCATGAAGTTTTTGAAATACATATATTTTATTTTAACAGGCATTGATAAATTGTAATGCTTTTATATTTTTTTCATTATAAATATGCTTCTAAAACAAATCTAGGGCAAGTTATTTGAATGATTGGCCATGAAATAAATCCATCAGGAAAGTTCCTGCCTAGATAAGCTAATTCTTTTCAAAATCTAGGCATTATTTCATCAAAAATCAGTGTATTCCAATGTATTCTCTTATAATACACCTATAAGAAACTTTACTAAGGAAACCTAAGCTTACTAGGATCAGTCCTCATTTTAGAAAATTAAACAACAAAAATGGGCTTTGAAATCACACAGAACCATGTTCAAATCGCAGCTCCACCATTTACTGTTCAGGAGGATTTAGACAAATGAGTGACCACTCTATAGCATGGTTTCCTCTGCTGTAAATTGAAGAGCTACTTACCACAGGGTTCTGGTGTGAATTAGTGAGATCAGGACATGAGGCATGTGCCAGACAAATCTTGAGAATTCAATAAATTTGGTTCCCTTCCCTTTAAGTAAACATGAGTGATTTTTACAAAAATATTTCCTAAGCTATACATGGTACTATTATTAATAAATATATGACTACAGTTAATATTGTTAATAAACATAACTTTAAAATTTTTTGCTCATATTTGTCTTATGAGACCATTACTCTGAGTTATATATACTCATATTGAGATAGGAGGTGCTCAGTTTCCATGGGTTCAGGTTACAGGGCATTCCCCTGGGTTTCAAGCCTCTCCCCAAGGTCTCAGGCCCCTCCTGTAGACCCTCCCCTGGAGGAAAGTTACTGTTGCTGCTTGGACCTATTTTGGGCACCAAGGCAGAGAAATCAAGACCTCAGGGGGCTGACTTATGCATATCCAGGGGCTGGGCATGCGCAGTAGAAAGGGGTTATATAACCCAAATAGCCAAGCATGCTCAGTAAAGTGTAGTTTATATTCATTAGATACTATAAATATGTATTAGACAGAGAAACTACAAAAGTTGAATCCCTGCAGAAGGCAGGGCCATTGCTCACTTTCCTGGGGCCAACCCGCACTTCACAGGCTGAGATGTGTGGGCTCTCTTTTGTATCAAACTTACTTTTGGCAAGTGGCTGGCTTAACAGAATGAGCATTCTGTACTAAACTTTAAGTGTATATTTCTTATTTTGTATTAAACCTGATGTGGGAGCCCTGCTTAGTCTCTGGAGCTAGGCTGCACTCTCTCTGTGAAATCTGTATCTCTTATTTGTTGCATTAACCTGTTCTCACTTTCTACTGTGACTCTGCCCTTGAATTATTTCCTGTCTTGGGTTGAGGCCAACTACCAGTCTTCCCAGACCCCTTCTCCTCTGGCATCAGTATAGCCACTTAGCCTTAAACACTACATTGTGTTGCATTTACCAACCAAGAGAATTCAGAGAGAAGGAGTTTATCCTAACCCTAATCTTTCAATCCAGTGATAAAAAAACAATGCTAAGTATAAAATGGACTGTAACCAGGATTGTTAACAGATTATATACAGAAGAGAAACAAATAAGTCAGAGTTTGTTTTTAAATCACTCATAAGCCTGACATAGCACAGGAAAGGAAAGGTAAAAGAAACCACATAACAAATTACCTGAAATATAAGTTTAACTAACCCATTCCCTTTTCCCGACTCTACTGCCAGAAAAAAATGAAGCCCTTGAAAGTACAGTCTCTAATCAATGAGCATCACCAACTCCAGCGTTTAAATTTGCCAGTGTTCCTAAATGTTAAAAAGTTCAAATGTAGGGGGAAAAGCCCAGGAACAGTAATAGATCTTAAGTACATCAAATATTGCAATCTGAAGAAGATCCAATTGACTTTTAAGAAAGATCAGACGCAACAAGAGTTTGCGTGAGTTCAGTCCGTGCATGGGGGTTCCTGCTTGAACTTGTGGTTCCAGCATGTTCTTGGTCTCCTGCACCTTGCACTTTACATTCATCTTTCCTCCCCTGCCTACACTGTATCCACAAGCTTAAGCATCAGACATGAAGGTGACAGCCTTCCAGAGACTGCTTGACCAGCTACCACAATTAAATAAAGTCACAGCCCTGTAACAAATTCCCTCATATATTGTATACACATGTGTGCAGATACACATATGTATATGTACGTATGAGTGTACTTCAAAAAGTTCGTGGAAAGATAGTTAAAAAATAATAAGAATCTTTCCACAAACTTTTTGAAGTTCCTTCATATTTCTGATAGAACCCTGACTGGTACAACAGCCATATACTTAAAATATACTGATTATTTTTCTTCCCTTTCCTTTCTCTAGACATCCCTCTTTGCCCTCTTCAACCTGGGGGTGGGGGGGAAGGGGGGGTGCAAAAATAATTAAACAAAAAATACCTCTTTCCGTCTCTCTCTTCTACAGCTTATTAGATCATAATTAGTGGTCATTATCATGGGTGACATTATAGGATAAAGTATACCCCAAAGCCATTTTCCATCTCTTTCTTGTCACCAAAAACCCAGTATAATTCATATGTCAGAGGCCCATTTGCTACATGAGAGGCTAGACCCTCCTCAGCCCCAGGGTATATATTTTGATGAGCCCAAGACAACCATTATATGCATGTGTGTGTATAATTATTATTACCTTTTTTTTTTTTGGCCAGTGATTGGTTTAGAAATGGGCATCTGACATAATTCTGGTTAGTAAGATGATAGTAAGGGGGCTTTAAGAAAGTTTTCTCCCTCCCTCTTAAAAGGGGACATGAAGAAGAGGTGGACTCCTTTCCAGTCTTTGAATGTTATGTGAGGAGATGGTATCTGTAGCTATTGTAGCCTTAATGGTCGGCAGAATAATGGCCCCAAGGTTGTCCTCAGGGCTGGCTGGTTGCTGAACTGGTTAGAGCGTAGTGTTATAACACCAAGGTCAAGGGTTTAGATACCTGTATTGTCCTTCCACCCACCAAAAAATAAATACAAAGATGTCCTCATCCTAATCCTTAGACCCTGCAAATATGTTAGGATACATGGCAAAGGGGAATTAAGGTGGCAGATGAAGTTAAGGTTGCTAATCAGCTGACCTTAAAACAGAAAAATTATCTTGGTTTATCTAGGTGGCCCAATGGAATCACAAGGGTCCTTAAAAATGAAAGAGGGAAGCAGAAGAAGAGAGTCAGAGGGAGATGTGTCTGTAGAAGAAGGACACAAAGAAATGTGATGTTGCTGGCTTTGAAGATGGAAGAAGGGGCCATACTCCAAGGACTGTGGGCAGCTTCTCAGAGCTGGAAAAGCAAGGAAATGAATTCTCTCCCCTAGAGCCTCCAGAAAAGAACACAGCCCTGCTGATACCCTGATGTTAGCCAAGTAAGACCCATGTCAGACATCTGACTGAAAGAACTGTAAGATAATAAATTTGTGTTGTTTTAAGCCACTGAATTTGTGCTAATTTGTTTTAACAGCAATAGAAAACTAATACAGCTCTCTCTGACTACAATGTTGATATAGCCGAACTAAAGTCAATGGCAGGAGTAGGATAGAGTGGGGAAGATCTGACTTTCCCTTGGGCTCCTTCTTGACCCAAACTCAGTATGTCCAAAATAATTACTAAAACAGTTTTGTGTCCATTAGTCAACCTCTCCCTCACCCCTCACCCCTTCCCCTTTCCTGCCTTTAGTAACCACAGTTCTGCTCTCTCCTTCTGGAAGTTCAACTTTATTATTATTATTATTGTTGTTACTGTTTGTTTATTTTTCAAGACAACTAAATAGGAAAAATAAATTCTATTGGCATACAGTTCAGCTAGGCATCTGTAATCAAAAATAATTTACTGCATGTTATCAAACAGCTAGAAGACATGAGGTTGATTATCCTCATCACCAAGAAATGACTAAATCTGATAATGATGAATATGCCAATTACCCTGATTTGATCATCACACATTGTATGCATGTACTGAAATTTAAATTCAATCTGAGGCACCACACAGGTGAGCCCGCTGGGGCCAGCCAGCCAGCAGAACCGCACAGCTCCACACAGGCCCCCCACCCCACTGCCTTAGACCCAGGTGGGGGGAAGCTCCAGACCCCACCCCACCACCACAAACTGGCACCACACAAGTGAGCCTGCCAGCACCAGCCAGTCAGTGGAACCGTGTGGCTCCACCTGGACCCTCATCCCACCTCAGACCCAGGGGGGAGCACGAGCCTATGGATCCAACTCACCAAGTTTGGCCCAGCAGAACTCCATGTGTTAAGGGCTCATTCTATGACCACAGAGTCTCGAACGGGAACCAAGTTGGTTTAACATAACCACCACCACACCTACTGTCAAGTAAGACAGTTCACCCCCCGCAGTAGCAACCAAGGCCACTCCACAGCCAACCTCAGTGTAATAGAAGAAGCAAACCCCCTACCAAATGACCAAGCATCAGTGAAAAAACACTAGAAGTACAAACAATAAAGAAGAAATGACACCACTGAAAGGATACAGTAATGCCCCAAAGTCAGACTCCATGGAACAGGGAATCCTTGAAAGGTCTGAAAAAGAATTTCGAGTAATGATCTTAAGAAAACTTGAAGAAATAAAGGAAGACTCAATTAGAGAACACAATGAAACAAGAAAAAACATCCAGAATATGAAGGAGGAAATCAACAAAGAGATTAATACCATGAAAAAAAGTGTAGCAGAACTTCTAGAAATGAAAGACTCACTCAACGAAATAAAAAACACAACTGAGAGCTTGAGCAGCAGGGTAGAGCAAGCAGAAGAAAGAATTTCAGAGCTTGGAGATGGTCTTTTGAAATAACTCAGGCAGACAAAAAAAGGAAAAAAGAATTAAAAATAATGAGGAAAACCTAAGAGAGATAGCAGACAATCTCAAGTGCTCTAACATCCGAATTGTGGGTATTCCTGAAGGGCAGAAGAAGGGAAAAGGTATCTAAAACCTACTCAAGGAAATAGTAACAGAAAACTTCCCAGGTGTAGGGCAAGATACAGACCTTCAGATCCAGGAAGCTCAAAGGTCTCCAAACAGAGTCAACCCAAAAAGATCCTACTCAAGACATATTATAGTTAAATTCACAAAGCTCAAAGACAAAGAGAGATTTCTACAAGCAGCAAGAGCAAAGCATCAAGTCACTTATAGGGGAACCCCCATCAGACTAACAGCAGGCTTCTCAACTGAAATGCTACAGGCCAGAAGACAATGGAACAATATATTCAAAATACTAAAAGAGAAAAACTGCCAGCCAAGAATTCTTTACCCAGCAAGACACTCCTTCAGAAATGAGGGAGAAATAGTGTATTTCCCAGACAAACAAAAGTTGTGGGAGTTCACCACCACACAACTAACCGTGCAAGAAATTCTCAAGGGAGTCATCCATCTGGATTCTGAATAATGGTGACCATCATCACAAATACACAAGAAAGAGCAAAACCCACAGTTAAAACAAAAATTCCAGCAAGAAAGAGAAAGAAGCCAAACCATTCCACCTTAAATCCCCAACTCACACTGAAGAAGAGAAATAAAAGGGGAAATAATGATCAAAAGATATTTAAACCACCTAAATAGCAATTAAATGGCAGGAATTAAACAATACTTCTCAATAACTACTCTAAATGCAAATGGACTAAACTCTCCATTCAAAAGACAAAGACTAACTGACTGGATTAAAAAGATAGATGCAAGTATATGCTGTCTTCAAGAGACCCACCTCACCTGTAAAGACACTCATAGACTAAAAGTGAAAGGATGAAAAAAGATATACCATGCAAATGGAAACCAAAAACAAGCAGGAGTAGCTATTCTTATATCAGACAAAATAGACTTTAAACCAAAAAAACATTTAAAAAGACAAAGAAGGCCATTACATAATGATAAAGGGAACTATCCATCTAGAAGACATAACAATCATAAACACGTATGCACCCAATACCAGAGCACCCACATATATCAAGAAAACACTCTTAGACCTAAAGAAGAAGATAGGTCCTAATACATTAATAGTGGGTGATCTGAATACCCCTCTCTCAGTATGGGACAGGACTTCCAGGCAACAAGTCAACAAAGAGACAAAAGATTTAATCTACCCCCTAGACCAACTGGACTTGGCAGATATACACAGAACATTTCACCCAACAGCTAAAGAATACACTTTCTTCCCATCAGCTCATTGTACATTCTCCAGGATAGATCACATATTAGGTCACAAGTCTAGTCTCAGCAAATTTTAAAAAATTGAAATCATTCCAACAATATTTCCAGACCACAATGGACTAAAACTGGAGATAAACAATAAGGAAATCACTGGAAGCTATACAAATACATGGAAACTAAATAAGAGGCTCCTGAATGACCTACAGGTCCAAGAAGAAATTAAACAGGAAACCAAAAAATTTTAGAAACTAATGAAAATAAAGATACATCATACCAAAACCTGTGGGATACTGCAAAAGCAGTACTAAGAGGGAAATTTATTACAGTAAATGCTTATATCAAAAAAAAATGGAAAGACTCCAAATAAACAACCTAATGCTATGCCTCAAAGAACTTGAAAAACAACAACAATCCAAACCTAAGGGTAGTAGAAGTAAAGAAATAATTAAGATCAGAGCAGAACTAAATGAAATAGAGACCCAAAAAACAATAGAAAAGATTAACAAACTAAAAGTTGGCTTTTTGAGAAGATAGACAAAATAGACACACTATTAGCTAGATTAACAAAAAAAAAAAAGAAGAAGAAGAAGAAGAGAGAAGGCCCAAATAACAAAAATCAGAAATGAAAAGGGAGACATTACAACTGACACCACAGAAATACAAAGATTCATTAGGGACTATTATAAACAACTGTATGACAACAAATTTGAAAATCTGGAAGATATGGATAAGTTTCTAGACACATATAAACTACCAAGACTGAACCAAGAAGAGATGGAAAACCTGAACAGACCAATAACAAGCACGGAGATTGAAGCGGTAATTAGCAATCTTCCAACAAAAAAAAAGCCTGGATCTGGATGGCTTTACAGCTGAATTCTATCAAACTTTTAAAGAGGAGTTAATACTAATTCTCATGAAACTGTTCCAAACAACTGAAACAGACTCTACTTGCCCAAACTCATTCTACGAGGCCAACATAACTCTGATACCAAAACCAGATAAAGACACAACAAAAAAAGAAAATTACAGGCCAATATCCTTGATGAACCTACATGCTAAAATCCTCAACAAAATATTAGCAATTAGAATACAGCAACATATTAAAAAAATTATACACTATGATCAAATGGGATTCATCCCAGGCGATGCAAGCATGGTTCAACATACAAAAGTCAATAAATGTGATACATCACATCAACAAACTCAAGGACAAAGACCATATGATTATCTCAATAGATGCTGAAAAAGCATTTGACAAAATTCAACATTCCTTCATGATAAAGATTCTCAACAAATTAGGTATAGAAGGAAACTATCTTAACACAATAAAAGCCATTTTTGACAAGCCCACTGCCAGTATAATTCTGAATGGGGAAAAATTCAAGGCCTTCCCCTTAAGAACAGGAACAAGACAAGAATGTTCACTCTCACCACTTCTATTTAACATAGTGCTGGAGGTACTAGCTACAGCAATCAGGCAAGAGAAAGAAATAAAGGGAATCCAGATTGGAGAAGATGAAGTCAAACTTTCCCTATTTGCAGATGACATGACACTATATATAGAAAAACCTAAAGACTGTAAAAAAACTCCTAGAGCTGTTTAATAACTTCAGTAATGTTGCAGGATACAAAATAAATACCCAGAAATCAGTAGCATTTATATACTCAAATAATGAATTAACAGAAAGAGAAATAAAGAAAGTAAGCCCATATACAATTGTCACCAAAAAAAATGAAACCTAGGGATCAATTTAACCAAGGAGGTTAAAGACCTCTACAATGAGAATTACAAACCACTTCTGAAAGAAATTAAAGAAAACACAAAAAGATGGAAAGATATTCCATGCTCTTGGATTGGAAGAATTAACATTGTGAAAATGTCTATACTACCCCAAGTGATCTACAGATTCAATGCAATCCCCATCAAAATAACAGTGACATTCTTCAGAGAAATGGAAAAAATAATCTTACCTTTCATATGGTAAGATTCTTTCAAAAGACCCTAAATAGCCAAAGCAATCCTGAGCAAAAAGAACAAAGCCAGAGGCATAACTCTACCTGGCTTCAAATTATACTACAAAGCTGTTGTAACCAAAACAGCATGGTAATGGTATAAAAATAGACATTCAGACCAGTGGAGTAGAGTAGAGAACACAGAAACCACTCCTCAGGCTTACAGCCATCTGATATTAGACAAAGGCAGCAAAAACCTACACTGAGGAAAAGATTGCCTCTTCAACAAATGATGCTGGGAAAACTGGATATCCATATGCAGAAGAAGGAAACTAGATTTGCATCTCTCACCATACACTAAAATCAACTCAAAAGGGATTAAAGAACTACATATAAGACCCGAAACTGTAAAATTACTAAGGGAAAGTATAGGTGAAACACTTGAGCAGTTAGGTCAGGGCACAGGCTTAATGAACATGAGCCCAAAAGCATAAGCAGCAAAAGAAAAAATAAACAAATGGAACTATATCAAACTAAAAATTTTATGCATAGCAAAAGAAACAATCAACAGAGTGAAAAGACAACCTACAGAGTGGGAGAAAATTTTTGCCAACTATGCATCTGACAAGGGACTAATATCCAGTATATACATAGAACTCAAGCAATTATACAGTAAAAAAAGAAATGACCCAATTAAAAAATGGGCAAAGGAGCTGAATAGACATTTTTCAAAGGAAGACATACAAATGGCCAACAGATACATGAAAAAATGCTCAATATCACTAGTCATCAGGGAAATGCAAATTAAAACCACATTGAGACAGCACCTCACTCCAGTTAGACTGGCTAAGATGGTGAATAACAAATGCTGGTGAGGGTGTGGAGAGAAGGGAACACTACTGCACTGTTGGTGGGAATGTAAATTAGTACAACTACTTTGGAAAACAATTTGGAAGTTTCTCAAACAACTACAGATAGATCTTCCATGTGATCCAGCAATCCCTTTTCTGGGTATATATCCAGAGGAATGGAAATCATCATGTTGGAGAGATACCTGAACCCCCATGTTCATCGCAGCTCTATTTACAATAGCCAAGATATGGAACCAACCTAAATGTCCATTAATAGATGATTGGATAAGGAAACTGTGGTATATATATATACACTATGGAATACTCTGCCATAAAAAAGAATGAAATACTCCCATTTGCAACAATATGGATGAACCTGGAGAAACTTACGTTGAATGAAACAAGCAAAACACAGAGGGATAAATACCGCATGTGCTCACTCCTATGTGGGAGCTAAGAGAGAAAGGAAGGAAGGAAAGAAAGACCACAGTAGTGCCGTGATCCAACAGAGGGAGGGAACATTCCTAGGGCTACAAATTGAAGTTGGGGGAGAAGAAGAGGGGGAGGGCAGTTGGGGGATAATTGGAAGGGGACAAAGGGAACAAAAGCAATTTCTGGTAATGGGTATGTCCCCAATATGAATCTGGCCCCCACATCATGAGCAGGAGGGGGGACAATCAACTTTGTATCTCATGAATATTCAAAATAAATAAATAAATAATAAATTCAACTCTGTGCCCCACAAATAATAAAAATAATGTAAAAAATCAATGTTTCAATAAAAAAATGCAAATAACTACTAAAGCAAATGTAGACTACATTACTAGCCCAGTTTAACACATCCACTAAATGCTGTACTTATGGGTTGCTGTGTCTAGTTCTGAGCATCATGTTGGAGAGAAACACTTGTGGACCCCTCATGAATAAGATAGTGTCCTCATAAAATAGGCTCAAGGGAGCTCGTTCACCCATTTCACATGAAGACACAGCTAGAAGGTGCCATCTATGAACCAGAAAGTGGGCCAACACCAGACACCAAATCTGCTGGCACCTGATCTTGGACTTCCCAACCTCCAAAACAGTGAGAAATAAATTTATGTTGTTTATAAGCTACCTAGTTCACGGTCTTTTGTTATAGCAGCCCACATGGACAGTAGGCTTGGAGGCATAGGTCATAGACTACAAAATTTATTTACTTTACAGCTTTCCTATATTGGTGATTCTTTGACAGGCAATTCTGGCCTTGAGAAACAGATGTAAAAACACTAGCAGACCAATTACCAAGTACTGAGTGTCCAGGCATTACAATTGCTTCTTCTCACTTCAGACTTTCTGCAACTCACAGAGAGCCACAGAATTTATTTTGTTACTCCTCGGGTGGTTTCAAACCAATGCTCGCACATCATATGCAGCTATTCATCATTCTGTGCAATCCTCCAGTAAAGACAAAACAATGAATTGCTTAACAAGTGGTATCTGCTGGTAATGAGGTTGAATGGTATCTTTGTATTTGCCCCAGTGTTAGAACCCTTTTCAAGCCTGCCATCTGGGGCTAAACCAGATGACAATGTTGATTTCTTGGCTGTTTCAATTTCTGTGTCTTGTTTTGCCTGTTCAGGTTATCAAAAATCCAAGGTTTATCTGACTCAGTCAAAATTAGTGGTTTCCTACTGCAAAGATCCTTGGGTTTTTTGTTTTTGTTTTGTTTTGAGCCCAGGCATTACCCTTAACTCCCTTACATTAAATACCTTGCTCTTTCCTATTTCTCTCTAAAAATGCAGATAGTTCCAGTTCAGAGAGGGGGTAAGAAGATAACACATTGATTTCTTTCCTAGGCCTGGAGAAACAGGGGCATCAGAGCTCTGAGCACTGCAAGGGGAAAAGGCTGGAAATTAGGAAAACAGACACACTGCACTACTTAGAACCACAGGGAGCTCTAGACATCTCTTGTGGTGTCACAGATTGCTGAGGAACAAATTTTAGAGGAAATTTGGTTGATGAATAAATTCTAGAAACTCCTTGAGTGAACTCTCCTTAACTGCCTGCTTCCCTCTAAGTGATGGGTCCTAGTCCTGAGGACATTGTTTTATAGTGTGACTCTGTCCCCCTGATTGAATGAGGAATAAGCATGATGTCCAAGCTTGACCAATCAGAGTCCATTTACCAATATTTGAACTGAAAGAGTGAAAAAATAAGACAGAGAGACAGATTGACTTAGTCTCTTGGGATTCTTCATCCAGTTACCATAAATACAGCATTGGGGCCTGTGGGCAGGCCATCTTTCACTTGCCATGTAGACCAAAGGGGCAGAGGAAACAGAGCTATAGAGGGAATGAAGTACTTATGCCAAAGAGCAGCAATGAAAGTGTCAGGATGGTAAACCATGCCTGATTCCGGGCTCTCCAGAGACCTGGCTGTGTTCTCAATTGGGGTTATTTGAGCCACTCCTGTATCTGAAAATTATTTTTTCCTTAGATAATTTTAATTGTAGTCTGTTACTTGTCACCAAAACATCACAGTAGTACACACCCGTGGGGGCTTTGTAATGTGTCAACTTGGCTATGCTGAACTATGCTTCCCAGAATTCCATTTTTCATATATTTCTGCTGCCGGTTGGGCACAGAATGACTCCTGTGAGAGACTTAGTGGGCAGGAACACTGCAGCCGCCACTTAGCTGCTCACACTGGTTGCTGCTTCTCTCTGCTGCATCTCTTCACTCGCAGGAAGCAGCAGCTGGGCCTGCGACTGGCTCTGCTTCCCCTGGATCTTCCATCAGCTGCTCCAATCCCTGGGCCAAGTGTGTGTGCTTAGCTGTGTGATGAGGAATTCTAAATTTTACTTTTATCCATACATATTTCATCCTGTTGATACCAGGCCTGTCCTCCCAACCTATGATAATTGTTTTGATTATCTGTCATTCTGTACATTAGCTAGTACATGTAGCTTTGTTATAGCTACAACCTGACCCCTGGCTGTCTTCCCCATACCTTTTGTATTAGTCCCTTTCTGTTGCTT
Source organism: Cynocephalus volans (assembly GCF_027409185.1). Classification (NCBI taxonomy): domain Eukaryota; kingdom Metazoa; phylum Chordata; class Mammalia; order Dermoptera; family Cynocephalidae; genus Cynocephalus; species Cynocephalus volans. The sequence goes on along the minus strand of NC_084462.1, from coordinate 117,067,119 downwards.
ATAACATAAATACCTGAAACTGGGTAATTTATAAGAAAGTGAAATTTATTGCTTACAGGTTTGGAGGCTAGGAAGTCCAAAGTCTAGAGAATGCATCTGGTGAGGGTCTTCCTTGGTGGTGGCTTCAGCAACACAGGGTATTGCATTGTGAGATGGTAGAAGCAGAGAGACTCTCACTTGATCTCCTTTTAAAGCCCTCAGAACCACGCCCATGACCACCATTATTAATTGATTTATTACTGCATGGTCCTCAGAATCTAATCACCTCTGCACATCCTCACCTTTCAATTACCATAATAGGATTTCCTGCCCTCTTAGTAGTCACAGTGGAGATCAAGCTTCTAATACATAAAACTTGGGGGACACAATTCAATCCATATCACCCTTCTGATTTTCACTCCTGGGGGCCCTTCCATCTTCTACAAATGTGAAGTATGCATAAAACAAATGTATTTCACAGGGCCTGGTTTTCCAAAGCCTTGAAGTTTCAAATATTGACCTTGTGCAGGACAGGAAATTTTCCCCAGGCTATATAGTCTCTATGGTAAGATAAAAAATTGTAACACAGCAAGGTTGCTGGCTCAAAGACAGACAGGTTACTGATTGATATGTAAAGATACTGGGAAATTGCTGTAAGAAGAGAATGTTTGCTAAAATCAGGCTTTTGTTAGTGGATCAACTTAATTGTATTTAGAATGTCACCTTACTGAATGTTACCAGCTTCTATTGTTAAATTTGTTAAAGTGTACTTAGCAAAAACCCCACCTATATTCTCTTCCTGGAACTTCCTAGTCTGGAGACTAAATGCAGGAAGAGAATCCCAATTCGTGGTTAATTTCCCAAATGGAAGGAATGCCTCTATCTTGAGAGTTCTGGGAGATTAACCCCTTTTGGGGGCTTCTCACTGCTCAGAAGAGATGGGCTTTGAGTAATCTTTGGTGGCTCCATCACCCAGGGGGAAAGGGGTGACAAATCTGTGGGAGGCAAAGCAACATACAAATCTGTTAAAAGCACTGGGCAAGAATGGAATGAGATCTAATGTATTAATTAGATCTTCCTTATTCATCTAAGTAAGAGTTGTAAAGATAATAGCAGCCAAAGGAATGGCTTTGGCAGAAATGGAAATTTCAGTTACCAGATCAGGCCTGAAGGCAAAAAGGGGCCCCCAAGGTAAATGGCCACCTAGTATGACTACTCTTGTGGTGAGCTTTGGCCACCACACCAGGAAATAGGAAGCCCCAAAGTCTCCCATCTCTTACACATGGTGAACATTCCTTACTCTTTTCTTTTCCCTGAGAACTGTGAGATCAAGAGGTCAGAGAAAGTGTCTGACTTGTTCCCACCCTTAACCCTCACATCTTGCATATGCCTGTCACAAGTAGGTGCTCAGTAATATTCATTGTTCTTTGCTGCATAAACTTGCACAAAGCCCACGTTGACATTGAGGACTCAGGAAATCCTAGCCTACCCTGAAAAACTGCAGCACAAACACCATACTCCAGGTCGACGGCAGCAGACACATTTCCAGCACTGACTTGTAACAACAACGTTTGGAAGTAAGAAAGGAAGGCAAGAAGAGAAAGACAGTGATTTACTCCTTATCAAACCCACAATTCTAATTTAAAACTAGAGGCTAGCCAAATATATTATTATCCTTAAGCCCCTTTAATTGAGTCCTTGAAATTAATTTAAATTAAAATACACCACCTGAGAAAAGTGTGTGTAGTACGTTAACTGTTTATCTGAGAAGTGAGAGGGAGATATGAGATAGGTAAACAGAGAGATATATAAAGATATAAAAAAGTAGAAAATGGCTTTCTATAGAGGGAAAAAAGGAATAATGCAGAGAGGACAAGGATAAAAGCTAGACTTCTTTGCATATACTTTGTTGATTTGACCAGAATCATGTAATATTTTATATCATGATAAAACAAAATTAAATTAAAGTGGTCCCTTTATGCTGAGTATATACTTGAAAAGCTATACTTGTATATTGTATGATTTCATTTAGATGATATTCTGGAAAAAAGTAAAACAACAGAAACAAAACACATTTGTGGTTGCCAAGGAGGGGAGAGGGTGGTTACAAATTAGTTCAGGGCAATTCTGGCAGGTAATGGAACTGTTCTAGATCTTGATTTTGGGTGGAGGTTACGGTTATGCACTTATGCATTTGTGTATGCACAACTATACACTAAAAAGGATGAATTTTATGACATGTAAATTATACCTTAATAAAAAGAAGTGTAAAAAAGCAATTGTTAATAATAAAAAGTGAATAAAATGTACCTAAATGTATGTCCAGTTGGTGACATAACCATCAGAAACAAATCATTCCAAGTGACTTTAAATACAGTAATGTGTCTGGTCATTCTTCTGGGGATACACCCTAACTGCAAACAATTTTAAACTTTTTAAACTAATAATATTTGGGGGAGTAGCATTAGTAATGTTACTCTCAGACTACTTAGTGTGGTATAAGGAAAATAAGTAATTATATTAGTGTTAAGAACATATTTTGATATAGAAGAAAGGAGATGTGAATGTAACATCTGTGAATTTAAGTGAAAACCCTATTTCTTGAATTAGAAACATCAATATGAATTCATAATGCATTTTATCTTTAAATTTTTTTTCTGTATCTGTCCACTGGAAAAAAAAAAGAAAGAATTACCAAACCAGAAGCAATAAGCAGCTGTAGCACTCAAGTAGTAGTCTCTAAAATATTTCAGGGTTTCTTAGAGAAATGGCTTCAGGTCTGAAGCAGCAGGAAATATAAAAGATGAGCCTGGATCAACTTATTACACCAGAAAATAAGAAAGTCATCAAACACTACCAGAGTTGAATCTAATGGACCCAGGAGCCAAGCTGAATGTTCCAACTGGCCAAATATGGGAAAATTTAGACATCAATAAGGATAAAACTTGCAGTGGATTAGAACACATCACATGTGTTTAAATCTGTAAATTCATAATGATACTAAAAAAAAGCATTGGTCATCACTGGAACATGCTAGGGAACCACTGTATATTTTTACAGCTGTTTAATAAAGAGAAAGAATCAAGCACCTCTCCTGTCTTTCCTTCATGAATTATACCCCAGAGAATCCTAATAGTAGTTAAGAGGAAGTTTTTCTTTAACTGGAAATATTCCAGCTAATAAAGGAAGAAATAAAAACAAAATATCCCCCTTTGGAATTCCTTATGAATTAATGGATCTAAAAAATAGCCATCAGTTGTTGCTAACATCCTCAAAAGAGAATATCAGATATTATGTACTTCCTGATGGGTACCCAACACAATAATCTATGAAATATCAAAATCTGATCAGCCACAAAATTTACCAATTTGTAGGAAAAACAGGGCACAGAGGAGCACATTTGGCAACACCATGGAGATGCAATCAGCAAATTACAGACTACGGGAAATGACACAGGCCTGATTATTTCAATAAAAATTGCAAGGGGGAAAAAGATGGAAGTGGAGCCATAGAATAAAAGAAATCTAAGAAATGTAATCACATGTGATTAACCTTATCTGTAACCTGATTCTAACAACTCATATATAATCAGTCAAGGAAATGGTGAACATTAGAACTCACTGAAGCTTGAATTGTGCCCCCCAAGTTTTATGTATTAGAAACTTGGCTCCCACTGTGACAAGAGGGTGGGAAATCAGTAATTGAAAGGTGGAGTCTTGAAGAGGTGATTGGATTGTAGGACTGTGCTGTAGTGAATGGATTAATAATGGTGGTCAGGGGTGTGGTTCTGAGGGCTTTAAAAAAGAGAGCGGGGAGTCTGTCTCTCTCTCTGCTTCATCTTGCAATGTGAGACCCCTTGATCACTATCACCACCACCAGATGTGTCCTCTGAACTTTGAACTTCTCGGCCTCAGAAACCGTAAGCAATAAATTTTGTTTTCTTTATAAACCACCCAGTTTCAAGTATTTTGTTATAAGCAACAAAAATGGACTAATACCCAGCCTTATTGAGATAATTCACATACTCTACAATTCACCCATTTAAAATGTATACAATTCAATGATTTTTAATATATTCACAGAAACGTACAACCATCGCCACAGTTTTAGAACATTTTCCTTACCTCAAAAAGAAGCCCTGGGCTCATTACCAGTCATTACTATCACTCCTCCAACGCTACCCCAACCCTCGACAACCACTAATCTATTTTTTTGTATTCTGGAGTTACCTATTCTGAACCCTTGATATAAATGTAATCATACAGTAGGTGGTTTTCTGTGGTGTCTGGCTTCTTTCACTTAGCATAATGTTTTCAAGGTTCATCCATGTTGTATTATCAGTACCTCACTCCCTTTTATGGCCAAATTATATTCCATTGTATAAATATACCATATTTTATTTATCTATTCATTAGTTGATAGGTACGTGGGTTGTTTCTACCTTCTGGCTATTATCAATAGTGCTGCTATGAATGTCTATGTATAAGTTTTTGTGTAGGCACAGGTTTTCACTTTTCTTGGGTATACACCTAGGTGTGGAATTGCTGAATCATACATATGGTAACTCTATGCCTAAATTGAGGAACTTCCAGACTGTTTTTCCAAATGGTTGCACTATTTTATATTCCCACCAACAATGTAGGAAGTTCCAATTTCTCTACATCCTTGCCAACACTTGTCACTATCTGCCTTTCTGATTCTAGTCACCCCAATGAATGTTAAGTGTATCTCATTGTGGTTATAATTTGCATTTCTAATGATGACTTTTTAGCGTGCAGAGAAATTATTTTCTCTTCAGCCTTTGCTGCTGAAAGTGAGAAGAGAAGTTCCTTTTAGAATGAAAATAAAATTTTCCTTTTCCTCCCACCCTATTTCCCTCCCCCTTCCCCTCTCTTTCTCCCTCAAACTGCTCCACAACAACCTTTTAGAATGGAAAAGAATAATAATATTAATAAATGAATAAATTTTCAAAAAAAATTAAAATGAAAATAAAACCATCTCGAACTTGTATGTGTTTGTATGTTTCTTTGTTCTAACCTACCTGAATGAGACGTTTTGCAGAGCACACACATCATCCCTCCGTGTCTTCCTCAGATGACCTCCCAATGAATCTTGGCCTGCTAATGGGACAAAAAGTCACCTACAAGTGGAGGCAAAAGAAAGGGACTAGAAAATGTAGACCACAATCAGAAGCAAACAGTGCCCTAAATGGTTGCAGGATGAACTCAAAAGGGAGAGAGACTGGAATTTCCTCAAGCCTGACCAACTGGAATATGTCAGTCTCACATTTTATGACATTTTATGATCCTACTCTTTGATTTCCAACTCTATAAAACTTCACCTTGCTCTCCAGTTGGGGAGACAGACTCGAGCTTGCCTCCTGTCTCCTTGCTAGTCAGCCACACAATCAAGCTCTCTCTTCTCACAAATCCAGTGTCACAGAGTTTGGCTTTCTGTGCACATTGGGCGGTGAGCCCATTGCTTGGTGACAAAAATGAATTGTTTCATGCTTCAAAAAATAATAAGGTGAATGTGCTTTTGTGAGGAACAGCCAAGTAAGTTCTCAAGAACAAAAATATGTTTAAAGACAAATCCTTTAAAAAAAAGAAAAGGCAAAGAGCATGAGAAGATGGAGCAGGAATGTCTTTCGGTCATATTTTGACTGGTACTTTGACACTGAAGCATTATATCGAATAAAAACTTTTATTCCCAAGAACTGGTTTTTCAATCAGATAGTGTCAGATTGAGCAAACAGTTCCTGAATCTAACTGACAGAAAGAGGGAGGGAAGAGGTGGGTGGGCAAGTATAGGTAGGTAGCATTTGTGCTTTGAAACAATTCTTACTAAAGTTGAAACTGAAGAGTCTGAGACTGCACTAGCCTCTTGTGGAAAGAAGACACCACCAAAACCCTCAACTTGACTAGAAAAGAGAATCCTAAAAGAATTATTGTAAGGTCTCGGTGTGCTAAAGCTTAGAAAAGGACTTGGGAAATTTTTTAAATTAAATATTTGGGAAGCCTAAGAGATTGAGTTTAACCAGAAGAAGATCAATTGCCTGGTTCAGGTTAATTAATACATCAAATTAAACAATGCAAGACCACTAGTGTTTGACATTTTGGATGTGGTACTTAACTGAGTGAGCTTCTGTAACATGAGAATATGGAGTGAGATACCTGGTGTCCCCAAAAGAGGAAACGAACTTTGGAAAAAATCACCGTCTTCCAAAGTGACTATATACTCTTAAAGGAAAACTAGAAAATGCAGTTTTGGAAAATGGACATAGCAGAGGCCCAGAGAGGAAGAGGTGTCGGGAGCATCTTCTCAGAGTAAGAGGAGAAATCGCTGACATTTTGCCGTGGAATCACTCTTCCAATAAATCAAAGATAATTCAGAAAGAGGAAGGTTTTGTTACTTCTAGGAAGAGGTCAAAAAGGTGAAAGAACAAGATGGAATTGAAATAAAAGAAAACATCTAAAAATATAAAAGAAAAAAATTTCCGAGGAAAGAATATCTTTCTTAGGAATATACTATGAACTGGATAACTTTGAAATTTATTGAAAGAGTTTTCAAATACAGAAAATCAATGAGAACAAAAATATTTCAAAAAGGGGTAGGTTCACCGCATTTCAAAGGGAAGAAAGAAAAACAAAAATAGAATGATGTCTTTGAAGAGAAAAGACAGAAGAAAAGATGGGGAGAGGGGAAATGGGAGGAAGGAAATAATCTGAGAATAATTTGATTTACTATATATATATATATATATAATGTGAAAATGTTACAAAATGATAAGACAAGGAAATGTTTCATAGATGAGGAAAGTGTTTTTAGAAATTGTCTTTGAGGCGGGAGTAAGGATAGGGCTGAGAGGAGAATCTCGTCTTCGTTGTCTGCATCAAGAACGCAGTGGTAGCCCACATGTTGGAAATGCAGCAGAGATTCCAGGGGCAACAGACCACATCCCGTTGCAGGAAACACCAGGGAGGGCAGCGGTTAAAGATAAGCCCTAAAGATGCTCGTAATTCCCCTTGCAACAAACATGTCATTACACAAGTTTGCTTAGCTCCCTTGTGTAAGCATTCTTTTACAAGCCTCGAGAAAACAATGAGGCCCCAGTGGAAGGGGATAACACTCAGCCCCCACTTGCTGAGGCTGAAAATAGAATATCTTTTGACCAACTGATAAAGACCCCAGTCGTGAGACAGGAAATCTCACCCTCTCTCCCAAGCCCCTCACCCCAATCTTTTGCCTTTAAAAAATCCTTTGTGCCAAACACTCAGGGAGTAATGCTCCTCTTTCACGTTGGATCCTCGTGCACAAGCTGTCTCTCAGTAAATCTCACTTCCTCAACCGTGCATTGGGTTCAGTGTTGATTTCTATGACTCTAAGTCTCAAGAACCTAGCATACCTGGTCCAGTAACATCCTGAAGAAGAGAAGAAAAGAACATCAATGAAAATTGTCATCAAGGAACAGGGTAGCTGGTCTTTGGGGGAAAAAAAAGACCAGTGAATAAAAAGAGAAACTGATACTTTAAATCAAATAGTAACTGTCCTCTAGAGGTGGTGTTTTTCTCAAAAGTTGAACTCCAACAATGTTTACTCTTTTCTTTACTCAATTATGGACAAGCTTTTTTTCCTTTGCAGACAAGAATTTTCAGCCAATTCCCTCTGTTGATTGCTTCCTTTACTGTGCAGGAGCTTTTTAGTCTGTAGTCCCACTTGCAGAAAGACAAATACTGCATGCTTCCACTTATCTGTGATATCTGAAATAGTCAAACTCATAGAAACATAGAATAGAATGGTGGTTGCCAGGGCCTGAGGGAAGGGGAAGATGGAGATTCAGTGTTAAACATGTATAAAATTTCAGTTACACAAGATTGAGATGAGTTCTAGAAACCTACTGTGTAACATTATGCCTATAGTTAACAATACTGTATTGTGCACTTTAAAATTTAAGAGGGTAGACCTCATGTTAAGTGTTCTTACCACAATAAAAACAGTAATAATAATTTTCAGCCAAAAGAGGTATAAAAACAATTTCCCTCAAAGTCACTGCAATTAATACATCAGATAATTCCTTCTATGTCTGCCCTGTTCAGGAGAAATCTGAAAACTGTGATCTCCATAAAATGGAGAGAACTCATCTTTATAATCTAGAATAGTACAAAGTAGGCACTCAACAAACAATGAATAAATAAGGAAATGAATAACTAAAAAAATATATGTACTCAAAACAGTACTTTTTCCTTCAGACACCATTCAAGATTTCTGTCACATCAAAGAACAGGAAGAACTAATTTTTTAATTCAACTAAAGAAAAATAAAGAAAAAAACAGCTTCTCAGATATGGATCCACCTTTTAAAATGTTATCTCTTTTGACCAATTATGAAAAAAATTTTCAGAATTAAAATCCTGGCTGGTACTGAATAGGACTACAAATACCGATTTTCGTACTTAAGATTATGGAACGATTACCGTCTAATTTATTTTTATCTTTCACTGCATTCAACAGCCTTATAGAATCCTGTTTAGAGGCTCCTTTTTGCATAATACTTCAAGCAGCACTTTGTATTTACAAGTTTTCATGAAATTGGCCTGGAGGTAATTACAGTTACTCAGAAGCTTGCATAATGACCGTAATTTTTCATTAATAGAAATCTCTCTGCATTTTAAAATAGGTTAATTATTACATTCCAGATAATGACATCTTTTCCATTTGAAATCCATACTGTTTTGTTAGAGAGAGGGTTGGGTAGGGAAATTTTTGATTCTGAGTCTAATACTTCACCTCAAAGAAAGCCTACTTGGACTAAATGAAGCAAGATAAATCCCCCTGGCCCTATTGTCACTCACAAGCATCCCTTCTCTTACCTCTCTGTATGAAAAAAGAGAATGATAAAAAGATAATCTATGGTATACATTTGCCTACCTCCAGCCTTTGAGTCCTTGAAGGCACAGACCAAATCTGATTCCTCTTTGATCCTATTTCTGATACAGATGCTTTTGATTTTATTAAGTGAATGAAGATTGGTAAGTTATGGGTACAAGATTCAAACAAGATATTAAATTTTTTGTGTTACCAGGCTATGGGGTTTAATATTCCATTCAGTTTTCTATCCTGAAAAACCCATTCCTTCACCCACTAAACATTAAACATCATCTAGAACCAGGCACTGTTATATTGCTTGTGATACATAAAAGAACAAAAAAAGAAAAAAAGGTATGGCCTACATTCTAGTGGTTGGGAGATAGATAGTAAGAACTAAGTAAAAAAAATTATATCCTATGTCAGGTAGTAAGTGCTGTGGAAGAAGAAAAGAACAGAGCAGGTTAAAGGGGATCAGGTATACCGAGGGGAGTGGGTGTGATGTTAAGTAGGATGGTCAGGGTAGGCCTCCTTAAGAAGGTGACATCTCAACAAAGACCTGGAGGAAAGGAGAGAATGAGCCATGAGGGTATTTGGGGAAAGGGCAGTGAGAGAAAACAGCTTTTACAAAGGCTCTTAGTGGAAGAGAGCCTGGCCTTCTTGAAGACTAAAGGTAGGCAGCTAGAACAGGGTGGGTAAGGGGAGAGTTGAGGTCAGAGAAAATGGAGAGCACATGTAATGTGGGCCTCTGTAAAGACGTTGGCTTCTACTCTAAAACAGAAATCCTCTGGATGATTTTGAGCTGACAAGTGACATAGTCTGATTTATGTTAAGCAAGATTGTTCTGACTGCTCTGTTGGAAGAGGCTCAGGCAGAGAGACCAACAGAGCAGCTCTTGCAGTTATCCGAAGGAGAAATAATATCTGTATTAGTTTGCTAGGGCTGCTGTAACAAAGTGCCACAAGCTGGGTGACTTAAACCACAGAAACTTATTATCTGACACTTCTGGAGGCCAGAAGTCTGCAATCAAAGTGTTGTCTGGGCTGAGCTCCCTCTGAAGAGAGGCACTAGGGCCTCTGGTAGCTTCAGAAATTCTTTGTTTTTTTTTTAGACGGCCGTCTTCTCTCTGTGTCTCTTCATGTCAGTGAAAGTAGTACAGGTAGCGAGAGGTGATAGAGATAGGAGTTAAGATTTGGCCACAGGTTACCTTGACAGTAATAGATCTGCAACATAACCAGCGCCACTTTAGACAAGCCCGAGTACAAAATGGCACCACCCACCTCCTCCCCTCCCCCCTCCCTTTACAAGAAGCCTCCTGACTTAAACTCCTTTTGCTTCCCCAAGGACGCAGTTCTCCACCCTGATCCACATTAGCATAATGACCCTCCTTGGTGGTATCACCCAGCCCTTGGTGCACTATATAAGCTCTACCACCCCCACGCCTGGTGCTGTCCGCTTTTCAGGGCAGCCCTGGACTGCCTGCTACTTTGAGCACAGGCAGCAGATTTCTTTCTTTAATAAAGCTTGAACGGGTACCCAGCATCTCGGCTCACTTTCTTTCATTTTGGTGCTGAAACCCGGGAAGAGTTTTGGCTGACGTTGTGGACGATCCCCTCTCTCTTGAGATGATTGGCCCTCGGCTGCCCTTTCCAGACCTGCTGAAACCAGATGCCTCCAGGACTGTCTACTTTTGCTATTTCAGACCAACACATCCAATACCAGCCTCAATTCAGGGTGAGTCAGTGGGTCTGTCCTGCCTAGTTCTACAGTTCCCCCGACCACTCTCTCTATGACTTCATTCTCTACAAAGCCCAGGTGCCTGGCCAAGGGAACTCTTCTCACACCCCCCAGCTATTAGAGGACACTCCTGTAGTCAGTCAGTGGCTTTTCTCTTGAAAAGAAGATGGGCACCAAAGGGGAAAACCTTTGCTGGCACTCTTCTTCTACCAGGGCTGATGGCCCTTTCTCACCCTCTACATGGGATCCTCATGCTCTATGCCCTTAGACCATCTCCTGGCCAATTTCTTGGCCTCCAGGGAGACATTGAACCAAAACGTCCCATGCTGTTTTCTACTGTACTCTGCACTCTATGTCTCTGGGCTATCTCCTGGCCAATTTCTCAGCCTCCAGGGAGACATTAAAACTTGAACACCTCATTACAATGGATCCCAGTGGCCACAAGACGGCACTCGATTTAGACACTCACCAAAATGGCGGAAGCTGTAGAGATTCCTTGTTCAGGCCTTCTCCTATCTCTGAATGCGTTCTTCTCTCTGTCAAAATCGTCCTGTCTCAAATTCTCCTAGCTCATGCTCGACTTCTCCTTCCAGACTCGGATAAATCTTCTGATCCGTCAGCCCTCCACATTTCTCTCTCTTCCCCACACCTGACCTCCAGACACTCGTCCTCAGCCCCAACTCCTTCCCTTCTCCCTCTTCGTCAGGTAACAACCCCATCTCAGCTCTGGCTTTTTATAACCCTTCCTTGAAGTGGCTGGGATGGAAGGAATTGTCTGAGTCCATGTACAGGAAGCAGGTCTGGATGGCGGCTCAGGTACATGCTCAAAATAGTAGGTGGCCTGTGGGAGCTGTTGCTGTTCCTTGAATGGACCCAAATTGGAACTACCAGGCTGGCCACGGGGATTGAGATCTCTGGGATAACATGATCACACACCTACTTCGTGGCCTCCAAAAGGCTACCCACAAGTCAGTCAATTATGACAAGCTTAGAGAGATCACACAGAAATCCACTGAAAATCCCAGCGAGTTCCTAACCCACCTCTCTGAGGCTTTACATGAATACACACGTATAGATCCAAACTCCCTTGCAGGCATGGCCCTCTTACACTCTCATTTCATTACTCAATCAGCCCCTGATATTAAAAAAAAAACTATAAAAGAGATCAGGCCAAATACCAGCTCCTGGCTAATGCCATCCATGGCTCACATACTCCAAACCCTAACCCTCTAGGGGCAGGCCACCTGGGAACTGTTTCAAATGCAGTCAACCGGGCCACTCGTCATGGGCCTGGTCGTAACCGGTCCTCACTACTAACAGCCAGGTCACTGGGGGATTGACTGTGCCACTTGCCAGAGAGGGAGTGGCCCAGTCCCCAACCTACAGCCTTTGGCTTCTTAGCCATCTCTACCAGAGCTTCTCAGCTTTGCCCAGGAGGAGGATTGACGATGTCCAGGGCCTGAGGCCCCCTCAGAGATCACCACACATGAGCCCACGGTAACTTGCCTCGTAGCAGGTAAGCCAATCTCTTTTGTCATCAATATAGGGGCCATTTATTCTACCCTTCCTGAATATGTAGGACCAACAACCCTGTCCTCTATCACAATAGTAGGGGTCACGGGATCAGAATACAGCCCACGGATCACTCAAACCCTTTCCTACACCCTACAACACACCCAATTCACACACAAATTTTTAATAATGCCTCAATGCCCAGCCCCCTTACTAGGATGGGACATTCTTTTCAAATTCAAAGCTACCCTTACCCTAAACACTTTAACTCCAGCTACAACACTCCTGTTACAGGCCGCACCCTGACCTGGCCCCTGGGACTTCCACCTTCCCCTCCCCATCGCACAAGGTTAATCCCTAGTATGGGATGCTTCTACTCCCTCCATTGCTATGCACCATTCCTCTATCCTAGTTAAATTGCTGAACCCCTCTTTGTTCCCTAATTTCCCACAGTACCCCATCGCTAACAAACACCTAATAGGCTTAAAACCCATTGTACACAAACTCCTTTCTTCTCATCTCTTACGGCCTACCCACTCGCCTTTTAATACACCCATCCTTCTGGTTATAAAGCCTAACAGCTCATACCATTTAGTACAGGACTGATCCTGACACGTGCCATTCTCAACAACTTACCTGGACAGCACTACCTCAGGGGTTTTGGGATAGCCCCCACTTTTCTGGCCAGGCCTTAGCTCAAGACTTATCTGAACTTCCCCTAACCTCTAGCACTTTAATACAATACGTGGATGACTTCCTCCTTTGTAGACCCTCCTGTGAGGATTCACAGGCCCACGCTGTTGCTCTCCTTAATTTCCTGGCCTCCAGGGGATATCGAGTGTCCCCCAGCAAGGCCCAGATTTCTTCTCTTTTAGTTCAAGAGTCTAATTTCTGAATTCCCTACTCCTACCACAAAGGGTGAAATCCTTTCTTGGGGCTTGCAGGGCATCTTGGCCTGTGGATTGCTAACTTTGGCAGCTGGCAAAGCCACTTTATGGGGCAGCTAAAGGGGATCCTGCCATTCCCTTAGATCCCACAAAGCCCATTCATTCTCCCTTCCAGCAATTAAAAGCTGCTCTCCTTGCAGCCCCAGCTCTATATCTCCCAAACCTATCTCATCCTTTTATCCTATACGTCACTGAAATCCAAGGACAGGCAGTCGGGGTTTTGGGACCAAAGGCAGGAAACATTTTCTCCCTGGTTACAAACCTCTGTAAACAACGAGACACCACAGTTTGAGAATGGGCCCCTGTTTATGGGCCTTGCGGCAGCCACCCTTTTAGCATAAGAAAACTTTAAACTAACTTTTAAACAACAAACAGTCAAGACCTTCTCAGCCATAAGACCAAGTCAATTCTCTCCCTTTCCTGCCTATAACTTATTCATCTTACTTTCATTGAAAACTCCCAGTTCTCCTTTAAACCTTGCCCTCCCTTATATCCAGCCACTCTCATCCCAAAACACTGATGACCTTTAAAACATAATTGCATAGAGGCTTTATACCTCTTTCTCAACCCCTTTCCACACATCTCCCTGCATCCCATTATGGGGTTCATAGATGGGAGCACCACCTCCACGCCCACCCCCCAGGCAGGTTATGCCGTAGTAAATCTAACACAAGCTATTGAGGCTGCACAACTCCCAAAGGAGGTTGGGGTTATACACTGCAGGACACCAAACCTCCAATGACCCCATATCCCAGGGAAACAAACTGGCAGATCTAACCACAAAACAGGCTGCTCAATCACCAGGCCCCCACTCTTCCTTGCCTGCTCAGGTCCTTCTCATGGCCCCTATGTCCTTATCCCAATACACACCCCAAGAAATACAACACCTTCAACAATTGGGGGCACAGAGAAAGGATAACTGGTATACTCTCTCCAGTTTCTATGTCCTTCCTACTACACAAGCTGAGCAAATTCTTTTAGATTTCCGTAATTCAGCTCATATAGGCTACGAACTCCAATAGTCCCTGGGCTTGCTCCATAAACATGTAAATATTTAGCCAAGACTGGTCTGTTATGCAAAAGTCCTAATTAGAAAAACCTGGAACCCAAATGGGGCATCTGGGTTAATGCCCTAATGATTGTGAATCCATAGACTCCCTAAATCCTCAGAGTCTGCAAAGGTGGCCCAGTACTCCTTATTAGGAGCTAGCACATGCCCCATGTAGGGAGCCTCTGTAGAATTCTCTCCATCACAAGGCAACACATGTCACCTTCAGGAGCTGCACCACCTAGTCCCCTGGCTGCCAAGCCAATAACTAGGGATAAATTCCAGCACAATCTGCAGTGACATGCTAAGACTGATAAGGGAAGAAAGAGATTATACCCCAAAAGGAGCTGTAAGAATTAGTCAGCATGTCCCAACAGGATCCAGAGGAGGATCTCTGGCTGGATTTTGAGGGTGCTTGATCAAGGGAGAAGAAACATAAGACTGTATAAGCAAAAGTAAATTGACTTGGGGGCACTCTTTTGGAACATGGGATTTAACACCCTGGCAAGGACCTCAGGGAAAGGGAAAACTTCCTGTTAGGGTGGCTCCTACAAACCTGGAGAAAGCTATAACCTATGCTGAGCAGCAGATTGGACATGCTTGCATACTGACATGCAATAGAGGAAGGGATAAAGAGGCTGAGAGAATTAGGCACACTAGAGTTAGTGCATTATGTGATGGCCAAATGACTCACTAGAGGATTATATCCCATAGGATAGCCAAGTGGACACTTCATTCACCAAGGCCATGAGGAATTTGCTGGTGAGAGGGTAACTGGTGTCACTAAGAACTTCAGTGGTGGCAGTCCTTTGTGACTGCCTCTCCAGAGCCTATAGTAGGAAAGGCAGTCACAAAGTTTGGCTTTTTGATAGTGGTAGGGGTAATGGAGCCCCAAAGCAACAGAGGCCAGGTGGCAGCATAGAAGTCAGAAGGCCAAAATTACTGCAATGACCAGCAAGGCTAGAGGGGCAACTAGCTGGTCAGGGACCTGAAAGGAAAAAAACACCAAAAGATCAGAGGCGAAATGACCCATGTTAATGGAGAGATAGTTGTGAGCATGAAGTGTCAAGATTTTTGTATCCCATGTTCATGCGCACCAGAGAGCATCCACCATAGAATAGGTTCTGAATAATCAAATAAGCAAAATGACCTGGCCAGTAGACACAAGTCAGCCTTTGTCATCAACCACCCCAGAACTAACAAGATGGGCACCTGCCCATAGTGGCATGGATGGAGACTACGCCTGGACCCAACAGCATGATTCCCACCTACTAAGCTCAATCTAGCTACTGCCACCTCTGAATATCCAACCTCAGAGATCAACGCTAAGCATCCCATATGACAAATTCCTTGAGGAGGCCAACTATCCACTTTCTGGCAAGTTAACATTACACCCTTTCCACTCTGGAAGTGCCAATGATTCATTCTCATAGGAATAGAGACCTATTATGAGTGTGGGTTAGATCTATTATCTGCAGATCCTCAACCAGCACCACTATCCAAGGATCGCAATATGCCTATTTCACAGACATGGAATCCCAAAAACATAGTATCTGACCAGGGAAACCACTTCATAATGAAGAACATATGAAGTGGGTTCCTGACCATGGAATACATTGGTCATGTCATATACTGCACCATTCAGCAGCTACTGGCATAATAGGGCACTGGAATGTCTTCTTAAAGGTTTAGCTTAAGTACTAGCTTAAAAGCAATTCTCCGTAAGGATGAGGTACCATTCTCCAGAATGAAGCATAGGTATTAAATTTACACAGTGCTGTGTCCCAATAGAAAGAATTAACAAATCTGGGAACCAAGAGACAAAAGTAGGAGTGGCCCCACTTACCATCACTACCAATGACTTACTTGGGGTCTTTGTGTTTCCTGCCCTCGTTACTCTGGGTTCTGTAGGTTTAGAGGTCGTGGTCCCCAAAGGGAGTGCACTCTGCCAAGGGACACAGCAAAGGTAACCTTGAATTACCAGCTCTGACTGCTACCAGATAACTTTGGATTCCTTATGTCCAGAGACCAGCAGCATGTAAGAAAAGAAGTCATCATGCTGGTAGGAGTAATTGTTCCTGATCAGCAAGAGGAGTTAGGGTTGCTTTTATATAATGAAGGCAGAGAGAAAAACATGTGGAATACAGGTGGTCCATTTGGGTGCCTCTTGGTACTTCCCTGCCCAGTTGTAACTGTGAATGGACACATGTGTCAGTCCTGACCTGGTGATTACCAAGGGCCCATACCTTTCAGGAATGAGGGGTTTGGTCATATTGCCAGGTATGCCATCAGGGCCTGCAGAGGCAATAGCTGAAAGTGAATGCTGTGAGTGGAGAGTGGAGGGGGAAGGCAATGAGTACTAATTGTGGCCCAAAGAACAACTTCAGTGACAGCAGCTGTAGTTTGTCCTACCAATATCTCTCTTAAAAGTTTCTCCTCAGGAAACAAATCCCAACAACAAGTCTCCTTATTTGTTGCTCCGCTGTGTTGCTGAAGCTTCTTAATTGGACCCCTGGGCTCTCCCAGTGCTATTTTCATTCATGCATAGCTGTCTAATTGTTGGTTTTGTTAGGGAACAAAGGCTGGGATCTCCTACTCCTCCATCTCTCTGACCTAACCCTCCACTCTCCCCCACTAAATCTTTTCATCTACTCTCAGACAATATGAACTGACACTGAATGGAAGATCAAGAATTCAGTATCAGACATGGTAATTTTGAGACGTCTATGACATATCCTAGTAGAGATGTCAAGATAAGCAGACTTAACACCTAAATATAAATTTAGGATCCATCAACATATAGGTAGTATTCAAAGCCACAAGACTAGATGAGATCATAAAGGTAATGAATGTTGATAAAGAGGTACTATGACTTAGTCCTGAATACATCAATTGAAGTGTCCAAAGAGAATAAGAATCAGTGATGGTGACCAAAAAGAGTGACCAGTGAGGTAGGAGAAACCAAGAATGTGATGTCATAGAAGCCAAGTTAAGAAAGCATATCAAGGAGAATTGAGGAATTAACTATATAAAATGCAGGTGATAGATCAAATTAGATAGAAACAAACAACTGACCACTGGGTTTAATAAATTAGAGGTTACCTGTGATGTTGGCAAGAGCAGTTTCTGTGGTGTGGGCAGTGGTGAGGGTGGAAAACTTGAATGCAGTTTAAGAAAGAATGGGGGATGAGGAATCACAGACCACCAACTATAGACAACTTTTCCAAGGAGTTTTGCTGCAAATGGACAGCAAAAAAATGGGGTGATTTCTGGAGGAGAAAGTGACTCAAAAAAGGATTTTTTAAGATGAGAGACAAGTTTGTGTGCTGACAGAAATGCCCTCACAGAGAGGGGGAAACGGATGATGTAGGGAAGAGAAGAGAATTTCTAGAGCCACATTATTGACTAGATGAGAGGTGGTGGAATCGAGCTGAGAAGCAAAGGGATTGACTTTTGTTTTGTTTTGTTTTGTTTTGTTTTTTTAAAGATAACTGGTAAGGGGATCTTAACCCTTGACTTGGTGTTGTCAGCACTACACTCAGCCAGTGAGCGAACTGGCCATCCCTATATAGGATCCGAACCCACAGCCTTGGTGTTATCAGCACCCCACTCACCCGCGTGAGCCACGGGCCGGCCCTAAGGAATTGACTTTAGACAGGAGCACGGATAGTTCATCTGTAGTAACAGAAGGGAAGGTAGAGTGGATGGGTACAGATGTTAGTAGGTACATGATTGAGGGCATGAGAGTCTTGCACATCCTTACTGATTACTTCAGTGTTCTTGGTGAAATAAAAAGTAATGCCATAAACTGAACATAAGGATGGGGAAGGGAGGTAGTTAGCAGCTGAGAGAGGAGATGTGAATGGTTGTTTTATTAAGAATAGATAAGGTGTGTAATAGACAATATCCAAAGTACTATTAGCTTCCTCTGTATATCTCCTTAAACTCTCTGGCCTGTGAGGAACTTTCTTTTTTATATAAATAACCAGTGGCACTAAATTATTAACTTAATACCATCTGAGTCGCCACCCCAAGGAATCTACCAAAGCCAACCCTAGAAACCATTTGATTTAGTTTATCTCAGTGCTGCTGGGATATAGAGCTTACTGAGAAACTTAAGCATGGCTGCTCCACTATTAGTATAGATCCTGAGATCCTTCTTTTCCTGCCCTTCCATGGGACTGTGAAGTCTTCTCAGGACACCAGGTTAGTAACAACGATGACTGAGATATGACCTTAAGAATTCCTGAAGGTGTCAGATCTAGGAAGCTCAAAGATTCCCAAATAAATTCAATCCAAAAAGATCCTCTTTGAGACACATTACAGTCAAACTGGCAAAGCTCAAAGACAAAGAGAGGATCCTAAATATGGCAAGAGAAGCATCAAGTCACTTATAAGGGAACCCCCATTAGACTAACAACAGACTTCTCAACTGGAACTCTACAGGCGAGAAGAAAATGGAATGACATATTCAAAATACTAAAAGAAAAAAACTGCCAGCCAAGAATAATATACTCCGAAAGTCTACCCTTCAGAAATGAGGAAGACATAATGTATTTCCCTGACAAACAAAAGCTGTGGGAGTTCATCACCACACAACCAGCCCTGCAAAAATTCTCAAGGGAGCACTGCATCTGGAGTCTGAAAAACAATAATCACTACCATAAATACACAAGAAAGAACAAAACCCACTGGTAAAACGCAAATGCAAATGAGAAATACAAAAGAAACTAAATCTTACCACCTCAAGAAACCAACAAACATTGAACATGAATAATAAAAGGGGAAGAAAGGAACAAATGATTTTAAAAATCTAAACAAAAAGCAATAAAATGCCAGTAGTAAGACAATACATTTCAACAACCCTAAATGTAAATGGAGTAAACTCCCCACTCAAAAGACAAAGACTGATGGATTGGATTAAAAAGCTAAACCCAACTATATTCTGTCTTCAGGAGACTCACCTCACTTTTAAAGACACACACAGACTAATAGTGAAGAGATGGAAAAAGAAATACCAAGAGAATGGAAAACAAAAACAAGAAGGATTAGCTATTCCTATATTAGATAAAATAGACTTTAAACCAAAAACCATAAAAAGAGACAAAGAAGGCCACTATATAATGATAAAGGGATCTAACCAGCAAGAAGACATAACAATCATAAATATGTATGCACCCAACACTGGAGCACCCAGATATATTGAGCAAACACTATTAGACCAAAAGAAAGAGACAGATAATAGTGGGGGACCTGAACACCCTCTCTCAGCACTGGACAGATCATGCAGGCAACAAATCAATGGAGAAATACAGGATTTAAATTACCCTTTACACCAATTAGACCTGGCAGATATCTACAGAACATTTCAATCAACAATTACAGAATATACATTCTTCTCATCAGCACATGGAACATTCTCCAGGATGGACCACAGGATAGGTCACAAATCAAGTCTCAACAAATTTTAAAAAATCAAAATTATCTCTAGTATCTTTTCAGACCACAATGGATTAATACTCAAAATTAATAACAAACAAAAATCGGGACACATATACAAATACATGAAAATTAAACAACAGGCCCTTAAATGACCTATGGGTACAAGAAGAAATTAAATAGCAAATCAAAAATTTCTTAAAACCAATGAAAATAAAGATACATCATATTAAAACCTGTGGGATACTACAAAAGCAATAATAAGAGGGAAGTTTATTGCAATAAACACATCAAAAAATAGAAAGATTTTATCTAAACAACCTAATGCTACACATCAAAGAAGTAAAAACAAGCATGACCAATCCAATCCCAAAGTTAGTAGATGGAAATAAATAATTAAGATCGGAGCAGAACAAAATGATATAGAGACCCAAAAAAACACTACAAAACATCAAAGAAATCAAAAGTAGATTTTTTTTTTCCTTTGGTAGCTGGCCAGTACAGGGATCTGAACCCATGACCTTGCTGTTATAAGGCTGCGCTCTTACCAACTGAGCTAAGAGGCCAGCCCCAGGTGGCTTATTTTAAAGCATGATATTCACCCAATTCTTAAAACATTTCTTTCCACAATAGGACCCAAAAGAATGATTTCAGTAATGCTGCAGGATACAAAATCAACACTAAAAATCAGTAGCATTTTTATTCCCCAATAATAAACTAGCAGAAAAAGAAATCAAGAAAGTAAGCCCATTTACAATAGTCACCAAAAAAAAAAATCAAATAAAACACCTAGGAATCAATTTAAGCAAGGGAGTGAAAGATCTCTACAAAGAGAACTGCAAATCACTACTGAAAGAAATTAAAGATGACACAAAAACGTGAAAAAATATTCCATGTTCTTGGATTGGAAAAATCAACATTGTGAAAATGTCTGTACTACCCAAAGCAATCTACACATTCAATGTAATCCCCATCAAAATCCCAATGGCTTTTTTCACAGAAACAGAAAAACAATCCTAACATTCGCATGGAACAACAAAAGACCCTGAATAGCCAAAGCAAACCTGAGCCAAAAAAAAAAAAGCTGGAGGAATTACAATTTCTGACTTCAAATTATACTACAAAGCTA
This sequence comes from Cynocephalus volans, assembly GCF_027409185.1. NCBI lineage: Eukaryota > Metazoa > Chordata > Mammalia > Dermoptera > Cynocephalidae > Cynocephalus > Cynocephalus volans. The sequence continues at coordinate 117,046,464 of NC_084462.1, read as the reverse complement.
TAGTAACCAAAACAGCATGGTACTGATGGTACTGGCATAAAAAAAGGCACTCAAAACAATGGAACAGAATAGACAAGGCACACATCAACCTACATAGTTACAGCCAACTGATTTTTGACAAAGGCAACAAGAACATACATTGGGGAAATGACTGCCTCTTCAATAAATGGTGCTGGAAGAATTGAACATCCATATGCAGAAGAATGAAACTAGACCTGCACCTCTCACCAGACACCAAAATCAATTCAAAATGGATTAAACATTTAAGTATAAGACCTGAAATTATAAAACTACTAAAGGCAAACATAGGAGAAACACCTCAGGAAGTAGGACTGGGCAGAGAAACTTTATGATTAAGACCCCAAAAGCACAAGTGACAAAAGAAAAAATAAATAAATGGGATTATATGAAACTAAAAAAAGCTTCTGCCTAACAAAGGAAACAACAGATTTGAAAAGACAACCTACAGAATGGGAGAAGGTATTTGTAAACTATACACCTGACAAGGGATTAATAGCCAGAATACACAAGGAACTCAAACAACTTCAAAGTAAAAAAAAAAAAAAAATTTTTTTTTAAATGGGCAAAGGACTTGAATACATTTTTCAAAGGAAAACATACAAATGGCCAACAGGTACTTGAAAAAATGCTCAACATCACTAATCATCAGGGAAATGCAAATTAAAACCACATTGAGATATCATCTCTCCCCAGTTAGACTGGCTATAATCAAAAAGACCGAGAATAACAAATGCTGGTGAGGATGCGGAGAAAGGGGAACTTTTCTACACTGTTGGTGGAACTGTAAATTAGTACAGCCACTATGGAAAACAGTATGGAAGTTTCTCAAACAACTACAGGTAGATCTACCATATGATCCAGCAATCCCACTGCTGGGTATATACCCAAAGGAATGGAAATCATCATGTCAAAGGGATACCTGCACTCTCGTATTCATCACAGCTTAATTTACAATAGCCAAGATATGAAACTGACATAAATGTCCACTGAGGGATGACTGGATAGAGAAAACGTGGTATCTATACACAATGGAATACTACTCAACCATAAAAAAGAATGAAATTTTGCCATTTGCAGCAACATGGATGAGTCTGGGGAGAATTATGTTAAGTGAAATAAACCAGGAACAGACGGAAAAATACCACATGTCCTCACTCATAAGTGGTAGCTAAGAGAGAAAGAAGAAAGGAAAGAAAGACCACAGTTGTCTGCTGGCTTGCAGAGGGAGAGAACAGACCTGGGGTTGCTGGGGAGAAGGGCGGGTTTAGGGAGAGGGGTGTTGGTGAGAGGTTGGATGGGGGACATGTGGAATAATTGTATTCGAGGTGGTGGACATGCTGATAGTATTGATCCAATCATCACATCTTGGACACCGGTGCTGATGGTCACCTCTGTGTCCCATGAATGTGTATGATCAATAAAAATAAAAATTAAAAACTTAAAAAGTTTCCTGAAGATGTGTGTGTGTGTGTGCAAGCGTACATGAGTGTGTGTGTGTGTCTTGTTTATACCAATGCCCAGCTGCTATAAGGCCTACCACTCCCTGGTTCACTAGTATGTTATCTGCATGGTGCATGAAGGTACGTAAAGTCACAACCCTTCTTTCAAGGGAGAGCAAAGAGAATTAAGAAGAACTAAAACATTCTTAATCTTTAATATAAATCTCCATATATGTGATCCCTGGTTGTGACTATAGTATAGCTCTAGTGTTAACTACCTACCCTGCCTCACAGAAATAGCTGTATAAGCCCCAGCCAGTCGTTTCCAGGCTTGATCCTCTTTCATCCTCCTGGTGCTGCATCCATCCTCTCGCTCGATTTCAACTTGATTTGGTCACTCCTTGATCCCATGCTGGCAGCCTTCTTTGGTATCATATATAAACTGCTAACTGTACAGCCCCTCATTTCCCGTCTTCAATGTGGGATTCGAGACATAGGCAAGGCATCACCAACTACACTTTCATGGCTCATGAATGGACAATGTGTGCAAGGCAGAAATCGTATGTTCAGGGTCCCTTGTACATCTGGTTTCATCACTATTTTATAATATGTTTGGGGCATGAAAATATTATCCTCTGGTTTACATGCATGCTGTTTACAAAACTTCCTTGAGAACGGTTTCCTATAAAAGTCTAAGTTTAGTGAGAGATCAAAAGAACCACCTGCTGCCTGGGGCCAGGGCTGAGTTCCTTGATGAGTCGCAGCTTGTCTGTTTAACTCTTTCCAAATTATTCCTTCTGGAAAATTCATAGTCGACAAAGTAACAATAGACAGCTACTAAGATTCAAAAACAGAGGCAGTCCAAAAAGCATCCCACTTGTAGAATAAGCTTTATACCTAAATAGAATTGCACTTGTAAGGGCCTAGGGTCTAAAAGAGAAGGGCTATGTTTCTAAGATAAATGGGTTAAAAGCAGGGAAGTCTGAATGGCATCCCCCACCATTCCATTTACTTGGCATCGAATACTTTCAGTTTTTGAGTCAAAGCCATAACTATGGTATGAAAGAGACAGTTGTTGGTTTTAAGGTCCTTCCGCAGAGTTTCAATTTCCTGGAATGCCAAGGGAGGAAAGTTCAGGCCAATCCAGCCTGTCTTTTCTGAGAGACAGCCAAACCCTAGTGACGACCTGATTTGGGCAGCCAAGAAGTCTTAGTTTTGATCCTTTGTATGGAAAAGTTGAGACTCTGCCCAAGTCAACAGAAAAGGGAAGAGGCCAGGGTGGGAATAAAGCCCACGAGATGACGCCTGCCTACACACTGTCCCAGCGTGGCTAGTTTGAGGCTGCCTGCTTGCCGGCTTGGGCTTGGGCTTGGGCAATTACTGAGCTTCTGTTTACCGAGACTTTACATAGAGAATATATTCATTTCCTGTGTTTCTGCCATGCTGCTTTAAAACATTTAGAGAGGGATCTTAGCAGTCAGTGACAGATGACCCTGAGCTAGAGAGCAGGACCCTGTTGCCTCTCTGGAACCCTTTCCCAGGAGGTCTAAATCAATCCTTGCTTCTCTCAGTGCTGGGCACGGAGGAGAGTCACGAGGCAGAGGGCACAGTCATGGGCAACCGGGTTCTATGGGCCTGTGGAAGCTGCTTTCTCTGTAGCATATTACCGGACAGGCTGTGGGGTGTAACAGTTTCAACCACAGGTCATGAAGGCAGACTTGGGTCAGTTCTCAGTTCTGCCACTGACTAGCTGTGGGAATGCCAGCTAGTTTTTTACTCTCTGTAAGCCACTCTTTCCTCATCTGAAAAAATAGGAATATATCTACCTTAGAAGAAATAATGAAATAATACATGCCAAGTGTCTGGCATACAGTAAGTCGTTAACATCTGTATTGTCCTATTCCCAACAGAACAGTGGTGAGGAAAAGAGAGACAGAAAAGTGGTTCCTCCTCTGTGACTCCATTGCCCAAGTTTGAAAATAGGGGCATGATTACTCTAACCATTTATTTTAACAGGTATCTGAAAGGTAAATGTGATGACAGCAGTGAGCCCATGGGGAAAGAAATACAAGATGGTGTCATTAACAGAAGGCTGTGACTTGAGGAAACCAGGACATGGCCTTGATGTTCGGCTGCTTTCTACTTCTCCTACCACATAGGAGAATTAACATTTTCAGTTGCTGTTGAGTCACATACTGAGATTTTAAGTGCAGGGGATATGAAAATCTCATAAGATCTGTAAGGCAAGAAAATTTTTAAGAAAAGGAAAAACTACAAGGTGATGAAAAATGAAGCTTTCATATGACAAGACTTTGCTAAATTAACAGGCATGTCATAGCAAATTTCAACCCACTCACCTTCAGTGAAAGAGAATTTAAATTAACCTAATTCTATCAGAAGTAAGACCACTTGTTTCCTTTCCGGAAAAAAAAAAAAAAATTCTCTTACCAAAGTTCTGATTCAAAAGCTAACAGCACTGCAGTGTTTTGTTTTTGCTGAAAATTTTTTTTCTACAGTTTGCCTTTCCTTGAAAATAATATACACAAAGTCCTAAATATTTACCAGATGAAACAGATCTTCCAGAATTTTCAGCCAAGTTTCAAAAGTTTTATGAAATCACTTTTTGGACATATTTCTAAAAATCTGGCCCACGAAAATTAACTGGGGAGGATTTTTCCACCTTTTTCACATGGCCTTTAGGTCACAACCTCTGTGTGTGTCCGTAAGAAACCCACACCCTGCAATCATGAATATACTTGCTCACTCAGAAGCAGTTGTTACCGATAAGTAAATATACGAAAAAAAGTTTATTCTTCGGAAACATCCATTTTCAGTGAAGATACCATGTGTTCTGGCTTCAGTACAAACTTATTTTCCCAGCCTCCACCTATTTAGATCTCAAATATCTGCCCTCTTTAACTAACTATATTCTCAAAAATAAATTCCAATTCAGGTTTCTACACTAGCAATTTTCAATTCAGGTTCCTTGAAGCCATCCACCAGAACTGCCTCCTTCAGAGTAGCTCCACTTTTGTTTTTTCTTTAATCTTTACAATTTTGTTTGAATTAAGGCTTTAAAACACTTGAAAAAAATCACATTCTTCTGTAATTATACCCCTTAATAAAGAAGAAAGTCAGTTTCATTACTTCAGTTCCTAGAATTTTTTTTTGACTAATCATAAATATTAAAATGTCATATTTCCACTTAAAAATACTAAAGTAGGGTATGCCTCTGAGTAATTTCAATAAACAGGGAGGCTGAACCTCCACATCCTGTCCCAGTTGCCTTGAGGGTCTGGCTGCCAAAATCTAAGTCTTCCCCATGGGATTCCCACATACACATCCAGCCAGGAAGGTCACATTCCACCCAGAACTCCAGAGGAAGAAAATGATCCAAAGGGGTGAGAAACCAGGCCAAGCATTTACTACAGACTGAAATTCATCTATAAAGCAGCGACCCAGTTAGTGAAGAAACAGTATGCTCATTCCACTACACTATTATTTTTGTGTTTCTATGTGGGTCACAGCACAGAAAAATCCATAGAGAATTTGCCAGGGATATGGAAGTTATAACTGAGGAGTGTTGACCCCACTTTTCAGCTCAAGTTGTCACATGAAGGGAAAGGTGAGACCACAGTGAGTAGCAAACTGCAAATGCCCAGACTTGGGGATTTCACAGACAGGAAAATGTTTTAAAAGAATTAAGGAACTGATTTACAATTGCCAACTTTTTCTTTTGCCAAGCAAATATATGATTATAGTGATAACTCTCATCTATCAGCAGCATTTAGTAAAAGGGCATTTTAACACTAAAAAGTAGAAAGACTATCATCTCAGGGAAAAAGGGCATTCCTTTCCTGAATAGGTCAGTTAGTTCTTTATACAGACTTCACAATGAAGGCAGCCACCCTGCGCCCTGCTTTGGATTTAATGTTTTGTTTTGTTTCCACTTTAAACCAGAGAAAAGTACTTCAGGGCAATCCCAGTTAACATACTGAATATCCAGAGGAATGAGACAGAAGCATGATGTGAGGCAGACTCTCAAAGCAGCTTGGGCCTGAGGTCAGTAGCCATGTGCTCAGCAGGCTGGAGGGGAAATCCCTGTGGGTTAACTCTAGTGGTCAGTTAAGGAGATTCAACAGAGACTAAAGAGCACCACGGCATTTTATGAGCTTTGCTGTACTCTGCCCAGCTTGGGAGAGGGATAGAGGGGCTAGGACCGCATACCCTCCTCTGCTTTGCCCATCAGCTTTCCAAGATTGGTGATCCTTTTCCAGCAGGTGGCAGAACACACACATAGAAAATTCCAAAGCCACCCAAGGTTTCTGCCTCTCAGTCTGTCCTTGTTATTTTTTAAAAAGTCAGCCATGTGTGGGAAGAAATTTTGCAAATAAAAAACCCCACCCACATTCCATCCTGGAATTCTGTTTACACAGTACTTTGGTCTTCACAGAGAGGCTGAAACTCTCTGCAAAGAGAAGAACCACAAAGTAAAGAAAGCCTGGCCAGTAAATTGCAAAGGCCAGGATCGACATCTTCTAGCTGTTAGAGAATCTAGCAAATAACTCCGTATTTTTTTTTTCTGTTTCTAAACCCAATCAAAGCTTTCACTAATCTTCATCTCATGCACCTATAGAAGTATAGTTACGAATTATCTTTTCTAAAGAAGCCCATGGATTTCACATTATCTCTTTCCAAGGAAAGAAGTCAAACAGTATCCAAGGTTACACAGAGGGTCAGGAGAACAGCCAAGAATACCAGCCAGGTGTCTCTCTATGGGAGAATGGATTCACAAAAGCAAAGTCATGTTTCAAGCTGAAAGAGTATTTCCTAAAATATACTCAAACTGAATATTTCAGATACGATAGTAAGTAGGTCACTTGCTCTCTAGGATTCAAAGAATATTGGCCTGCAGTACTCTCTTTCTGTCCCGAACAGGCAAGTTAAAGGAAAAACTCTCCACACAATGAGGAAATCCACACCACACAGCTCCTTAAGCAGCAGTGGCAGCTTGGGGGTCAGATCTACAACTATGAACCTTGTAGACAGTTTTCTAAACTAATTTGACCTACAAAAGTAAAACTATTTTGGCTTCCCAAAAAATCTGCAGCAGCCATATTCACACTACCACCCTCCCTTCCAGGCAATTTCTAGCCAGAAATTGAACCCAAGAATAAATGCCCTAGAAACATTTTTTAAAATAGCCGAAATGTGATTGTCAAGTCGTGCTGCTTCTCCATGTTCCCCCTTTTTCTTCAGTGTCCAATCTAGTCCTACCCCCACCCCCAAACAATTAACCAGGGTTCCCAGGGGTACTCCATGCTCTGCACCTTCTTGGATGCTCTCTGCCACATGAAATAGAGTGTTAGAGCTGGGAGGGACCTGCTAGGAATTAATACAGCTGCTTCTACAGAGGAGGAAAACTTGGCCCTGAGAAACAAACTCCCCACGGACATAGCTTGCCTGTCCCAGTGTTATAAACCCATCCCTCGGTGCCCCCATCTCTCTAGGTCTTGTCAGGTTGTTCATTTTCACGAGAAATCAATGGGGGGCCAAAGTAACTGGTTTCATTACTACTCTCCTCAGAAAACAGATCTTTAATGAACAAGGAGTTTGGGTTTAAAAATGTCAGGAAAGGCTGGGGATGACAGGGACACAATTTTGAGCAACAGATACATTCAATGTCCTCGAATCGCATTCTGCTTATAAACAAATCACACTTTAAAAATGTAAACATCGAGTACTGAGCTGTGGTGACCTGATCCTTGGCAACTGTGATGAGGATGGGGACTCTGTTTTATTCACATCTGTATCCCAGTATGTAGAACAGAAACTGGCGCTGAATAGCAGCTCAACAATAAATATTTGTTAGATGAACAAAATGAAACTTCCTTCTCTCTATAGTCCATCTCTACCTGCCTTTTGTTCCCTACTGTACTGAAGGTCCAGTCCCTTTAATCAAATCAGGTAAATATCTATCAGCCATTTACACTTTGGTAGCCACTGCTTGGAGTTTGGAGTATCAGTTTCACATCTAAAAAAAACTTTGGCCCCCCTTGCAGGCCCACAGTCTCAGTCAGCAATGGGATGCTTTTGTGGCCAGGTCCTATCCATCCTTCTTTCTGTGCACATGGCCAAGCTTTGAATTCTTCAGACCAATGGCAAATTGTTCATAGGAACAACTCCCTTCCCCAGTGACCTCCTGATTCCTTCCTGTGGCTCTCCTTAGCCTTCACGTCTTTGTAAAGTAATCTAAAACCCTATCTTCCTGCTGTCTCTATCTTCCCTTCTGAGCTGTCAAAACCTATAACGCATGCTGCAGTTGCATATTTAGCCTCAGCTATACTGTCTAATAAATGCCAAGCTGCCTGTTTCCCACACCCCACTCTGAAGCCAGAACACCTCACCTTATTGAGTTAACCAGCAGCTCATCCTCACCCCGTGACACACTAGGGGGTGCTGTTGCTATGTTCAGACCCAAGGAGCTTGGAAACATGTAGTAAAAAGGAAGCAGTGGAGCCTTCAGTGTCCTGGGAGACATTTCTAGCTGGGCCTTTCTCTGCAGAAGCCCTCTGCAAAGTTCCTCAGCACCAAACATTATACCTCATGAAACCACACCATGAGCCAGGATGAAGCTCACAACGGTGCAATAAAAAGGGAGGTCTGAAGATCTCTAAGCTAAAGGTTTTACTGTAAGGCTCACTTAGGCACGTGGGCATACACGATCGTATTCATGACAACTGCTGAACGTAAATAATTAATCCTCACTCGCCGCCAGAGAAAAAAACTCCGTTTAGACAATCAAGTAGCAAACACTGACAGGCAGAATTAGATATATCAAATGCAGCCAGAACAGCCGGGCAACACTTGAGTTTGTCCCTGCTTTTCACATCTTTCGTGGTATGTGATGTCTAAGACTTTGAGAATGAAAGCTTTATATACAAACAAATAAATGTCCGCCTCTCAGCCTCCGGCTTGGCTATTGCACAAAGCTTGCAGGCTGCCAGAGAAGCCTCCCGGCCTCAGTTAACTCTTTGCTTGAATGACTGGTGGACCCACATGGCAGGAAAGTGCCCTCACACATCAAGTCCTTTTCAAATTTCTGAACGAGTCATTGTGACAAAGGAAGCATTTTGTTGGGTTCATGGATTTTTGAAAAAAAATGTGTATTTTAAAAAGATTCTCTGAATGAGACCCTAACGTAACAGTATGAATATTAGGGCTGGCCAGTTAGCTCAGTTGGTTAGAGCGCAGCCTTATACCACCAAGGTCTTGGTTTCAGGTTCGGTGTTCGGATGCCTGCATCAGCCAGCTGCCAAAAAAAATAGTATGAACATTAAATATTCTTACACAGAGCGGGGAAAATAGATCTGCACCGATTAATAAGTGGTATTAATCCCACTCACCCTCACCACCACCACAAGCTAGGGTTTCAAAGCCTTTGTTGGTGTGATTGAGGTACTTTTCACAAATGCTAATGAGCAGCAACCCACTAATGCTAATGATTAGAAGCAACCCAGACAAGCTAGAAACTTGAAGAATCTCAAACAGGCTCAAGAGGGACTCAGCCAGAGGTGACATTCTAGGGCAAATCTTACACAGAACGATTTCCTTCTCGCCCTAAACTCCACCCCCTAAAAGGGACAGAATCCCAACCACAGATGCAGGATACTTTCAGATGAATGGGAGGAATTTCCAGTCCCAGGTTTTACACAACGACATGACTGCCACTTCCACATAAAGCTCTGAAGACAAGGATGAATATATTTAATGGAAAGAACTTTTAAGAAAGCAGCTCTCAACATAATTTCTGCCCTCACATAACCAAAAAAGACTCCCCGTCAGTTACCAAGACTGACTACTGCATTACAAAGCTGGGGCCCACACGAAACTAAGCAGCAGATCAGGATGGGGGGTGGTGGGGGACATGCTGGCAGGGGGATGTGCTGCTGGTAGGTGTAGTCTGAAAAAGCCTTGCTCTGAAAAGTAACTCACGATAGCTCCCTGGGGGCATTCTGCTTGACCCCACTGAGAATCACTAAAGTTAACATAATCATGCACCAAAGAGAGCACACAGACGGGTAAAACCAATATGTTCACCGGTGTAAGGTCCTAATAAAAGGTAGGAGAGCATTTCCAGTCCTAGTACCCTGAAGTTTTACTCTCTACAGTGAAAAACACAAAGACAAAGCCTTGTATCTGCTGCTGTCCGGAAACCCTCATATGCAAAATGCTGATTGGTTTGAAAAATAACAGCAGAAAACAGGTTTTAATTTACCATTATCAGCTACAATTTTTTGAAAAATGTGTTTTACAGTCATTCATGTGATTTCCTAATCCAGGGAAAATGAAAAGTCTTTCCTCCTTAATAAATTCAGCAGTGACTCTCAATACTGTTTGCCAATCAGACGAACCTAGAAAAATTAAAATACCCTCGCCCTGACATCACCCGCAGTGGATTCTCATTTTTAATTGGCTTGGGTTGGGACCTGGGCATCAGTATTTTTTAAAACTCTTCAGGTGTACAGCAAGGTTGAGTACCACCAAATTAGTATATCCAAGCCCACCACCTGAACATAGTTAACTGTCTTCTTTCAACTTCCCCATATCTGAATTTTATTCTGCGAAATGAAGGTAATCAAGAGTTTTCTCTCCTGCCTGGATATAGTGAGATAAGACTATAATCAGGTAATAAAAAAAGGTAATAATATAATATAATGAGGTAATAAAAAAAAGGAAGTGGTTACTGTTATCTGGACATATCTTGAAACCAATTGTCGGCACTGCTGCAATGAAGCCACAAGGTTCTGATGAGGTGGTGAGATTATATAGCAAATATGCAGCAAATCTGTAATTTTGAGGTAGAAATATGTTATATCTCCTTACCAAAGAACGGATTGCATTGCAGAATTCAGAATTAAATTCAAACAAAGAAGCAGTACAGGGACAGAGAGAAGAAAGGGATGTGAGAAGCTTGGACCATGAAAAGTTTAAATGCAGATCCAGATGATGGTGGAGGTGAGGTTCAAACATCTAGTCCTGGGGTGCAAACACAGCAAAGTCACCCGGGGAAGAAGCCATTCATTCCAAGGCTTGCCTACCTCTCCTTTGTTTTCTCTTCCAATCCCATACCTCCCTGCAAGGTGATGGACTGAGTGGGGCTCCTGACTGAGACCACCACCTCAGATCCCTTCTGCCCTGAACAGTGGAGAACAGTCAGCCCCTCACTCCTGGCTGAGGTGAGAAAGGGACATAGACACCCACCCACCCCCCCAGGGCCTAAAACATCATTTAGGACCAAATCAGATCTTGGGAGTGAGAATCAACAGACTGAACCCCTAAAAATGAGAACTCTCAGAGTTCCAATGGAGCTTCAGAAGAAGCAGCCAAGTGGCATCTCTCAGATACACCAGCTCTGTACTGGCAAACTTCACCTTCTCTGAGAATGAGAATCACAGACCCACTTGGCCAGCAGAGGATGGCGAATCTCCACTCACCCACACCTGCAGCATCACCATGACAGTAACGCAGCTGGCTACGTAAGGACAAAACACAAGAAACACCTTACATAATCAGAGATATGCAGAAAGGTGTCATGTATGGGCCTGTGTTGGAATTTTACACAGGCAAAAGTCTCCAGCTCCTTCCAAATGTATTTTTAATTACCTAATTTGGTCAGGATTTGGGTGATACATTTTAGCAATCAGCACAAAGTGACTTCCCTATCCTTTCCTGCAATGGAGAAATCCACAACCCCTGATTCAACTCTTCTCTCACCCCTTCCCAGTCGGGCTAGGCCCCAGGTTTTCAGTTTCCTAAAAGGGGCATGGGACAACACAGTGATTTTTCACATAGTCACCATTGAACTCTTCCAGGAGACTGAAGCAGGCTTCTAACAGCCAACTGTTATCAAACACATACTATGTTCTAGGTTATTACCTCAAATTCATCTTCACAACAATTGATAAGGCAGTATTTATCCCTATTTTACACGGAAGGACATTGGAGCATAGAGAAATTAAGTCACTTCTGTCCAAAGTCACAGAATTAGTAAGCAGTAGCTCAGGGTTTGAACTCAGGTTGTCTGATCTTAAGCCCATGTTCTTTAAAATAATAATGGTGGGTTCTTATATAGCACCATGTGCCAGGGACTGGTCTAAATACTTTAAATACTAACTTATTTAATGCTCACAACAACCCTAGGAGAAAGGTACTATTTTTACCACTGGCATTATACAAATGAGAAAACTGAGGAACAGAGAGGTTCAGCAATTCTCTCAAAGTTGCAAAGCTCATAATTGGCAGCAGCAGGATTCAAACCTCAGCGGGCTGTTTTCAGCATCCATCCAGGCCTTAACCACTACACATACTGCCCCTTCTTTCTTTCTGTAACTTAGTTCTTTCTATATTCATTCATTCAAATATTGCTTGGACCCCTATTACACACCTAACATCTTACCGGTACTGTAGAAGTATAGCCGTTATTTGACAAGTTTCTTCACTCAGTTAGCAGCGATCTAGATGGGCAAAATCAGCAAAACATAAGAGGGCAGTTACCAGAATGTGAGGGCAGGTAATGTATACTGAGGCCCCAGGAGGACTTGAGCACTAGGGCAGGCAGGAGGATCTCACTCAGTGCTGAGGTTGAGTCCCAGGTTGTGAGAATAATGTGCGAGCAAATGTGACAGTGAAGAGAAGGACTGGGGACGGAGGGAGGTAACCCTTCCTCATGACAGACTTTGTATTACTGTCTTACATGTTACCTCATTTAACCTTCCTACAGGGCTATGAGGCATCCTTGTTTAACAGACAAAGAAATCAAGGTGCAGAAAGCCCAACAATTCATTCACAGTCACACGATCACCAAGTGACAGAGCTAGGTTGTCTGCCTCTGACACCCTTTCTCTGAACCTGGAGCCTCTTCACACAGGTTAACACAAACTGATAAGACCAGGGTATCAGGCAAGCACTGGCAGGGCCACACAGAATCTAACCATTTTGATTTCTAGACCCCTTAGCAGAAATTAGGATTATTTGTCCTCCTGCCACCCCCAGAGGAGTACGTGCATTTTCAACTTAGAAGCCTTTTCCTGTGGTGTTCCCATTCCAAACAAGCTTCCTCTCTGCAGATTGACATATTGTGACTTGCCTTTTCCAAATATAGAGCAGTCCTCTCAAGCCAGCTGAGCTTACCAGGGAAGGGCCCAGCTGAGGGCAAGTTCTCTGCTGGTGGAGCCAGCTGGTGACAATACAGGCCAGGCCTGGAGGATGTCAAGGATTCTCTAATCCAGACCCCTTTGTTAGGAGTGGAAAACTGAGGCCCAGCAAAGGGAGTGAGTCACTCGTGGCTGTACATTCCCCTACCCCACCAAAAAAAAAAAAAAGAAAGAAAGAAAATTCTAAGCTCCATAAAAGTGCTTTGGCAAGCAGAGATCTAACACTCCTGCAACAGCTTGGGGAAGAGGTAACTAAGGATCTGCCTTCCCACAGAGTCTGTCTTTAGAATCCAGTGCTGCTAAGACTAAAAAGAGCAAATCTGTTTTCTTAGCAAGGTTCAAGCTTGACTTAAATTTTGTGTTGTTAGGAAGTGGGTGGGTGCGAAGGGGCATCTAAATGTGAATCATTAGCTCTTACTCAGCAACCTGGGGAGGGGGATGTTTGGGAGAGTGCATGTTCTTGAGACCTGGATTCACTTCTTTCCATCTGCAAGGAGAACAGGCCCTGATGTTACAGCACCCACCGGCAGCCTCTTATAGCATGCCTCTTTCAGTATCCACTGCCTACAACACAAACACAGGTGGCGTGATGCTTCTGCCATGGCATCCTTAGGTGGCCCTCTAAACTTGACGTAGCTTGCAGTAGTAGACCTAACCACACCAGAGTAGAATCTCTTGGCCAAACAGTAAAAGCATTACTACATTGTCAGTGTGTTTAAAATGCACATCGAGGTCATTACTTACCAAACTTTCCCTCTGGGAACAGATATGGTCAGTTGCTCTTTCTAAGGCCAAAGGACTGTGTGCTACTTCCCATTAATATTCCCTGTCACTCTTCAGTTCCATTTTCACCAATCATCACATTAGACCATAGCCCAAAGACATAACTTTTTAAAAAATGTACTTACCTTAATGTGGTCAGAGTATTTATAAGTCAATTTCCCTGCTGGCTACTATTACTGTAGTTGCACAATATATAAAGGTTTCTTCTCATTCTCTTTAGCATTAGGTAAAATCTTCAGAGAGAGCAGAATCTAGATATGTTTAAATAAAATAGACCAATGACCTTAGGTGATATCATTCACACAGTAGTGGTTAGATATGCCCTTTTTCCCCCCTAATCTAGGACTTATTGACCAAAAGTAATTTTGAAATATTTGGGAACCTAGAGACTGGATGACTTAAAGGTGAGAGGGCTGGTCCATTCTCTCTTTCTTTAAATCCTTTCTTCCCCAAGCACACCTCTCTCTGTTTTTCTTCTCCGTCTCTGAGCATTGAGGGTTGAGTTTCTTCATGCACCCCTCCCCTCTGCCAAGCCCTTAATTGTTGGTATTTCCCTGAAAAAAAACTCATCTACTCCCATGTCTACATCATAAACCCCCCAATCTCTACTCCATTTGTAGCTTCCTTCAGAACTTCATACCCATTCATCCAACTGCCAGCTACACCTCCCTAGGATCTCCCACAAGCTCCTCCAACTCAACTTGTAGAAAACTGAACTCATTGTCCTCTCTCTCTACCTGCTTCCCATGCACATTTCTCTTCCTATGTTCCCTGTCTATTGACGCCACACCTTCCATCATTGCCCAAATCAAAGACCTGGGAGTCATCCTTCACTCTTTGCTCCTCTTCACTCAAGCTACTTCACATCCAACCAATGTCAAAGACCATCGACTTCCTCTCTTTAATCCATCCACTCCTCCACTCTCATTGCCACTAGCCGGTTCAGTCCAAAATCATTATTTCCCAATGTTTCAATAGTCTCCCAACTGGTTCCCCTGTCCCTACTTAAGTGCTTCCAATCTGTTCTTTATGTTGCACCCAATGATCTTTCTAATGTGTATATCTAAGCTGGTCATATACCTCACTAAAAACTCTTCTCTAGCTCCACTCTGCTTTTAGGATAAAGTCCAAATGCCTTTACTGACCAAACAGGCTCTGTATAACTTGGCTTTCATATGTCTCTCCAGCCTCATCTCTCACCAGAATTCCTTCACATCCCATGTTTCAGCCACACTAAACCTCTTTTTGGTTCTCCAACTTGCTGCTTTCTTTCTTGCCTTCTAGCCTTCATAGAATCACAGAATTGTACAGAGGAAAGGGACTTAAAAATATTAGAATCAGGGCTCTCCACCAACTTCCTTCTTACCTTCAAAATACTCAGTCGAATTGATTATTTACAAGTGTCCACAAAAGGGTAAAACACTACCTTAGTAGCTAGAAAGACACTTTATGAGTAAAACACAGTCCATACCTACAAAGTTTGCAATCTCATCGCTATCCTTAAACCTGAGTTTAAAAGTTCAAGTCCCCAAAATTTAGCTCCCTTCCTCAAATTTAAGTTCAAGACACAATAAGAAACTACATGTCCCTGACACAACTGGCTTGTGCCTATATGCACTTTTACCAGAATACTTCACCCCCTTCGCCACCAATCCAGAGCTCACATATCTCTTCCCAATCTCTACTTCAAGGAAGCTTTCCACCACAGCCCCACTTGGCTCTGCATGCCTTGATTAGAAAACTCTAAGTTTCTGTTGGCTTTTTCAACTGTTGCTGAAAGCACTACAACTGGCATCCATCACCAGGAATTCCCAAGAGCCAGACACCCTGCACTCAGTAAAGCTATGTGTGTTATTGCATCAGTCAGGGCTGGATAGGATTTTTAAGTTTAAAATTATGGGGGTTCAGAAAAGCGGGCACAGGGAAAAGCCATTCAGAATAAATTTAATAGCCAGCATTTCTGGATTGCTCTTAGTCACATGCAGAGAAAAAATGATGGAGCTAGGCAAAAAATACCTATCTGGAATCAAAAGAGTATTATACAAGGGGACTTCAAAAAGTTAGTGGAAAAATAGGATTTTTATTTTTTGGTGGCTGGCCAGTATGGGGATCTGAACACCTTGATCTTTGTGTTGTCAACACCATGCTCTAACCAGCTGAGCTAACCAGCCAGCCCTGAGAAGTAGAATTAAAAGATAATATGAATCTTCTCGTGAACTTTTTGAAATACACTTGTATGTTATGTCTTCGCTGATTCAGGGATTTGGCTTGATCATGGAGACATGGATTTGGGCCGTAGTTTTTCTTCTTTTTGGTAAATAGATGACTAGAAGGTTTGGTATTACTAGAATCGCAAAAAGGCATCTCCTGTGGTCATACAAACGACAAAAAGTCTCCCCTTTCTCCTGACTGTGGGCAGGGGCACATATTTGGTGACTGGGGTCAGGCTTTGTGCAGGGACCCTCCATGCCCACACACAGGTGGCCCTGTATGACACACCTACCAAACCAAATCCATGGCTTTTGCTACATAAGGGGTAGATACTCTCTCAAGTTTCTTACAACACAGAGCTGAACGAGAGGGGGATCTACTTTACAAACAGAGAACGTGGCTTTAAGGCATTTTTTGCATACTCCCTCTCCACTTGGAAACTCATCTGAAGCTCCCTCAGGCCTGCTTTACTCATCTATTCACAGTGACCAATCCTGACACCACCCTCCCTATCAGTGAAGCAGAAATTTGGATTGTTCTCAAACACAGCACAAATGGAACTCCTGGCAACCAGAGTTTTTACCCAAAGGTGGTAATGAAGCATCATAATCTCTGGTTGACCAGAAGCCCGATGACTATTAATAGAGAAAAGCAACATGGAAGTGTCAAATAGGGTAGAGGGCATGCTACAAGCTGGGTTGAAACACTAAATCGCTACAAACAGGATGTAGACAATCAAGTTGCCATTTGTCCAATGTCTTATCCCCTTTGGTTTTTTAGGCTCAATTGATTCTTGTCCAGTTTAAGACGAGGCACATACTAGCCTAATCCGGTTTGGGAGCCAACTGAGGATTCTAGATGCTCATTTTAAAGCATGCCCTAGGCTCTAGTACAGCTGAGTGTTCCTAGGCCTAAAACACCTCTCCTTCCATCCATTGCGGAGTAGATTTGCGTGTGTTTACTTGCTAGCAGCAGCAATAAGCAGGAGAGTGAAAAGATTGGATGGGGCACCAACCCCATGTTTTATCTGTGTTCCATTATGAACAGATGAACATTCTGCATCAGGAGCAGCAAAACCTCCCCATAGGACTACACATGGAGTGACTTTCATATTTTTGCCACTTTTGACATGGTCTTATTGCTCAAAGGACATTTAGTCGTAACACTCAAGTGGTTATTACAATCCATCTAAGAACATTTCAGTGTGTCTTTCAGTACAGAGGAAGCATCAAGTAATGGAAATACTGATTTACAGGCCAAAATTACTGAATTTGGAAACATTTATCAATTGTCTTCTCTGTGGAAAACAATGGATTTAGCACTAGGATATGGGTGAGGGAGGGCTTGAAAGATGACAGAGACACAAAAACCCTCCCCTCAAGGAACCTTACAAGGAAGGGAAATGAACACCAACACAAATAAATAATACAAAAGAGGGACAGAGGCCGAGTGTCTGGGGTTGCAATTGCTGAAAGAGAACCAAATATGGCACTTGCCTACCAGCAACACCTTTTAAATATTTTTCATTCCTCCAGAGTAAAACCTTATCTCTCCTTTCCTGCCAGGGAGAAATACCAGAATAAATGGAAATATGTGCCTTGGGGAAAATGTGTCTGTAGTCTTTTGATATTTTCAAAATTAAGCCTATTTTCAAATTAAGTTGGTTTTGATGTATATGAATGATTTGGTTAGCAAAATAGTAAAGTAGCCAATACATCAAAAGGATAAGAAAGGCGCATTGAGGCAAGATCATGATCCATCAACCAGCAAGTACCTGGGTTCTACAGCAGGGCTGGAAGGGACACAGACCTACTGATCCAAGGGGATGTCACCATAACTGTGTGCCCCAAGGCTCTTTCAGTATTTTACATCCTGGGAAGATAGTAATTGTGGTCCTAGCAGGAAGGTCTGTGAAACCAACTGCAGAGCTCCCCAGTACACTACATTAAAAATAGAAGGCTTTGTTGATAAGTGGGAGCATTAAAGAAAGTAGCTTGGAATATGGAAAATCCTCAGCCCGACCCTCTTCAGCTTGATTGTAATTCTTGACTCCAGACCTATCACTGAAAGACATCAAACACAGAAAGAAAAAAAAAGTCTGAGAAAAAACACAGTTGATTCCATTTGGGAGATAGAGAATCAGACATGTAACAGATGGAATGGGGAAGAGCAAAGGGCTTAATAAGATTCACTACAGGATTAGGCGTTCATTTGATTAAAACCAGCCTATGCAGGGCAGAGGCAGAACAAAATCACACCGCTCTGACTCATCGTGCTTCAGGGTGTGCAGCCGCCACCGTGCAGGCAAGACCAGGAGGAAGCCATATACATGGCACAGGCCTGGCAGGAAGCATCATAACTGCTGAACCGGACTGTGAAGGTTTTGCCTTACTCTTAGGTCTTATGAAAGCCTAAGCCAGAGAAAAACAGCTCATCTGGGACAAAAACAGAAGGTCAGCTTTGTATCCGCAGTGTTAAAGGCAGTGCCAGACACATCCGTGTTTAATAACTATGTTTTGAATGAGTGAAGCTCTTAGTTATGTCCATGAGGTCTGGGAGGATACACAGGTATAGTCTGTGACCATATACCCAGACTTGCTTGACAGTCCCATAACTTTGTATCAGCATAATCAGTAATGCCTCTTTTCACTTGCAAAACAGGATCAATTTGGACAAAAAATTGTATTTTATTTTAGGTATAGTCTATCACCAAAATAAATGGTTTCCCATTGATCAGATTATCACAAATACACATGGGTGGGGCCCTTTACTTTTCCCATCAAGTCTCTCCTAAGTCCTTGCAGAAGCTGTCTTGGGTGGGCTTTGGAAAGTCCTTTTCTCTCTGGTCTCTCTTTTATTTCTCTTCTCCCATGTCTCCATTATTTCTTCTGTCTCTGTCTTTCCCCCAAGTGTCCTGCCTCTAACTCTGGGGGAGGAGAGTGTGAATCAGCTTCTCTGTGTCCTGTGAGTCCTGACTATTTTAAGTCCTTCAGAGTCTTAGAGCGACATCACTTACAACGCCACCTTTCCTTGCTAATATTCACCATCTTTCAAGCATGACTTCAATATGCTATTGTGCTGAAAGAGTATCTTTTTTCTCCATCTTACCAAAGGCCCCTCCCAAGAATGAATGATAACGAAGAGAGGGAAAGAGGGAAGCAAGGGAGGAAGAAAACCCTGTCTTGCCACAAATGAATAAATGAACAAATAGCTTCAACAGGGGCCTTCCTGTTGGCAAGGAGATAGACTTTCAGCCCGGTAGATTTTTCTTACCCATCAGAAAGAAAAGATCAAATAATGAGCATTTTAAGCAAGCAGTCTAATTTACTCCTGGAGCTTATATCTCTTTCCATTTATTTAATTTGGAGTTTACACCAGTAGGATTCAAAAACAAATTCTATTTTGTTCAAGACAAATCATTTTTCACTCCAGGAAGCCTGAAGCCATCACAAAAATAAAGAGAAGTAGGAGGAAAAAGGAACGTTGGTAAGAACTGGATGCATTAATAGGTTGAGATTTTGATATTTTTTACATTTTATTTTTTACATAAAACTTTTCAACCTTTCTCTCAGACTACGAGTGGGAGTTTATGATTATCTGGTGTGTAAACTTCTTGTGAGCTTCTGGCATCATTGCTAATAAGGAAACAATACTGTTGGTTTTTGTGTTTTGCTTTTTGCAGCTGGCCAGTATGGGGACCTGAACCCTTAACCTTGGTATTATTAGCACCATGCTCTCCCAAGTCAGCCACCATCCAGCCCTAGAGAGTAGTAGTAGATCTATATAGTCTCTTCCTAAAAAAAAAGGAAGCAAGAGAATCATCTGGCCATAGCAGGTGCAGGACTGAATTAGGAACCTTAAAAAAATAAATTCAATTCCACACAGTATGATGTAAAGTTAGACTTGGAAGACAGAGATTGGAATCCCACTCTGTCTGTTCCTAACTCTGTGGCCTTGGACAAATGTCTTGGATCCTCAGTTTCTCATCAGCACAATTAGGGGATTGTTTGTTAAAGCTCCACCTACCACTGAAGCTCCGTGAATCTATGACTTGATTGTTTCATCAAGGAGAATTTCTTTCTCCCATAAGTCCCTCCGGGAAGATGGTTCGCTCCCATTCCCTACACCCACATCCCACTTGTTACCTTCTACCACCCCTAACAGAAGCCACTGGGATCTCTGTGGTCTCTCACTGCCCCCATCTTTCCCTGAATCTGATGCTTTGGATTATATAACTCCATCAGAGTGAAACTGTCTCTGATCGCAGTGCCTGGCTGTATCTTGGCTACAAGCTCTCTGAGCACAGCAAAATATCTCAGATCAAAGGGTACATCTGGCTTGAGCTAGAAAATAGCGTTTGAATAACTAAGTTTACTACAAATTGGCTAGCTCAGATCCACCACTGAGAAATCAATTGCTCAGCCTTCCATGTCTCTCTTGAGCTCGTGTATGTTCAGTGGATTCAACAATACAACAAGTTCAACCCCTGCTACTCCTTGGCAAGGAATGTTACTTCATTACACTTGTCTAGAAAGGTATCAGCATTCCCAATAGCAAGGTACCAACTTGCTATTGACACCCATTGATTCCAACCTGACTCTCAGAAATGTTTGTTTATTAAAAAGAGCCTAAGCAAAGTATATGTTATTCATTTGCCTTTAGCGAGAGAAAATCTTGCCGGATCTTCCGCAGCAACTCTTGCCAACCTGGTTTTAAAATGGTGGTCACAATTTGCTCATATCCTCTGTTCCTGTAAGTTGGAAACAACTTTATAATCAAGCCCAAGTATTTTAAACACTATTTGGAGATTTCCTGAAAGATCCTTCATAATACAACCTCATGGAACAGGTGGAACTACAAAATAGGATGATGCACGTAAAACGCACAAAGCCCAGCACATTAAAGGAACTCTATTTTTTTCCCGGCCGGTGGGAAAAATGCCTTAGAGGAGGCATCTTCCCAGAGGAGCTGATGGAAGAAAGAAGTTCTCCCTGATCCATAGACTGATAGAGAAACAATGATGAATGCAGCTTTAGCAAAAAAGCCCCTGTGAGTGCTGGTAAAATGGTAGAGGTAGGAAAGAAGGAATGGATGCCTAAGTACATAGAAAAATAGAAACAGAAATAAATGTGGAATAAACCATGAGTACAACATGCAAAAGTTCTCCCAGACTTTGGCTTCTCAGCATCCCAAATGGCCGCACTCAAGAAAACCTTATTTTCTGATGGGTCTCAAGTTTTTCAAGTTCTACCCTTAACACAGCATCTGTAATCTACCTACAAATTTCCCTTCCTGCTCTCTCAGTGCAGCAGTCATAAGAACACACTCTCTGCTCCCTGATTCTTATGTGTAACTTTATATGTAATTCCTGCATCTCTCCCATGGTACCCAATGGCATTCATATTTCTGCATTTGATCTCTGTGGTCTGAGTGGAAACACACCGAGAGTTTGTTTTACAGGTAATTTAGTAAATTCCACAATGTCAGGGCCCATGCCCATCTAATTCTCTAGGAATTGTATCTACCACTACTTTGCTGGATTCAAGGGCCCATGGTTGATATTTCCTTTATGGCAATCATGGAAGGCATATATAGATTTTCAAACGCTCTCAGTGACTAGCTGAAAACAGCTTCCCACACAAGAACCCTCCTTTTCAAAACATCAACGTTGCCCTCCACCCCCACTGGTAAACTCTAACCTAATAAAATGCTTCCCAAAACAGAAGTTCATCAAAAGCTTCCATAATTCTAAACTTTAATCTTGCTAGGCTGACTCTCCCCTTCCTTGCCCCAGCTTTAAGACAGATTTCTCATGGTCCCTGAATCCCACTCCCTTGTCCCTACAAGCAGGTTTCAGGGACAGTGGCTGCCACAAGACATTCTTGAACAGAGACTTCCAACTCATATCTACCAACTATACCATAAAACCCTGAGATAGACTGGACTTGTTCCCAGTGTCTTTTCCTTGATTTTCTTTCGCTAGCTTCCTCTGTCCTCATAATTACTGCTTTTCCTCCTAATTGCAAATGAGCGTCTCCCCTTCTGTCATCTCCTAACACTCCCTGAAGGAATTCTCTGGCAAGTTCTGGCAATTACAAAATGTAGCAAGGATGTTAAAAACCAGTTTAAAAAAACACAAAAGGAAGCATGCATTTGGTTCTGGAAACCACATGCTTTCATGTTATCTTAGCCACTAGCACAGACGGGTCCCTTGAGAAGGAATCGGACTATAATATTACCTAATATTGAGTATCAAGGCAGCACTGCAAGGTGATATTTACCATGACTTTCCTTGTACTGGGGGCTGGATTTCCAGCAACTTCTTCCCTGGGGCCAATTTCTGATAGCTTTTTGGCCAGAAGAAGTTTCTGCACAATTATGTATATGTATGTATGGGGGTGGGGAGTGCGGGGCGCAGAGCAAGAATTTGATCCAGGTCCAAAGTGTCAGTGGCATTGTACACAAAAAACTGGCTCCTGGAAGGAATAAAGGCTAAGAGCTGATCTGGCCATTTGACAGTTTGTCATTAGTTGGAGAAAATGTCTGAGTTTCTAACCCAGCTTAAAGGGGAAGCTGCCACCTCACCTGTCAGCTCTATACTGAAATAAGGAATGAAGCCCAACCTCTGACTCTTCCAGCAGCCAGTTGGGTGGCATGACAACTTGACAACTTGGTGCCAGGCCCTAACCCTTCCTTCACTGTATTCTGGTAGGAGATCACCTTCAGTATATGGGTTCAACAATACTCTGTCTATAAGGGTGACAAATGAAGGGTTTACAGCTTGACTATCTCGGGTGGAGGGAAACCTGAAAAAGGTTGTTGTTACATCCTTATATTGTCACTGCAGCCTAACTGATGTCTTGATGTAAATTAGAAGGCCCTTACTCTGGCTGGACAAAGCGCCACGGTGCACAGGTTGGGTGAAGCACAGATGAACTTCAGCCCCCTTCAGCTTTCTGAAACAGTGCATAACACACACAGCCACACAGAGCTGCCCCATTCCACAGCTCAGGCACTAGAAATCAATTAGGCTCAAGGTAGAGTGGTAGAAAAGACAGCAGGTGTCATGTTTGGATTAGTCCAACCCAAAGGCAGCCTGCGCACGCCCCTCTCTACATTGAGGCATCAGTCTGTGCCACGCTAGCAGAGGAGGGAGAGTGTTAGGAGAAGCAAGGGTGGAGGGAACACAGTGGCCTTGCCAGGACTCACACCCAAGCCAACCAAGTCCTAACCGCACTTTGACACAGCCACTGAGACCCAACAGACTCCCATCATCAGGCTCAGTCATCGCCATCTGTCTCTGAGGAAAACTATCAAGAACAACTCATGCTTGCTTGCTCTGAGAGCATTTATTCAACAGTGATGTAAGGTGTGAAAACTGGGCCGTGCAGCAAGGTCACCAATTAAGAAATCAAAAGAAATAGGGAAAAGCTATCTCATCAGGACAGATTGGTTCCTGAAAGAAGAGGAATGAAACCACACCCCTCCCACCACTACTCCAAGCCCAGAGAAGTTTAACAGGTAAAATTTTAAAAGATATTTAAAAGGTAGGTTCTAAAGTAAAATAATAATCTCCTTGGACTGAACTGATTTCAGCTCTTGGGGATTCATGAGGATTCCACACACAGCAGGTGCCCGGAGCCAGGCTCACTATGGGAAATCAGGACTAGACCAGTGTCCCCACCCACCCCACCCATGACAAGAGAGCTACTGCAACTGCTGCCTAAAGTTAAGCCTCCTGTGAAGCTGCAAACTTAGGGAGACAGGAGGAAATCAGCACAGTTCTGAAATCAAGATGACTTGAACGAGGCCCTGAGCAAGCTGCTCACAAATGCAGGAACTGGACCTGTGACCCATTCAGTGTCACACAGGGAAGGAGTCCCCCCACCCATATAGTACCTGGTTCTGAGCTGGGGTTCCAGGGGGCTTGGGAGGGATGAATGAAGAGAGAGGAAAAGAGAGAGTGAGAATCTCTCAACGAAGAAGACAACCAGTGAATGTCACCAACATTGCGAATGCAGTGGAAATAATCTAAAAAGGGTTTATGTATTTCCAGGATCCTCACGGAGATAAAGGAAGAAATAACATTCATTTTATAGGTGGAACTAAAACAGACACAAATGAAATTAGAGAAAGTGTATGAAAATATAATAAATGAAAAATACAGAAACTGAAAAACTTAGTAGACAAAATCACCTCTAATCTGTACACACTTGAAAAAAGATTAGGAAACTGAAAAATTGTGCTGAGAACACACTACTGAGGAGAAAAAACTGTGAAACGGCACTTAAGAGACATTGAGAAGCTTCAAAATACATCTAATCAATTCCAGAAAAACAGAGAATTAACAGAAGAAAAGCAATATTCAAAGCGTTAGTGGCTAATAATTTTCAAGAATTGAAGAAATATAAGAGTCCACAGTTTGGAAATGCATTCTGAGAAGGTGAATCAATAGAAATAAATCCATACTCATAATGTGTGGTCAAACTACAGAACACTGTAAAAGCTCCTAGAGAGAAAAGACAGATTCCCATGAAGAAATACGGACTGACAATAGATTTATCATTGGCAACAATCAATGCCAAAGAAAATGGAGTAATATGTTCCACATACTAAGAGAAAATAATTATCCACCTTGAATTCTATACCCAGCTATTCAGGTATAATAGACTGGGAGAGTTTCCCACCCACAGACTCTCACTGGAAAAAAAAAAAACAAAAAAACTGAAGAATGCGCTTCAATACGAAAGAATCCTGACAATAGTGAACATGGAAATTGACAAAATTAGAATAGTGGTATATTTAATTCTTAATCATAAAAATAACTATTTTGTGTTTTTTCAAAAAGTTGAAATAAAACTCTAGACAGCAAGAGGAAAGATGTGTGGAGTGTCTGTATAGGGGGAGGAAAGAAATAAAAAGATTATCTTCTTATCCAGAGGAGAAGAGATATACTGAATAAACACACGTGGAGTGTACTAACATTAATAAAGCAAATGTATTTCACAGGACCTAGCTTCCAAAGCCCTGTAGTTTCAGGTATAGACTAACTTTTTAGAATTACACATAGAAATGTTAAGCTTGCAAAAGACAAAAAAAACTTTCCCCAGGCTAAAGTCTCTGTTGTAGATAAAAAAATTGTAACACAGCAAAATTGCTGGCTCCAAGGGCAGATGTCCTTGGTGCAGCTAAACCTAATGACTGTTGCATGACAATTACCTTACTGTTCTTTTGCAACCACCTATGTTCCTTTTCTGTAACTTGCCTGCCTAAAGAACAAAAACAGAAAGAAGACTGGAGTTCAGAGTTCGGTGTTAATTTTCCAAGGAGGAATGCCTCTCTCTTGAGGGTTCCTGGAAATTAACCTCTTTGGGGCTTCTCACTGCTCTGAAGAAATGGGCTTTGAGTAATCCTTTACGTCTCCATCACCTTGGGAGAGGTGAGAAACATAGGCCTTGTAGAAATTTCAAAAATTAAGCATATATGTTAAAATTTTAAGGATTATTACCACTAAAACAAGAAAAATAGATCATATATATTCCAAGCCAACAAAGGGGAATAAAGGGGAATAGAAAAAGTATGTATATCCATCCCACAGAAGGCAGAAAAGGAAAAAAGCAGCAAGGAGAAGGGCAGCTGTGGCAGAAGTGTCCAAACACCTGCCAAACCTCAGGACACATCTACACAGAAAGGAACTGTTGCTGGGAAGTGGCTGCCACACCAGGAACCTCATTTCATAGGCCCCTCTTGCATGGAGGTGGGACCATGTGACTAGCTCTCATCAATGAAATGTGAGCAGAAGTGTTGTAAATGACTCCCAGGCTGCTGTGGCTAAGAAACAGATGTGCCCTCCCTACCCTCTCTTTCCCTTTCTATGGTGATCGTAGAACACGTAGGTTAGCAGTGGCAGAGCCAGTAGATGGAAGTAGCCTGTGTCCTGAAAGACTGCAGGGAGCAGACTATCCCCTCTGTGGAACTGATTAGATTTCACATGATAAAATACATATGGTTGGTGCTGGCTGGTTAGCTCAGTTGGGTAGAGAGTGGTGCTGATAACACCAAAGTCCAGGATTCAATCCCTGAACTAGCCAGCTGCCAAAAAAAGAAAAAAAATAAATGTATACAGTCGGTCCCCCATATCCACAATTTCTACATCTGTGGATTCAACCAACTGCAGATCAGAAATGTAGTTAGGACTACCGAACATGTACGTACTTTTTTCCTTCTCATTACTCCCTAAACAATACAGTATAACAACCACTCACATTTACATTTATATGTATTCTGTATCATAAGTTATCTAGAGATGGTTTAAAGTATATGAGAGAATGTGCGTAAATTGTATGCAAATACTACTGCTATTTTATATCAGGGACTTGAGCATCTGAGAATTTTGGTAAGGTAGGTCCTGGAACCAATCCCCCATGGATACCAAGGGAGGACTGTCCTTTTATTGGGCTGAGCCACCAAGGTCTCCAGGTTTATCTGCAACCTCGGCTAGCACTGCCCTAAGTAATAAAGATGGTAAACAGAAAACATAAAATAACATGATAGAAA
The DNA here is from genome assembly GCF_027409185.1 of Cynocephalus volans. NCBI lineage: Eukaryota > Metazoa > Chordata > Mammalia > Dermoptera > Cynocephalidae > Cynocephalus > Cynocephalus volans. The sequence goes on along the minus strand of NC_084462.1, from coordinate 117,020,237 downwards.
GAAGTCCAAACATATCACCAATCATAAAAATGTAAATGGGATTAAGCCAGAGGCTGGCAAACTATGGCTAACAGACCAAATCCAGCCAAGCCCATTTATTTACACACGTGCTGTGGCTGCTTTTGAGTAGTTGTGACAGAGACTATATGGCCCACAGAACTAAAACCATTTACTACCTGGCCCTTTACAGAAAAAAGGTTACAAACCCCTGGATTAAACCCACATATTAAAAAATGGGATAAGATATTGGGTCAATTTTTAAGATCCAAATAACACTATTTACAAGAAATATAATTTTGAAAAATCACACCAAAGGTTTCAAAATAAAAAGATGGATAAAGATAGGCCAGGCAAATTACTAACCAAAAGAAAACATACTTAGCAATCTTAATATAAGATAATATAAAAGTTAATGCAACAGCACTGATAGGGATAAAGAAGTACACTACATAAAAAGAAACACCCCAAGAAGATATAACAACCTTGAACTTGAAAGCACACCATTACATACAGCAAAAGTGATCAAATTACAATAAAACTTTTTCAGAACCATAAGAGGTAAATTTTACCACAAATCTTTCAGAAACTGATAAATCAAGTCAAGTAAGTTTTAGTTATAGGAGGGTACTTTAAAAATGTTGTGGGAAAATAGAATTAAAAGATAATACATATTTTTTCATGAACTTTTGGAAGTACCCTCGTAGTAAAGAAGCAATTAGGAGATTTGAAAGCTGTGACTCCCAAGGGAGAATGGGGAAGGGTTTCAGAACCTGAGGAACTTATTCAAATACATATACACTGCGCACCTTACCCACAGAGACGAGGGAGAGATCCTTTGAGAACAACTGATTCGGTACACCTCTGTTACTGTCAGGAAGAAGAGCATCCCTTAGGTGTGTTATGCTATTGTCTTAGTCCATTTTGTGCTGCTATAATAAAATACCTGAGATTGAGTAATTCATAAAGAAGAAAAATTAATTTTCTCATAGTTCTGGAGTCTGGGAGGTCCAAGATCAAGGTGCCACAGGGTTGGTTGTCTGGAGAGGGTCCTGTCTCTGCTTCCAAGATAGCACCTTTATCTAGGCATGATGAGAGGGAAGAGAAACCTGTATTTACTCATGGAAGATTAGTGTATTTGTTCGTTTCTGTTGCTTATAACACACAATACCTGGAATTGGGTGATCTATAAGAAAATGAAATTTATTGCTTACAGTTTCTGAGGCTGGGAGGTCCAAAATCCATCTGGTGGTGGTGACAGTGACCCAGAGGTCTCACATTGCAAGATGGTGGAAACACAGAGAAAGAAAAACAGATTCTCTTCTCTCTTCTCTTAAAGCCCTCAGAACCATGACCCTGACCACCATTTTTAATCCATTCTTATGACATGGTCCTTCAATCTAATCAGCTCTTCAAGGCTCCACCTTTCAATTACCATAATAGGATTTCCTACCCTCTTAACACTGTTACAGTGGGGACTAAGCCTCCAAAACATTAAAATTTTGAGGAGACACAATTCAATCCATAATAGTTAGTTAGTTTTAGGCTCCTTGAATGTAAAATAAATGATAAAAATCAAAGATTAAAAACCAGGCCAGCAGTTGGAGAACACAATGATTCTCAAAGGGTAGCTCCCAGAGTCCTGCATCAGAATCCTGTGGGTGTCTATTAAAATACATATTCCGAGGCTCCCCTCCAGAACTACTAAATCATAATCTCCACGATTGGGATTCAGGGATCTGGATCAAATGAGTTCAGAGGAAGGAGGTACTGAGCACATTGGAATGTATCTCCTACTGAACCAGAGACTCAGATATGCATACTCTATAGACCAAACTCCAAGTGGCTGAGCTTACTGAGAGTTACTGAAGAGAAAGCAGGATCCAAGCACTAAAGTTTGGGTGTCTCAACAGTTATGGGTCATGGAGAAAGAGTAGCCAATGAAGGTTATAGAAAATAAGGAGTTTATAAACTTAGCATGAACCAGAATTATACATTACCTGAAAGAGGAGGGAGTGTTAGGAAAATAGAATAGTTTGGTCAGGGCCCTTGCCTCGGGTCCAGTTGGGTGTGGTTTTAGCACATCCTTTGTAAGCAAATTGTGTGTGTGTGTGTGTGTGTGTGTGTGTGTGTGTGTGTGTATGTGTGTGTGTGTGTGTGGAGTTAGTGCGCATGTGTGCCAATGTATCTTTTTAGTTTTGTTGCTATTCTTGAGTTCTTCAGAGAGAGAGGTAGAGAGGAGTTTTAGTGAAGCAGGTAGGCAGGCGTCTGCCTCAGGCATCTGCCCTGTGCAGCCATGCTTTCCAATCTATGGCTCCAAGGACCTTTTGGCCAGTTACCTAGCTCATAGACCTGAGTGTGAGGGGTCTCGTGACCCAGCCTGGTAGGTGAAGGGTCTGGGGACCCAGCCTGGTGTTTGAAGGGTTTGTGACCCAGTCTGTGAATGGCCTTGATGGGTCTGGGAGCTCCAGACTCAGCCCTAGCTCAACAATTGGCCCAACTGGCAGGATTACCGGCAGGTAAAAGAACCCAACAACTGGCAGAGTGGAGTAGCTTTACAACTGGTGATACCAACAGGATTTCAGACATTAGCTTAGCAGTAACCACACAGGGAGTTTCTAGAAGAAGCATTATTGGGTGCTTGAATGTTGCTTTGTTCCCTCTGAGGTTCTACACGATTACACTGAAACCCTTACAGTTGACCAAGAATACAGTTTGAGCTTGCAGACATTCACCCTAGACAATAACAAAGATGAATATGCTAATGGTAGGTACAAGTAGTAAGACATTGTGGAAGCTGATTACACAAATTGGGTCATCCTTGTTACCCAAATTAAAATTTGAGTTAAGAAGCCAGGGGGAAAAGCATTCAGGGCTTATAGCACCTGCTCCAAGAAGAATTTTCCACAAACCCCACTGATGAAACGGCCTGGTGTAACCCTAAGACTAGTTTTATCTAGTAGTTGCTGAACGACCTGCAATGGTTCTAAGGCCAATTTTACCTACTGCTGTCACTCATCAATCAAAACCTACCAACTCCCAAAAACTTCCCTAGTGCCAGCAAGCTCTCTTTCAAAACAATATGTAGCATTTCTCTCCCTAATGAAACTCCCAACCCTTTCTTTGTTCTTGGGACATACCAGCGATCACCTTGGTCTGTGTATATGCCCTGGATTGCAATCCTCTTTTCCCAAATAAAACATTTTTTGACATAGATTCATCTTTATTTATTTTTAAACTTTAATAACATTTAAGTCTTAACTTCCTCAAAGTGACAGTGGGTCTTATCTCTCTCACATCATGCATTTAACAAGGACAACCAAAATGTACACAGATTTTGGGTTAAAAAAATGATTATTAAACATGTTTAAACAGGTGCCTTTTTTTTTAAGCTTTGGGTTGGGGGGGTGATTGGTCCCAAGTGTGCTTTTCCTTAAAGTTACATTGTTTCCTTTCCAGTGCTGTTGTTTTTAAATGGTCAGTTTCCAAGGTAACTGCTAATGGCTTCTAGGTTGTATTCCTCCACTTGAGAGTTGCAGGCAGGTGCTCTTCAGGATGTAGGGAAGGCCTCTCAGGCAAACACCCAAATGTTCTTCTTGAATTAATGAGAAAAAAAAATTCAATCATTGCAAACCTTAAAGTTGAAAAAGCTTCTCACTGCAACAATAGCAATTTACACACCTGCCATGCTTTGCAATGCCCAAGGCACTTTCCCAAGCATTTCTCATAGATCCTCCTGTCAACCCTCTGAGACAAGCTGAGCAGATATTTTTATTATCCCTATTTCACAAGAGGGTTGTCCAAGGGCTGGAGCTGGGGTTTGAACTCTGACCACCAGACCCAAATATCTTTCCATAACACCCAAAACACACAATTAATTAAAAAGAGACATTTTCCCCTCTTTATAAATAAACCAGAGAGGAAGATTTGATTGATAAATTTTTATTCGTAGTTAACATTATTAAATACTACAATGAGGGCAGCCTGTTTTTCTGGTGAACTTGAAACTTAAATTTCCTGGGAAACGAAAACCTTCAGCTGTGTGAATGAACAGAGTTGGTGGGGGAAGTGAAACCACAGTGTGGATAAAGAGATGTAAAATGTGAATGTTTTATGCAGCTGGGGTCTTGGCATGAGAAACTACTCCCCACTCACCTTACAATACAGTGATATACAGAGCCACTCCCAGAAGCAGTGGTGCTGACCCACAGAGGTCATCTTATAAGAGGGCCTGAACAGTCTCCTGAGGAAGGAGTGAGGGTATGCTCACCATACGGGTCCAGGGTGAGGGGCCAGGGTTTGGGGCTTGTCATTCAAACCTACCATTCTGGAATGATTCAGGAATAAATCCTAGCTAGAGTAGAGGTTGCTGAGATAAAATAATAATAATAATAATAATAAGCATGTTAAAACAAAGAATTATCTCACTTCTTCCTGTGACCCTGGGAACCCAAGACAACACTGTTCTGTGGTAATGGTTGCACTGTAGAGCAGTGTGAGAGCACAGTGGGGTGTAAAGGTTGTTTATAAAATGGCCCCTGTGTAAGCAAAGGCCATCTTACCATGGATTAAGTGGGGTAGAGTCATGGAAATATTATGTTCTTACAGTTGTGTGGCTCTATTATACATTAATTAATTTAGAAAGTACTAAGACCAGACTTTGTGATAGGCATTGTTATAGGCAATTGGCATACAGCAGTGAACAGAACAGATAAAGTCTTGCTCTTTAGAAATTTTATTATAGTGGAGTGAAGACAGAAACAAACAAACAAATGCAGTCATGCACTACATAACAGCATAACAGACCAAATATATGACGGCAGTCCCATAAGATTATACTGGAGCTGAAAAATTCCTGTTGCTCAGTTATGTCACAGCCACTGAAATGTCATAGTATAATGCACTACTGATGTAGGAGTAATAGAATATATGGCATAGCCTAGGTGTATAGTGAACTATACCATCTAGGTTTGGGTAAGTACACTTTATGATGTTCAGACAACAATGAAATCACCCAACAACACATTTCTCAGAATGTATCACCATCATTAATCAATTCATAACTAAACGTGTGTGGCGAAGACAGCTGCCATAGAAAAGTAAAGCAGAATACATACAGGGAATGTGGCTTGGCAAAACACAAGCTGTGTTTCTACTTTAAATCATTTTATAAATCATCAAAAATCCATTTGATTAATCTTAGTAGTTGTGATTGTTGAGGAAGATTTCATAATAGTAATGGTATCAATTCATCAAAAAGACATAGCAGTCCTACATATGTATGTAACAAACAACAGAACTTCAAAATACATAAAGCAAAACCTGTCAGAACTGAAAGGTCAGATAGAAAACTCTACAATTATAGCTGGAGATTTCAACAGTTCCTCTCAATAATTGATGGGCAAAGTACAGAAAGTCAGTAGGATATGTATGATTTGAACATTATCAACTACCTTGACCCATTAACATTTATAGAACAATCCAGCCAACAAACTGCATATTCTTTTCCTGTATACATGGAACATTCACTAAGGCATACCACATCCTGGGCCATAAGACAAGTCTTGATAAAATTTTAAATAACTGAAATTATACCACAGTGGAATTAAATTAGAAAAAGAATACAAAGATACCAGGAAAAATCCCCAAATATTTGAAACCAAAAACAAACATATAAATAACCTATGTGAAAGAGAAAAAAGTAAAAGAGAAGTAAATATGTTTAAGTAAATGAAAATATAAACATAGCACATTAAAATTTGTGGGATACTGTGAGGAGCTGCCCGAAATCGCCATTACAAGATGGCGCTGATTTCCGGTGGAGGGCAGGGCTGCTCGGTAACACGCCTGGGCCGATTAGGCAGCCACCAATAAGGTAGGAGCACGTCCTAGGCGAGGAGCAGTCTCTATATAAAGGGCGCGGGTTCCCTCGCTCGGGGTCTCCATTTTTGGCAAGCTTATGCTCTCCCTCTCAAGATGCATTAAAGCTGATCTGCAGAAGGATCCTTTGTGTGCCGCGTCGTTCTTGCTGGCGAGACGGTAGCGCGGGACATTTGGTGCCGAAACCCGGGAACTTGTGTCATCGTCAGCACCTTCGGAGACCCCCTGGAGACAGGGAGGATTCAGAACTGCAGGAGGGTAAGTTCGGAGAGGTATGCCTGTTCTTGGTCTGGGGTTAATCCGGTTGGTTTAAAAGGTTTTGAAATCGCCCGTTGGTGTAGTCAGACTGACGTAGATAAGCAGCTGCACCAGAGACCTGTGTGAGCCTCTAGTACGTAAGGGAACGGCGCGTCTCACAGCGCCTCCCACGGAGTGGGGTGCATTATGGGTTCCACTCAGTCCATGGTTACCGCGTTAGAGGCCGTGCTGAGACAACGTGATATAAAGGTAGGGGGCCGTGTGCTCAAAAATTTTGTAAAAGAGGTAGATCGTGTAGCGCCGTGGTTTGCTTGTTCCGGCTCCTTGACTTTGAGCTCTTGGAACAAACTAGGCAGAGACCTTGACCGCAAGTACGCGGAGGGAGACCTCCGTCAGGGCACCAAGACCATTTGGAAGTTTATTAAAAATTGCTTAGAAGATGAGGGCTGTAAACCGGTAGTGATAGTAGGGCAAAATACATTAGAGGAGGTCCAAGACAGCATGTCAGAAACTGAACGGAGTGAGAGGATGGGTACCCGCAGGAGGAGAGACGTCTCCCATAAGAAAAAGGGCCCTCCCGGTAAGTCTATGGACGAGGGAGAGATTCTAAAACAACAAAGTGACACTCCCGGCACATCTGCCGGTAAAGGAGGGATTTCAAAACCCAGACAAAAGTTGGAAGGGAAAGAAGGAGGCCTCTACCCTATGCAAGAGCTGGGGGCCTTAAAACAAGAATTAGAAGATTTAAATCTGGATGAGTCCGACTCCGATCCCCTCAGCCCTAGTGAGGAATCCGATTTGGAGGAGGAAGCTGCCAGGTACGAGGAGGAGAGATATCATCCCGACAGGCGGCGGAGACCACTCGGGGAGTGGAAATGCCGGCCGCCCCCAGTGGCCCCCGCACGGCCTGCGCCTTCGGCGCCTCCTCCTTACGTGCAGTCTTCTAATCCCTTCTCATTCCTCTCTGATAAAGTGAGGAAAAAGGTTCAAGCTGCCTTCCCAGTTTTTGAGGTTGAGGGCGGAGGGAGAGTTCATGCCCCCGTCGAGTACACCCAAATTAAGGATCTAGCAGAGGCGGTTAGAAAATATGGTGTAAATGCCAATTTTACTCTAGTAATGCTAGAAAGGTTTGCTGGTGTGGCTATGACACCCGCTGACTGGCAAATGTTGGCTAAGGCAGCGCTCCCTACCATGGGTCAATACATGGAATGGAAGGCGCTATGGCATGAGGCTGCACAAGCTCAAGCCAGGGCAAACGCTGCTGCACTGACCCCCGAGCAGCGAGATTGGACCTTTGATATGTTAACAGGCCAGGCCCCATTTGCCGCTGATCAGACGGCTTTCCCATGGGGTGCTTATGTTCAAGTTTCTAACACTGCCATTAAGGCTTGGAAGACACTCCCTAAGAAAGGGGAAACCCCGCCCTGGACGGGCTGCCAGTCCAAGAAGACGGGGTGGGCAGTGAAAAATCAATTTACCTTTTCGCCTTATATAGGAACCCAGTATAATGTTTCTTTTGCAGGATACAATTGGACATATCAAAACCCCACGATGGCGACCAGTTCAAACCCTTTTGATGTTTGGCTGTTGTGTGGGGTAAATGGCAGCTGCACGGACCTTTCACCGTTCGCCTTTTCAAAAGGCGGTGGTTGGGGAAATGCCTCTTTTGAGTGGAATGTGACTGAGTCCTTTGAATCCACTGTGTCCATAAAACAGCTTGGAACAAATTACTCTGTCCCGCCAACACCAGTTTGCCTTTATCCTCCTTTCATGTTTATTTTAACTAATATTAGTGATGAGAGGAGTCAGATTGCTTGTGATAACTATACTTGCTTTTATGCACAGTGCCGGAATGCTACGCTGTTCAATTTGGCCATAGTTGCTCGAATGCCTAGATGGATTCCTGTCCCAGTAGAAGCTCCCAATACTATGGTCTTGTTCAGGCAGAGGAGGGATTTTGGTCTCACTGCGGCAATAGTCGCCACCGTATCCCTGGCGGCGGGTGCAGCCACAGCTGCTGCCGTCTCCTTGACTACCACGGTACAGACTGCCACCACGTTGAATAATTTGTCCTCCGCGGTAACACAGGCCCTAAAAACACAGACTGCGCTAAACGCTCAGCTGAAGGGAGGATTAATGGTGGTTAACCAGCGGGTGGATCTTGTGCAGGAACAAATAGACGTTTTATGGCAAATTGCTCAATTGGGGTGTCAATGGAAATATTCAGGGTTATGTGTCACCAGTATCCAATATAAAAAGTATACCAAAGCTGCAAATTTGTCTAAACAATTATCCCAGCATCTTTCAACAGGTTGGACGAGAGAATTTGACAACCTGATAAACCAGCTGCGCATGGCCATTGTGTCCGTGAATTCAACAAGAGTGGATGTCTCCTTCGCAGCCGGACTGTCCTCATGGATTAAAACGGCCGTGTCCCACTTCAAGGAGTGGGCAGGAGTGATTGGGGTTGGCATGTTCTTATGTGGGGGAACTGTGCTCCTACTATGGTTGGTCTGCAGATTAAAAGCCCAGACCCAGAGAGACAGGGTAGTCATCGCCCAGGCATTTCTAGCCCTGGAACAGGGGGCCAACCCTGACGTTTGGCTGTCCATGCTTAAGGATTAGCCTGCTCTGACTCCCCTTCCCCCTTCCTGTTGGCTGGCCTCCCTGAAGCTTGTTCAGAGGAGTTCGCCCTTGCTCAAACAGGTCTATGTGTAACAACAGGCTCCAGTGTGTCCAGAGACGGGCAACTTCCCCCAGACTTGAACCAACCTAAGACATGGTGCCCGGTGGCGATAGGGTCAACCTATGACGGGTAAGGTCAAAGTCTGTGGAGGGACGACCTAGGACAGGAACGCTGGCTAATTTGTCCGCGACCGCCGAGCTTGTACCAGCCGCTTTAAATGATAAAAAAGGGGGAGATGTGAGGAGCTGCCCGAAATCGCCATTACAAGATGGCGCTGATTTCCGGTGGAGGGCAGGGCTGCTCGGTAACACGCCTGGGCCGATTAGGCAGCCACCAATAAGGTAGGAGCACGTCCTAGGCGAGGAGCAGTCTCTATATAAAGGGCGCGGGTTCCCTCGCTCGGGGTCTCCATTTTTGGCAAGCTTATGCTCTCCCTCTCAAGATGCATTAAAGCTGATCTGCAGAAGGATCCTTTGTGTGCCGCGTCGTTCTTGCTGGCGAGACGGTAGCGCGGGACAGGATACAGCTAAAGTAATGTCTAGAGGCAAATGTATAGATTTCAATGTTTATATCAGAAAAGAAGAACAGTCTAAAATTAACAGTCTAAACTTCTACCATAAGAAACTAGAGAAGAAAAGAGCAAATTAAATCTAAAGTAAACAGAAGGAAGGAAATTAATAAAGAACAGATATCAATGACCTAAAAAATGAACTCATAATGAGGGGAGGGAGAACCGCATTTTTTGAAAAACAAAACATTGGTAAAATTCTAGCCAGACAGATCAAGAAAACAAGAAAGAAAATTACGAACATTAGGAATGAATGAGGGAAACTCACCATAGATATGAGAAAGATTAAAAGAAAATAAGGTAATATAAAAGACTTCATGCTGCTGCTTCAGAAAAAAACTATTTTCCTTGAAAAAATAGGACATACACAATTATATTTCTCTATAACTACTGTTTCTAAGTGTACTCTTAATCATTTATAATAATTATAACTTTTAACCAAAGTAACTTCTACCTTGCAGAGAAAAATGGAGGGGATGTGGTGGGGGGAGATAATTGTGAACTGTCACAACTCAGCATTTTATCAGACTAGCAGAGCTCATGAATACACATAACACAACTTTCTACAGTTGTTAATAGCCCTTATACAACTTCACAAAGTGGCAAAAATGAACGTGTTCATTAAAACATAAGCCAAAGATATAACCTGTCTATAGCATATAAAAATAAAAAGCAAAAGCAAAGTTAAAATTATGCTTAATAATTAATATTTTACAATTCTAACTAACTTATTTAGTAGTGATCTAGGTATGCAATGACTTCCCACTGATTAGCCCAATACAATACCAATCCAAGATTTTAAATTATAATTATATAGATCTTGGACATTTATCGTCAACCTGACATATAACAGAACATAATTACTAATGAAAAAAATTCATCAGAATAAGTACTCAATTTGTTAAAACACAAATTTACATTTTTCATAAGAGAGCATTAAATAGAAGTAATGCTAGCTTATTCTATTAGTAAACCTATACACGTTTAGAAAAAACATACCTAAGTACAATAAAGATGTACGCTTGTATTGTACATAACACTGATAAATCAGAGAAGATACAACTGTTTTTATTAAACCAAATTATTAAAATAGTCTAGTTTGCTTAAGATTTACCAAAACTATATGAATTTGAATTCTTAAAATGTTTCTGAGCTGGTTGCTTTAACCATATTTTTTAATCTAGTACATTTAAATTTTTAGAAATTCCATTTCCTTATTTTCTGGGAATAACAGGCATATTATACTTCCATAAACATTCATTTATCTCATAGAACAATCAAAACAGGAATTCTTTAATTTAGATTTTATAATCTAAGTTAATTAATAATATCTGGATTTAGGAAAGTATTGTACATTCAGACAATGATAATCAGAGGCGTTTCAGAATTGCAAACACACAGAAACAGAGTTTACAGCTTTGATTCTAAAATTTCAGTCATGAGTCAAGAGTAAACACAGAAGCACAAAAAAATTCACCAGTTCAGATATCAAAGAGCTACTTTGCTTCTTGCTGGACACAACATTCCTAATTGATTTTAGCCCAGAAAGACAAAAGGTATACAAACAAGAATAACAAACTAGTTTCTCTGTAGTCTCTTACCCAACAGAGATTACATTGCTGTAATTCATTAATCCACTCATAGAGCTTACCAAATGGACAGATCATAATACCAAATTTCAAATCATTGCCACCAACAGAGGGCATTGACCTATTGGCTTTAAACAAAACAAGATAAACCACAAAATTAATACAGAAGAACATTAGAATTAGAAAAACATAGAGTCAGCAAAATTGTACTGTCATCTGGGAGCCAAGAAAAAATATGTCTGGGCTTTAAGCAGCTCACACGCCACACTTCTCTGGTGAAAAGTATAGCTGATTTTATTAGGAGAATCCATTCCACTTAGTGGAAGACCTCTAAACTTTTAAAAGACAAGTTTTAAAAAAGGTAAAATCATGCCTTTCATACAAATAAAAAAATGTGCTAAATATTTTATTTGACATATTAATCAATGAAGGAACATGGTAGACATTACAACCAGTTCAAATGATGAGATAGGAGGTGCTCAGCTTCCCTGAGGCTGGGTCTCAGGCTACTCGCCTCAGTCTCAAACCGCTCACCAAAGTCTCAGGTCCCTCCACTGGGCCTTGAGTTACTGTTGCATGTTGCACCTATTTTCAGCACCATGATGGGGAGATTGAGACCACAGGAGGCAAACTTGATCAATACCAGTGGTCGAGCATGTGCAGACTAGGAGTTGCAGAAGAGTTACATAACTGGCAACCACCCTGTTAGTTTAATATTCATAGGCAGCATGAAAATGTTAGGTAGCCAACTATAAAAGGTGGAAGCCAGGGCAAAATGAGACAGCAGCTCACTCTTGAACCTGCCTGCACTTTGCCTGTGAAACGTGTATTCTTTAGTCTTTCTATTAAACTTTCTTTCACTGTCTATTTTGACTCTGCTCTTGAATTCTTTCCTGCAGTGGAGTCAAGAACCTGGTAGGGGACAGGGTGGAAAGGTCAGTGACTCAACCTACCCCAGACCGTCTCCTCCAGCAACAAGGAGAAACCAAAACAGCACAGATTTATATGGAATAAAAGAATGTTGAAATGAATGTGCAAATAGAAGCAAAACGAGCTTCTTCCACAGTGGTAGAGAGAAGTCAATTGAACCTCTGCTGGTCAAGATAGAATTTGCATGTCTATTAACAAGAATTATTTAAATGTTACATTGCTATCAGTTACCTACAATTTACAGAGTCGTAAAACAGCTTCCACAGATTAGGAATCAGATACTACTCATATATTAGAGACAATGTAGTTTTCCACCTGGATACAAGTTTTTCCCATCTGTAATAGACACCTCTCCTCTGACACTAGAAGACATGAAATAGGGATGAGTGTGCATATAGGTAAGTGTGTAGTAATTACGAGAAATTAAGGAAGTTGATCTCTGACAGTCTTTGTTGTGTTGTTGTTCCTTCAGTGAAACAGAACATAAGGTTATCTGCTACAAATCAAGGGACCTGGTTGTTGTCCATGCACAAAAACATCTCATACCAGCCTTACCAGAGTGACTTTCTTGTTTCTTTAAAAGTAGCCATTAAAACACAGGTCATCTGGAAGGTATGCCAGATCATCCTCTGAATGCATCAGCACAGGCCAATCCTCTGAAAACTGTAAGAAGTTGGGTCTGGGAACCTATCACTAGCCAAGCTTGGGAAATACTGTTCTAGCACATTTTAGTTTATGGGGTTAGCTAGCAGAGCCCTGAAGAATAAAACCCAGACTGGTGAGTTTTAAAAGGTCCTTGAAGTTCTTTCTAGGTGAGACATTTAGGAGTCCTGGGGAGCCATTGTGTGCTACATGAGGGAAGGGCGTATGGCTATAAAAGGAAGGGAGTAACAAAGGACCCAGCCTGTGGGGAACTCAACACAAGCTTCACATAATGCACAGAGTGTCTGATAGAAAAGAAAGGAGGAGAGGGAAGAAAGAAGGATTCTGACGAGCCCAAAGCAGAACTTATAAAAGCTGAGAGCTGACAGGAGGGGAGAAAGAGAGAGAGAATGCAAAAAGAGAACTCACAGACGCCTGGGCCCCACTCAGAACAATTTAACCAGATTCTCCAAGGGAGGGCTCAGGCACTGATATTTTTAAAAGCTCGTGTGATTTCCATTCCTTTGGGTACATACCCAGAAGTAACAGAGAGCTTTGTTTTGTGTGTGTGTGTGTGTTTAATTGGTGGCTGACTGGTACGGGGATCCAAACCCAAGACTTTGGTGTTAGAAGGCTGTGCTCTTACCAACTGAGCTAACTAGCCAGCCAGAGGAACGGAAATCATCATATTGAAGGGACACCTGTACCCCCATGTTTACTGCAGCTCTATTTACAATAGCAAAGAGTTGGAACCAACCTAAATGCCCATCACTGGATGAGTGAATAAGGAAAATGTGGTATATTCTCACAGTGGAATACTACTCTGCCATAAAAAGAATGAAGTACTGCCATTCACAGCAACATGGATGAACTTAGAGAAAATTATGTTAAGTGAAATAAGACAGCACAGAAAGAGAAATACCACAGGTCCTCACTTATATGTGGCAGCTAATAAATAAATAAATAAATAAACAGACAAAGGGAATAAAAGATACAACAATCACAATAACACATAGGACTTTTCAAGAGAACGGAACAGAACTGAGGTTGCTGGGCTGGCAAAGGGGAGGGGGTGGGGGAAGGGAGAAATTGATAAAGGGTCACAGAAGTCTATTACTTCGTATAATGATAAATATACTAATTATCGTGATTTGAAAAAAATAAAAGAAAATAAAGAAGGAAAAGAAAAAGCTCTCGTGGTGATTACTACCTGCAGTCCAGGTTGGTAACCTCTGTTCCCCAGCTTGAGTTCACCAAGGTAAAATTGGTCATTGACAGTGTTGTTCTAAGTGACTCATCTCTTCCCTGCTAATGAGGATGTGAGGATTTGAGTTGTTTCTTCTTTTTAATTAGAGCAAAATTCCTAAAGAGGAAATGACTTGTAGTTTATGACTTTCAATTGTGTCGTATCACTGAATGTTCTCTTTCTATGAATGAAAACAAGGTGGACTTTCTATTTACCAGCGTGTGCTGTCCTGCTGCTGCAGTCAAATGAGCAGAACTCAGAAACGTGGTTGTAAAATGTCAGACGAAGTCTTTATTCTTTTCTTTGTAACCTATTGCAAATGGTATATGAACTAGTAATACTATGAGTTGTGTAGTGGAAACAGCAGTGGACTTGGCCTCAGAAGCTGGTAGAACCAGTGCCAGTATTACCTGGGGAAGTCACTAAACTTATCTCAGCTTCAGTTTCCCTCTCTGAAAAATGAGATAATCTTTTTGGAGCTAAAATGTCATTGTAAGATGCATCACCGTCTCATACACCACTAAGAAAAAGTAGTTGTAAATTTACATTGTTAATGTAAATAATTGGAATTATTATTGGTAATAAAGTCCAAATGTTCCAGAATATAAAACTAAAATTTTTTTCCTGTTAAAAAATCTAATAATCTGAGAAAAATCCTTTAAATAAATCTCTCCTAAAGCCAATTTGTTAGCAATGCCTTTTAAGACTCACCCTTCTTCTCAAATGGGTCAAATCTTAACTCAAGATACAATATTATTTAACTAAAGAGCCACCTAACTCATAACTTTCCTGTATGACTTCCAAAAGACACGATAAAGAACACTATCCCCCATTAAGAAAGTGATTGGAAATTCATGCATACCTTGTCGAAATACAAATGTGGGATCTTAAATATTTTTGAGTTTAGCAGAAGCCAACAGTGTTCTTTCGAATGTTGCAAATGTGTGGTGTTGAAGACTTGAGTTTGATTATAAAGGCATAAGGTGAACTGGGTAAACACGTTCAGTTCGTGATGTATGAAATATAGACAGAGAAGAGCAGGATGAGGGGAAAAGATGTAGGAGGAAAAGACTGTAGGGGAGGACAAGGGTTTGAAAAAAAAGACAACTGTGTAACAAAAATGACATAATGGAGTAAGGAAATCCAAGATGTTAAATTTGAACACCCCTGGCACGCTGTCCTACTAAGTGAGGCTTTCAGTAAATGTATATAGCTTGATAGAAAACAATATTCAGAAAATATCCAGAAAAGAAACATCAGCCTAAATTCAAACAAGTGAGCTGAGAGGGGAGGGGAAACTGGGTTTGCTTATCCAATTGATTCTATAGGAGAAAGTGTAACTGGAGAATGGCAGAGTGTGGGAGAAGTGGAGCCTAGAGACCCAGCACTCAGGGAGAGCATTAAATGGCTCCTAAAGAGCCTCTTAGCAGTGAGGAGACAGACACACAACGTGAATCTAGCCTTAGTAAGAAAGGTAATTTGTTAGATAGCCAGGCTGTGGAAAGCACCTAGTCACAGGATCAAATGATCCAGACTCAAACGACACTGAGATTCTTTCTTCATTTCTTTTCTGGGTCTTCTTTTAATTCTCTTCCATGATGCACAGAACTTGGCCACCAGAGGCCTTGAAATTACATCCTTATCACTCATAAGCCAAGGGTTAAAAACAAATCACCAGACCCTCTACCTGGAAAACACGCATGAACATATTCTTAAACCAGCAGGTGAAAGATCCATGGGAAACTTTGTAACAGCCAGACATCACACAGCTCATGCCGAGATGCAGTAAGAAGTACACACCCTACCAGTGAACCGTGCAGACTGGGGGAAAAAATTACACGGTTAGGTAGTTAGTCAGACATGAGCGGGTAGAGCAAAAGGGGAAAAGGAAACCAAAAGATTACAGACAGCCACCTGTCCCGGCCCACCCTGATCCGCCCTAGCCCGCCCACGAAATGCCCCTTTAGCGGTCAGGGCAGGATAAACTTCAACCACATTTTGGCCACAAACTGTTGGTGGGGACTCCCTGCTCCTTGAAGCATGCGCAGATAAACATATAATACCCTAGAAATAACCCCTGCTGCATTAAGAGAGCATTAGAATAAAATTAACATCGCGGTTTAACCCCCCTCCCTTGGGTTTTTCTGCATGCATTACGGTCAAGGAAAAATGGGGATATAACCCTTAGATGTCAATCAAAATGCCAGTCAAGACATGCGCAATAGGAAAAAGGGAAGGATAACCCTTAAATGTCAATCAAAACGCCAATCAAGCCAGCTTATGTTTATGCAAACCAGATAGATAAAAAGTCACAGACAAACCCCACGGGGCCACTCTCCACTTGGAGTTTGGGCCCAGCTGCACTCTGCTTAGGACTTGACCCGTGTGGAGGATACCAAAGTTAATAAAGCAAAGGTATTTCACAGGGCCTTATAGTTTAGCAAGGCTACAGCCCTGTAGTTTAAGGAGTCGCCTAAC
This sequence comes from Cynocephalus volans, assembly GCF_027409185.1. NCBI lineage: Eukaryota > Metazoa > Chordata > Mammalia > Dermoptera > Cynocephalidae > Cynocephalus > Cynocephalus volans. Next base: position 117,003,963 of record NC_084462.1, on the reverse strand, counting down.
TTTTTAGTATTGCACATAGAAATGCTAAGCTTGGGGAAAAAAGAGAACTTTCCCAGGACTGAAGTCTCTGTTGTAGATAAAAAGATTGCAACACAGCAAAAATGCTTGCTATAAGGGCAGATGTCCTTGGTGCGGCTAAACCTTATGATGGGAAAGTACGACGATTATCTCATGGTTCTTTTTGTAACCACCTATGTTCCTTTTCTGTAACTTTCTTGCCTGGAGAATAAAAACTGGGAGAAAACCTGATTCGGGGTTATTTCCTAGGAATTCTTCTCTCTTGAAGGATTTGCCTGGAATTAACCCCTTCCAGGCCTCTCACTGCTCTGTAGAAATGGACTTGGAGTAATCTTTTGCGTCTCCGTCACCCTGGGAGAGGTGACAGACCCGTGCCTGTAGAGTGCATTGTACTTTCCTTTTTGCCATCGTTATACTCTTTTTTTGCTCTTTGCAAAAAAAGCTTGAGTTTAACTGTGCTTTGGTTTCTGACTCTTCATTAACGCGAAGCAAGAACCGAGGACAGCTGGCCATTGGGCACTGGCCATCCAGTAACAGAACCAGAATCTAATTAAACCTTTAAGGCCTAAACCATAAATTTTTAAGAAACATGGAGAATAAAGAGACAAGTTAAACAACATCATCAGTAAGAAATGAGCGAAATCCAAGATTTGTGACATTCCACGGAGCAAATATTCCTTATCCTCAGCATGAAGAGAAATGGAGGTGGGGACCTTGAGAAAATCATAGAGACCTAAGAGCATAGCAACGAAGTACGAGTAAATTGTGGGACCTTGTTTGAATCCTTAAGACAATTCGACTACAATAAGGCAACCCTGTAATAATCAAGGACATTTGAAGGAACACTGATATTACAAGAACTGCCTTAACTGCTTCAGTGTGACAACGACCGGGTGATTACTTTTTTTTTCTAGCAGCCTTACTGACAGAGTGTCTCCCTCTTGCCTGGGCCCCAGATGACGGCGCCGCCGCTCAAGGGCTGCATCCGTGCGATAGCTCCCGGCATGCCCTGCGGCGTGAGCGCGGCGGCCGGAGAACTCACGACCCCCGGCCTGGGTCCCGCGGTGGGGCCCCTTACCCAAGGTGCCCTGAGCGCTCATTTGCATGTCCCGCCCAACAGGTAAAGCAGACAGGTCAGGCGCGGCCAGCAGTCAGAGCACCAGACGTGCGAGCCTCGCGATGTGCTTCCGTTGCATCAAACTTTCCTAAACGCTCGAGGTGGACGGGAAGGCGCGCGGTTGGGTCACCGTAAGTAGGAGAGGCGACAGTTCGCCAAGCCTTATATAGGCTGTAGGCGCAAAGACTAACGTGCTCGCTTCGGCAGCACATATACTAAAATTGGAACGATACAGAGAAGATTAGCATGGCCCCTGCGCAAGGATGACACGCAAATTCGTGAAGCGTTCCATATTTTGTGCAGCCCCCAGAAGGTCGTTGGGCTGTTTCATTAGCTCCAAGAAAACGGGCAGTCAAAGCACCCAATACTGAAAATGTTATCTCTCAAGGCGATCTCCTCAGAGGAGAATGGAGCTGATGGGTTAGTCACACGTGGAACGTTGCGTGCCAATCCTTACTAAACCATTCCTAACTTAATGAGTCCTTAGTAAAGGAAGGGAGCAACATTAGTGCTCTTTTCTTGCACCGACTTTGAAATTCTCGGTCATTTTAGACCTGAACGTATACACCTTCTTTGACTTAATCTGCAATCTGCACAAGGGCAGGGACTGTTACCAAGGTGTTATCAGATGAGATCAGTGTAGGCCTGTGCCTCTGCATTCTGGAGCTCCACGACCAAGTGAACGCAGGTTGTCTGTTTTCATGTAGCCTCTAAGGAGTACTCAGAAATGCCAGTTTACATAAATCGGAGGGATTCTGTGATGTGAAATTTGATTAAGAAAAAAGTGCATTGCCCAATCTAAAAACAGAATTTAACCAATGAAAGCTTAGAATTGAGATGCAATGATCTGTAGTAACTTGACTGAAGCGCCACGGAAATGACAGGAGACTGTCGAAGAAGGGTTGCCCGAGCAAGCCGCTGGGAGACCAGCCGCGGCTTCAAGACAAACGCTTGGTCCCGCAAGCAGACCTCTTGAGCTAACTGTCCAAACCCCATCGTTTCCTGCCCAACGTCCAACCACCTTCTGGGGGCTGCACAAAATATGGAACGCTTCACGAATTTGCGTGTCATCCTTGCGCAGGGGCCATGCTAATCTTCTCTGTATCGTTCCAATTTTAGTATATGTGCTGCCGAAGCGAGCACGTTAGTCTTTGCGCCTACAGCCTATATAAGGCTTGGCGAACTGTCGCCTCTCCTACTTACGGTGACCCAACCGCGCGCCTTCCCGTCCACCTCGAGCGTTTAGGAAAGTTTGATGCAACGGAAGCACATCGCGAGGCTCGCACGTCTGGTGCTCTGACTGCTGGCCGCGCCTGACCTGTCTGCTTTACCTGTTGGGCGGGACATGCAAATGAGCGCTCAGGGCACCTTGGGTAAGGGGCCCCACCGCGGGACCCAGGCCGGGGGTCGTGAGTTCTCCGGCCGCCGCGCTCACGCCGCAGGGCATGCCGGGAGTCTCGCCATCCGTGCGGCTTCTGCAGAGCGACCAGGCGGTGTCTCCGAAGCCTCTCTGGGAGCCTGGAGTCGATTGGCCTGCTATGTCACTAGGGCCCCGGGTCGTGCACGGGTCCTCCCAGAAAGATATGGAAGGCGTCACCGATATTTCACCGATGCCGTCGGGGGCCTTGTGCCAGAAGGCTTGGCAGAAGTGAACCCAGAGTCCAGCCCTTCGAGAGATTCCTCCCAACCAGTCGACCTCTCAGTTCTGGGACAGTAGACAGTACAGTCTAGGTTGCCCCGGGCTCCGCGTGCATCAACGAGAGGTTTGTGTCTCAGGTCCGTGTCCATTCCACGCAGGCGTCTGTCGGGTTGGGGCAGGAGGAGCTTGGACGTGGTGGCCGCGCCCCTCCTTTTCCCGACCCCGGCTGGTAGCTCAGGGCCCGTGTCCATTCTGCGCAGGCACCGGTGGGGGTGGGGGCGAAGGAGCCTGGACGAGTGGCCACGCCCCCTCACAGTTGTCTTCCACCACGACCTTCCCTCCTGGCCGCCAAACATACGGAACCCTGAAGGTCAGGCTGCAGCCCACCTATTTGGCCTGAGAGGTGGATTGGAAGAATTACACTGCTCGCTTAGAGTTGAACTAGAAAATCGTTCTTGTACTTTTTTATGCCTCCCGGCGCTCAAACCTTAGCCCTATTATGATACAAATGTGCAGGAAAGACCTGCTTGCAAGAAATAGTGTTAGTGTTAAATATTCTGATTTTAATCGTGCTGTTAAGTCATAGCCCTTCGCATTGGGAAATGAGGACCAAAGGTCAAAGCCTCTGATATTGCTGTAGTTACATTATTTCACATATTGAAGTGAGAGGCAAAGGTTTGCTTCCGTTGCGTCAAAATGGCACCTTTAATAAAGAATGTGACATGTTTATAAAATAACTGGAGTTTTGCTGCTTTGTCCCCTTTGCTGTGGTCGGCCTACCCCTTCCCCTCAACTGCGACAATATTTTGAAGTAAAAACTTGCTAAAGATTAGTAATTTTGAGAAATTTTTTAATTGGTACCCAGTTTTTTGACGTACAAAATGAAAAAAGTGTGAAATCATGTAAGAGTTAACAGTATTGCCGAGACAAAAACAGAGAAAGGAACAGAAAGCCCACTGGGATTACTGCTAAACCCATCTTTCTCCATGTTTATGGTTGGAATTCTTCTCTTACATCTTTTGAAAAGTCATGAAAACACTATGTTCTCTCCGCCACGCCCCCCCCCCGCGAAAATAGGCGAAATAACGTGCCTGTTGAGTTAAATTGCCCAATTACAAATAAAATATGCCTTAATATATTTCTTCTAATGGCCTGTCTTTCCAATAAGCTATTTCTGACTTCAAAGCTATTAAGAAATAGTAAATTAATGTTCAATTTTATGATTTGAAGAAATATATCAAAACCCTTTCATGTTCTCACTCTCTTAAAAACCTTACAACTAAACAGTTTATTAAAGGACATAGCTTACAGTAATCTATAGTTGGAAGGATGGTCAGAGTTACAGGGTCATGAACTTGATGTCCCTACAAGTTCTAAGCTCCTTCAGAGTCAGGTTACACTCCTAGATGATAACTTATAAACCCATTATATTCTGAAAAGAGGGGAAAAAAATTTGAAGATTGGCAGGAGATCAAATTCATTGAGGGAAAAATCTTTATGAATGGTTTAAAATTATCAGATGTGTATAGAAAGAGCAAGAAATCTTAATTTTAGAGTCATAGCATTACTGAACAACGTAACGTTAAAAGAGCTAGAACAGAATTTCTCACAGGTCGTTTTATGTATTGCACTTTTTAAAACAAGGAATTCTCCCCAGACTTCCAGGTTACCTAAATTATTTGTCATTATTTAAATATATACAAATATAAAAGTGGGTATAAACTCCTTATTTTTATAGCTATTATGCAACTCCAAAACCAAAGCAGATTTTCAAATTAAATACAAAACTACAAATCAATAAAATTCAAATTAACAACATTAATTTATTGCAGTAGATGATGTGTTTGGCTGAAGCTAGATCACCACTGTTGGGTTTGCTAGTGGAAAGATGTAGTAGCCTCAGGATGCAACACGTAAGAGATGGGATCTGAGAGTCTATGAAATAAGATAGTTTAAGAAAATCAGGCCTCATACTTAACACTGCCAGTGAGCAATCCTTAAATGCCGATATATTACTTGGTGACTCTTTAAACCTATATTATTTAATTCAACATGGAGTTAGCATAACAATATAATTGAAATCAGCACTAGTTATATATCCAATCAAATTTTGCTGAAATTTGGAACAGGAAAGATTACGTGAAGTTAGTTTTAAATTCTTAGAAATATTTTTTAAGCTATTTTTTAGTTCCAGCCCTGAGTTCATAGATTGTTGAAGGTAAAGAAGGAGTAAATCTTCTCATTGTGTTTTATTTACATCTGCTTGGGACTCTGACCAATATTACAACAACTGTTGGCAAGAGAGAAGAGGATTAACAGAGAGAATCTGTGTATTCAAAAATTCCCTCTCATCCCCAAAACGAGACAAACAGGTTCCTATAGTGAAACAAGTCTGACTCAGGCATCACACACCATGTGGTTTTTCACATTGGCTCAGCATTATGTCTTCCATGAATGAGGCTTGAGAATGCAGAGTTTCATAAAGGCAGTTGATTAGTAGATACTGAAAGTGACTCATACCATTTCGAAATTAATCATAAGTCAAAATTTTATCCTTATTGCTTTTATTCTGTTTCCAATTTAGAATATTCAAATTACCTTTAAACCTTCATTTATACAGCATGTCCTGAAAGCATTTGGCTTTTGCTCGGTGCAAATACATCATTTACATTATTCGATCTACCTCTGTTCGTTTCTCATTAGCCCCTACGAAGTAGTATATTACTCAGTCACATGTCATTTTCACGATGTGAAATCGAAGTATTGATTTATTAAAAACATAAAATCTTGGTCATTGAAAATGTTATTCATATGTTGTTTATCAGTAGGAAGAAGAAATTTTGCCTTCATAGACAAATAATTCAACATGAGTATTGTGGCAGACACTGTCCATTGCTGTCATTTAGATAGTAAGACATGCCAACCTAACAGCACAGCCAATTACAAACACTGTCATACCGATGATCTTTTAGCTCAGTAATATAACATGGCAAACATAAACACAGATTCATATTGAAATTTCATGGCAATGCTTAGTTATAAGGTGAATATCCAGATGTTTTAGACTGCTTAATTTAATATTTTAAGATTATCATCACAGTAAAAACCATTTCTTAAAAAAAATCCTGTAGAAAACCCTCTAACCCCTAAGAATCTGTCTGAAGTCTCCACAAGGTTCTAGATCTTAGTTTGAGAAAGTCTGTATAGGCTGATACATAAAAATCTAATTTCTAGAATTCGTGTAGCTTTTTATATATTCTTTTTTGGAGAGAATAACTCAAGAATTAGAAATGGAAATGGTGGTGGTAGAAATAATATTTGTTGAGCATCAACTACTTGAGAGGCATTTTACATACAAGATTACATTTAATATTTGCAATAATTCTGACAGCTATCACCTAGTCTACATCTGAGGAAAGTGATGGTCAAAGAAATTATGTGCCCTGCTTAAATTCATACTGATAATAAAAGTGGGTTGGGGGAGAGACAACATTCAAACTCAGGATTCTCAGAATCCAAATCCCATGCTTCTTCTATTATTCTGTGATTTGATATAACGTTAGAGATACCGAAATATAGCTTTAATCAGGAAAATCTTTGTAAGCTATTTTTAAATTCTTGGGCCATCAATACATAGAACACAATAAGATCAAAAACTTCATTCAAGTGTAGTGTTCTACTTCTAGATTATGAAGGAAAAAATTTCAAGATCAGACCAGTTTCCTTCTATCTTCCAAAATGCTTCTGAGCTACCTTCTTTCGACTACTGATGCTTACACATGAAATGAAAAGTAATATAATTGTCATATGAAAAAAAAAGGAAAAAACCTATGACTATAAAAAACAATAATGAAATGATCCAAGCCACGTCATCTGTACCCATGCTGTTCTCCATTAATACAAGTGATTCAGAATTGCATTAGTGTTCAGTCCTTGAATAAAATAACTTAAGTAATAATTCAATTATTTGAATGTTTGTTTTATCAACCAAAATTAGCTTTGTGTTATTGATGATGAACTTTTGTTTTAACCGAATATTTTTCATTACAGGATTCCAGTAGAGTTACAAAGAGTCCCCGCACTTCTGAGAACTCCTAAAAAGGTAGGTAAAACTCAGTTGTCTTTTTTAAGTGCATGAAAATTAGTTTCTGGTGTAAATTCTAAAAGAAAACACAGGAAAATATTTTTGCAACCTTAGGAGTAGATTTCTAAGAAAGGACACAGAAAGCAGAAACCATTAAAAAGTTGATACATTGAGCTTCATCAAAATTTTTAAAAAACTCTGCTCATCAAAAGACATCATTAAAAAAAAATAGACAAGCCAGACTAGGAGAAAATTATGCATAATTATCTTTAAATTGGATTTAAATACAATTTAAATAAAGGATCTCTAGATAAAATTTTTAAAAGCATCTTGATACAGATCCTTTTTCTGATATTTATAATTAAATATCAGAAAAATGGTTCATATTGAGAATAAATCAGGAATTCTTACAACTCAACAATAAAAAGAACATCCCAAAGAAAATGTGAGCAAAAGCTTAAACACACATTTCACAGTGAAAGATATACAAATGGCTAATAAGCAAACGAAAAAATACTCAACATCATTAATCATTAGAGAACTGCTAGGTAACACACAACGAATACCATTGCACACATACTAGAATGTTTAAAATTAAAAAGACTGATAATACCAAATATTGGTGATTATGTGGAACAGTTAGAACTCTCATATATTGTTGGTGGGAGCATAATATGGCACAGCTTTTGAAGAACTGTTTGGCATCTTCTTTTAAAGATAAATGTACTCTTACACTGTGACACAGCAATTCCACTTCCACATATTTGTCCATGAGAAATTAAGACATATGTCCATAAAGACTCATGTGAGAAAGTTTATAATTGCTTTATTTATTACAGCCCCAAACTGGAAACAATCCAAATGCCCATCAACAGGAGAATGGATAAATGTTGGCATATTAATACAATGGAATATTATTCAACAATAAAAAGAAACACATTACTGATATGCACAATAACATGGATGAATTTAATGGACATATTGCACAAAAGCAAAGCTACTGTAATAGTGATAGAAAGCAGAACAGCAATTGCTTAGCAGGGGGGGTGGGAATGAGTAATTGACTGGAAAATGGTACAGGGAACTTTCTATAATGATGTAAAGTTCTATATCTTGGTCAACATGTAGGTTACATGTGGGATTCATGTGTCAAAACACATCAACTATATACTGTGTCACCATTATGAATTATACTGCAATTAAAAAGCATGCTTAAATAAAAAGAAAGAATCAGGAACAAAAGAACTGTTGCTGAAATTTAATGCCAAAGGGTTTGCTGTTTCTAATCCATGTACCGTGGTTTCTAGAATTTTATACTCTATCTGTACACCTTCATTAAACATGTATTGGTCCCATCTGAATACAAGGCACTTAATAAAGCTGTAGACATCACATCTGTGGAGGCTTCGGTCAAGTTGAGTTGAGAATTATATGCATATACTTCTGAAGTAGTTCACCAAATGTTTTTCAATTTATATTAGTTCCTTTATCTAATAATTATTTAATGGGCATCTATTAGTGTGCCAGGCAATGTTTTAGGCACTAGGGGTACAGTAGTAACCATGACACTACACCTCTGCCTCATGGAGTTTCACTTAAGTGCAGAAGAGACAGGCAATGAAAAGGTATACAGTACAAATAAATAAATGAGGTAATTTCAGATGGTGATAAATACAATGAAGAAAATGAAATATTTAGAAAATGAAACATTTAACATTTTACTCATTTCTGAGAAAGCGTGAGTGAGTCACATATTTGAATGTCAAATTACATGTTATATTTGATATCCATTATAATTTCAAAGATCAATTCTCACATACTTTTATTCTTGCTTTATGATTTAAACACAGTTTCAAAACATAAGAACATAAAGCCATATTTCACCAGTGCACATTTATGTACATTTTATTTTCTCATACACTCTTTTACAAAGGACAGATTGACAATTCACCAGATCATTAAACAGAATTTAAGACTATATGGACTGTGTGTTTAAGTAAAGCAAATCACACTGTTAAGAGCCACCATCATCCCTCAGTTTCACTGGGAACTCTCCCTTTCTCCTCAGGCTTGAATATTTAAGGAGTTGCGGGATTTATAAAACATTGCCTTGAAATGACCCATGAAAATCAGAGTACATACCAACCCCTCATTCATATTATTGCAGAGTGTTAGTGGGTAAAAGTTTCAGACTCTAAAAGTTTTATTAGCACCTAGTACATTGAAATTTTTTGAGAGTCATGCAGTTGACCCACACTATTTCACCAGCTTACACATCTGCTTCCACGTAATAGTATTGTTGCTTTTGATCTCTTAATGTTTATATTGGTTTTCAGCAGGGAAGGAAAGAGATTTTAGCCATTAGAATCTAGAAAGAGATTCTAGCCATTAGAATTTTAGCTATGTTTGACATCAATAAAAAGCTAGAATTATAGTAATCTCTACTAAGATCTCAAATGTTGTCATAAAACCAACTTTCTCAAAGCCAGGCAGACTTGTACAAGGCAAAATGTGAGTGAGATTTCTCCTATGATTTTAGTTTCTAATGTGGTCTATACCATTTTGAGAAATGTGTTATCTTTCATTAGTAAACTCTATCAGCACTTCAGGGAAAACAATGGGTGACAAGCACTGTAGGTCACTGCCTGCTTAAAAACACATACTCTGCCAGGAGGCAACAAGGTCTGCCCAGTGGCTCACTGACAGAACTGAAATTAAACCAGAGAGTGCTGAGTTGTCCTTTCTGGGCTAATCTTCTAGCTTCCCCCCTATGCCACACAACTCATATGGAAGAGAAACTTTTGCTGATTTTCAGCTGAGTCTATATGTGATAAAAATCTATATTTTTGTTAATTTGCCTTACAAAATAATGATGGTGACAATGATGGCAGCTCTTGAGAAACCACGGTGCAAGTATTCAAGTGAAAGCAAGCAAGAAGCAATTAAATTGAAAAGGACAACTGGGACTGCACAGTCACCTGAACAAAAAGAAAGTTAAGAATCAAAATGATCATTTATATAAATAATAATATTAATAAGAATGAAAATGGACCCCTACAATTTATACAGTGAGGCTCTTTGGGTTTTGTTTTGGTTTGGTTTTTTTTTTATCTCATGAGGATATATTCAGAGCATTTGTACTTACATGAATAATAAAACTCAATTACTTTTATCTATTAAAGGCAGAGTTTGAGGCTGATGGCAAAGGCAGAAAAATGCCTGTTGATCAGATCTTGCTCCATGTCTTCCAGCTGAAAGCGTCACATTCTAGACTAAGAAAATAATTGCAAGTCATCCTTGAATGGCACATATAATCATGTCTGAAGTCATCATAAAATATTTTGTCCTCCTTGGTCCTTTCTTACCACTTCGAGATACATAATAAATAAAGTACCCCTTTTCTGTAGATCACAGGGCTCAACCTGTGGGGTTGTTAGAAACACATGCTTTGGGTCAGAACATATCTGAATCTGAATCTCAGCTGTCCCATTTACTAGCGTGATCTTGGGTTAGTTCTTTGTGCTTGTCCACAATTCCTTGAATTGGAAATAAAACCTAGCTCATCACATTATTATAAGATTAAAATAAGATAATGTATGAAACATGCCTGGCTTGGAAAAGGTACTCATATAACTATTGGTTTATTTCCCCTCTGCTTCTTTCTCATACTTCTTATCACGCATTGCCTTGTATAATTAGTTATTTGTGTTTGTCTTATCTTTACACCTCATTAGACTGTGAACTCTTTAATGGTGGGGATGGCAGCTCATTCATTTTTGTGTCCCCTGGAGGCCCCCACAGAGTGTCTTAGACAGAGTAAGCACTTAGAAACTATATATTGAATGTTACTTCTTGTAACTTAGCATAAAGTCAGCAATTTAAGAAATAAAACAATGGTCAAGATGCCCAGTGATGTCTTTTTTTCTCCAATAGGTGGGCCACTTTTAATTTTAGAAGTGTCTTTCTAGAGCATTCACTTAGACTGATAGCCTTTTACTTCAGGCAGGCAGTCTTGCCAGATTAGATTGGGCTATCCCTTTTCACAATTCAGCTGAGGTTTTGCTTTTGTTCTGAATTAGTTTGTGACATGCATGTTTAGATGAGACCTAGGAGTAAAGCAGCCAAACTATTATATCTTTTGTCAACTGAACATCCATTAGCTGCAATGGCAGATTTCTAGCACAGCTGACTCTCTCTCTCTCTCTCTCACTCTCTCTCTCTCTCTCTCTCTCTATATATATATATAAATAAATATCTCTCACTCCTAAGAATTTTAGTGAACTCTAAATGTATCCAAAATTCTTTGATCCAAGAAAATTTATTTTTAGAGCATGGTGTTGTAACAAGGTCAAGGGCTAGGATCCCAGTACCAGCCAGCAACCAGAACAAACAAACAAAAAAAATTTTTTTTTTCAAGTTCTCCAGAGATAAAGTAAATGGCAATTATACATATACTTTGTAGAGGAAAAATCAAATTAGAAAATCCATCATGTTGGGCCATGCCTTATGTATTTACCTTGAGAAAAAATTTAAATAAATTAATAATCTTGAATATTATAAATTAAGTGCAACTTTTCTTTCCTTTTCCTTTCTCTTTGGCTCTTTGACCTTAGAGAACCTCAGTTTTCTCTTCTCACGGCCTGTTTTAAGGATTAAATGAGACAAGTATGTATACACAATGCCCAGCACAGTGCCTACTACACAGTACAGACCAGAGTGTGGCAGCTTGTATTTCCTTTCAAGATACAATGTAAGCCCCTTCCCTTTTAGTAGGAGAGAAGGGAGTTCTCAGTAACAATCCAGTCAGGAATTTCCAGTCCTCTTCTGCCTTACTTCACGGACATTCCAAAGATCTTTGTTTTTAAATACTGTAAGAATTCTGGTCACAAGTAAATTCATCAAGAATATTACCTTGAAACGAACAAACAAAAATACCAGCTTGAAAAAAAACAAAACACAAGTTACCATAGTTGTGGGGGAACTCAGAGGGTTTCTGGGAGCTGGCAGTGTTCTAGATCTGGGTGGTGGCCCAGTGGTTTGACTTTATGATAATTAAGCTATACGTTAACGTTTTACGCACTTTTCTGTATGTGCGTCATACTTCGCATTGGAAAAGGTTTAAAATGGGATGGTGTGTGTGTGTGTGTCTCAAAAAATATATATACATATACCTTCTTAGATTTTTACCTTGTCTTATGCTTCTCAGAATGCTTTCAAACTGGTGACACTGTAAATCAAATAGGGCTTCCTGTATTTGATGCAAAGATTCTAAAAGACTTGTCTGAGGTTACATTTTGCTAGTTCCTGAGAGAGCCTAGTGCTTAAGACTAAGATGTCCTAAGTTTAGTATATTTTTTACTTCTTCAAACTTTATTTCAAACCAGGGCATGCACTTTATATCATGTTAATATTATGTAAACTAATGAAATGATAAATAATTTTTAAATTATAAACTATATATATAATATATATATAGAATGTGTAATTTATATATATATCTTAGACCCTCTGTATACCTCTCTCAGCTCCCATTCTTCCTCTCTCCCTAAATTCCAATTTCTATGAATTTTAAAAATAGTTTTCCACGTATGTTTGTATCTGTAAACAATATACAGTATTCTTTTACAGGTTTTAAAACTTTATTTAAATTGTATCATATTAGGGCCGAGCCCGTGGCGCACTCGGGAGAGTGCTGCACTGGGAGCGCGGCGACACTCCCGCCGCGTGTTCGGATCCTATATAGGAATGGCCGGTGCACTCACTGGCTGAGTGCCGGTCACGAAAAAGACCTAAATAAATAAATAAATTGTATCATATTATAATATCCTCCTGTAACTTTTTTGTTTTGGTTTGGTATGGGTTCAAAATTATATTTTTTATATTTACCATGCTAATACATGTAGCAGCTAGATGGTATTCCTTGCCTGTATATATATCACCATTTTTTAATTTATTCACTCTTCTATAAAGAACACTTAGATTGTATTGATTATTTTGGTACTAAAACAAGGCTGCTGAAAACATTCTTATAGAATAGGAGTTAGCAAATTAACAATCCATGGGCCAAATCCAGCCTGCCACCTATTTTTGTATGGCCCATGAGCTAAGGGTGGTTTTCACATTTTTAAAAGGTTGAAAAAAAATTAAAAGAAGAATAATCTTTTTGAAACATGAAAATTATATGAAATTCAAATCTCAGTATCCATAAATAAAATGTAATTGGAACACAACAACACCCATTCATTTATGTATAATCTAAAGCACATACAGCAGCGTTGAATAGTTGTGATAAAAATTAGGTAGTCTATAAAGCCTAAAATACTATCTGGCCCTTTACAAAAAAGTTTGCTGACCTCTATTATAGAGGTCTCTACCCTTGATGTTATTATAAATAAACTCTTAATAAGTTTGTGCCAGTCTGATGACCATGAAATGGTATCTCATTGTGATTTTTATTTGCATTTCCATAATTAGGAGGATAACCATTTTTTTCACAAATTTATTGTGAATTGACTATTCAGAAACTTTTCCCATTTTTATATTGGGTTATCATTTTCTTACTGATTTTCAAGAATTTTTATATATTCTGGAAGCTAATTCTAGGTTATGTTGGTTACTAATACTTTTCCCTATCTTTTTAAGTCTCCCTGTCTTTTAACCTGGTTTGTGGTGACTTATGTGTGTACAAATATACACTTGAACATAGTCAAGTTTGTCAATTTTTTCTTCATGAATTGTGTAGTTTTTTATTATCTAAAAATTGGTTCTTATTCTCAAGTCATAAAGATAATCCCTTATATTTTCTTCTAAAACAAAATAATAAAACATTTGAAGTTATAATAAGCACTTATCTAACTCACCATGTCAAGATGAATAGATGACAGTTACTGACTTCAACCCATTTCTGCCTGGGCCAACAGAAGCCTGATGTAATTATAGCCAGCAAAGGGGGGCATTTTAAGAGAAAGAAAATAAGATGATAATTAAAAAGGAAATACACTGATGACCTAGACTGGGGGAATGGCTGGAGATGCAAGCTTGATTACAGTGGGATGCTAAGTTAATGAGCAATATGGAGTGAAAACCAAATTATTCTTTCATAAGACTGGCTGTAAAGGGAAGGAGAGATACAGAAGCAGATACAAACTAAAGGAGAATTTTTTTTTTTTATTAGAGACACTTGAGCATGTTTATATGCTGATGAAAGAGAGTAGAGCAGAGATTGATGATTCAAAGCAGGGAGAGATCATTGATAAAGCCAGGTTCCTGAAGAGGCCAACAAGGTGGAGCACAGAGTGTTGGCTAGAAGGCAGAATCTACCTTTCCTCTTGCTGCAGTCACACCTCCCTTAGATGCCTCTCCTGTTCTCCTCCACCTCTCAAAAGCTATACATTCTTAATTAAGACCATGTTGTGTTGGCATGAAGGATAAACAAATAGATCAACAGAAGCAAATAGGACCTCATATTTTTGAGGTCCTGGTTTATGACAAAGCTGGCATGAAAGGGTAATAGGGAAAGGATGATCTGTTCAATAAACAATATCAGGTCAGCTATGTATTTACTCGGACAAAAATAAATCTTGATTTCTACCTCATGCTATACATAATAATTATTTCCAGGTAGAATGTATACCTAAATATGAAAGGTAAGAGAATAAAGCTGTCAGACAATAATAGCATAAGAAAATATCTTCGTGACTTTGAAGTAAGAAAAGTTTTCTTAAACAGGACACAAAAAATATCAACTGATAAGGAAAAGATTGGCTACATTAAAATTAGGAATTTATGTTCATCAAAAAAATCACCAGAGCTGGCTGGTTAGCTCGATTGGTCAGAGTGTGGTGTTGTAACACCAAGGTCAAGGGTTCAGATCCCCGTACTGGCCAGCTGCCAACCAAAAAAAAAAAAAAAAAAATTGCCTTTAGGAAAATGAAAAAGCAAGCCTCATCATAAATATAACCAACAAAGGGCTTATATTTAAGAAATTCCAGAAAATCAGTAAGAAAAATATGGACAACCTAATAGAAAAATGGACAAAACACCTGAATAGGCACTTCGCAGGATATCCAAATGGCCAATAAATGTATTTTAAAAATCTCATTGTCATTGGTCATCAGTGAAATGCAAATTAAAACCATAATGAAATTTTACTTAATACTTGCCAGGATAGCTAAATTTTAAAAGACTGGCACCATCAAGGTTGGCACAGATATGGAATATTATGATTTATATACAATTCTGGTGAGAATGTAAATTGACACAACCACTTTGAAAACTGTTCAGTGGTATCTATTAAAGCTGAACAGATACATACTCTATGATCTAGCAATCCCACATCTGTATGTACACAAGATTATTCATAGAAGCACTGTTTCTAATAAATCTCTTGTCTTCAATGAGAGAATGAATAAATTAATTAAGGAATATATATACAATGGAATACCACAACAATATGGATGAATCATGCAGTGAACTGAATGGCCCCCCAAAATCACTGAAGTTCAATCCCCACTGTAACTGCAAAGGGTGGGAAGTCCTATTATGGTAATTGAAAGGCGGGACCTTGAAGAGGTAATTAGATTGTGAGGACCTTGCCACAGCAAATTGTGTAATGGTCATGGGCATGGTTCTAAGGGCTTTAAAAGGAGAGCCCATGAGGAGCTCGCTCTCTCTGCTCCACCATTTTTTACGATGTGAGACCCCTGCATTGCTGTAAAGCCACCACCAAAGAAGACCCTCAACATAACTGTTCCCTGGACTTTGGATTTCCCAGCCTTTGAAACTGAAAGCAATAAATTTCATTTTCTTATGAATTATCCAGTTCCAGGGATTTTCTTATAAGCAACAGAGACAGACTAATACGAATCATATAAACATAACATTGAGCAAAAGAAGTCAGACACAAAAGGATCTATTCTGTCCCATTTTATGAAGTTCCAAAACAGGCAATGCTAGTCTACTGTGTTGGAAATTAGGATAGCCATTATCTTTGAAGCAGGGGTGCAGAAAATGACTAGTAGGCTTCTAGAGTTGTAATATTCAATTTCTTTACCTGGGTGATAGTTACACTAGTGTGTTCATTCTTCAATAATTAAGCTACATATTTCTGATTTGTGTACTTTTCTATATATATGTTATATAAAAATGTTCATTGGGAAAAATAAAAGCTACCTATTCTGTTATAAACAGTATCTCATCCTGAAGCCTTTCTCATCCACATAAACATTTCGTACTTTTCTTTTTACCTCACTCACACATTCAGTCACTTCTCTACTTATCTTGTTCTACTAATTGGAAGTATGAGATTAGAGGCAGAGCATTACTTATTGCTTGGTTTCCTGAAGGTCTTTGCACACAGTAGGCATTTAACAAATGTTTACTGAACTGAAATGAAAAACAACATATTAGAACCTTCTCTGGGAAGTTTTAGGCAAACATTGTCATCAAACAATTACTATTGATTCATCCTTCTCCACCAACTGCTCTCTCCTTTATAATGTCCTAACATGAGACAAGCATTCACAATCCCTAAGCATCCAGTACTGTTGCTTTGGAACATAATTATATTTGAACAAGTTTCTCTTAATTTTGGAAATTTTGTTTCTGGGCCCTCAACTGAGTGTGTGATCTGTGGGTATAATTTGTATATACACAGAAATCAGAAGCAGCAGCAAAATAATGTTTTAATTGTCAGCATATTAAATTCACAACAAAATGCCCCACTGAGGAGCCAAAATGTCTGTTAATTAGAATAAATATTGTTTATCCTTCATTTTAATAAAGTGTTTCTATCCACACAGCAGCACAGGGACATCTGCTCTAGGCTATTTTTTCTAGTAAGTGTACAAATGTGATGGATCCATCCATCTCTCTCTTGCCTCAGTCTATGATTCTCATCTGTTACAAGTGTTTGCAGGCAGTCTCATCAGGGACAAGAATAGCTTTTATGACCACAGACCATGGCTAAGATAAGAAGTTTCTGCAGGAAAGAATGCATGAGTTTGGCCTCAAAAACAACGTCTTCTAATCAATTGATCTAATCAGGTTTTGTTAACTGTATTGCTGACAGCAACTTTTTGTGTATCCCAGCCTTCTAAGAGTGCTCCCACTCTTATTGAAGAGTCTTGGTTAGGTGTTGTTTTCTGAGCCCTCACACCAACTGGAAGGAAGTTCCTTTCATAGCTCATATAATGCTGAGCTGTAATTGTCTCTTTACTGGTCCATCTTCCCCTCTAGATCGTGAGGATCATGAGGATCTTGGAGAGTATGGTTTTGTTTGTTTGCTTGTTTTTTTAATCTTTAGTTCTTAGCATAGTACCTGGAACAAAGTTGGTGTATTAGTCTCTTTTCTGTGGCTTATAACAGAATACCTGAAACTGGGTAATTTATAAAGAAATAGAATTTATTTCTTACAGTTCAGAGGCTGGGAAGTCCAAAGTCCAGGGAACACATCTGGTGAGGGCTTTCTTGGTAGTGGCTCTCTGCAGCAATGCAGGATAGCACATGGCAAGAATGGCTGAGCGAGAGAGAGAGAGAGTAACCTCCTCTCTCACTCTCCTTTTAAGGCCATCAGAACCATGCCTATTACTCCATGAATGGATCAATCCATTCACCAGGGCACATTTCTCACAATCTAATCACCTTCTAAAGTCCCCACCTTGCAATTACCATAATAGGATTTCCTATCTTCTTAACAGTATTACAATGGAGATCAAGCTTCAATGAGCTTTGGGGAGACATTCGACCTACAGCAGTTGGCATTTAATAGAATTACATATTTGAATAAAAGAATTAGTTGCAGGCTTGATCTGTCATATTCCTAATCTAAACAAGGTGCCATTGTTAATATTGAGCCATACCTTGATATTAACTATTAACTTAGAAATCTGAATCTTTTGATGAGAAATTTAATAATACAATTAAACTGGACATGTTGGAAGCAAGACATGAGAGAATATTGACTATTAATCATATAAGATTAGACTTCTATTTCTGGCAATATGAGAACCAGATACCGTGAAGAATTCTCTCAATGCAGAACACAGGGGGAAAAAGATGGATAAATTTTATTTAAAAGGCTCTGTAAATGTAGACCTGAGCTGGCAAGGAAGTTACCTCCACATAGGTAATGAGCACTGGAGATGAGAGCTGCCTGCAGCATCTGACAATCCCTGGTGTCATAGAGTTTTTAGATAAAACTGAGGGCTTGTGTAAGGTAGGAAGTCAAAATAAGAACTTGGTATAAATTGAGACTCCAAAAGGTATTATTCTAATGTAAGGAAAAACTTGGGGGAAATCTCCACCACATAGGGGAAGATAATTAGGAAACATGCCAATCTCAGTCTTATTTATAAATAGAGTGGGGAAAATGTTCTCTTGAGATTTCCTAATTGCAAATCTGCCTCAATATAGATTATAGGACATAATTCATATTAGATAAACTGAAATTTTAGTTTAAAGTGGTGCCAGATTGGTAGTGACTATGTTTAAAAAACAAGAGGATGTCAAGGGTATGCCCAAGTAATAAAAGAGAGGTAGATTTGGAAAATATACAAAGACAGCATATCTAGAAATGAAAAGTGTAACTAAGATCAGAAACTCAAAGATTAGATTAAACATCAGATTGCCCATAATTAAAGAGAGAATTACTAAAATAGAAGATAAAAATAAAAGAAATCACACAGAATACAGCACAAAAATGTCAAAACATATATAAAGGAGAGGTTAAGGGACTTGGAGACTAAAGTGAGTAGGTCCTAAACACACTTTTTCAGAATGTAGGTATATTATTCTGCTAGAACTGCCATAAGAAAATACTACGTGCTGGGTGGCTTGAACAACAGAACTTTATTTTCTCACAGTTCTGGAGGCTAGAAGTTCAAGATAAGGTGCTCTCAAGGTTGGTTTCTAGTGAGGTCTCTCTTTCTGACTTGTAGACAGCTGCCTTCTTGTGTCCTCACATGGTCTTTCTTCTGTGCATGTGCACGGGGGGGGGGGAGGAAGGGAGTGGGGAGGCGAGAGAGAAAATGTACTCTGGTCTTTCTTCCTCTTCTTATAAGGACACCAATTCTATTGGATAAGGCCCCATCTTTATTACCTCATTTAACCTTAATTACCTATCTAAAGGCACTATCACCAAATACAGTCACATTGGGGGTTAGGGCTTCAATGTATTAATTTTGGTGGTATACATTTTAGTCCATAACAATAAGCAAGACTAGATAGAACAAAAGAAGAGACAATATTTAAAGACGTAATGATTGAGAACTTTTAAAACTGAGGTTCGGTAAACTTTAAAAATCCAAAACAGTATAAATAAAAAGAAATACATGCTTAGACACATCATACTGAAACAATAGAATACCAAAGACAAAAATAATAGGATTAAGACAGATAAAGAAGACAGATCATCTACAAAGAAAGCATTATTAGACTGACAGCCAACTTCTCACCAGCCTTAATCGAAGCAAAGAATAATGGAATAATATCTTCAAAATCAACTATGAACCTAGAAATGTACAGTTAGTAAAACTGTTTTTAATAATAAGTACAAAATAAAGATATTTTCTGACAAACTAAAACTTAGAAATTCTTTCTAAAAGAAGTTCTACAGAATATATTCCAGGAAGAATGAAAATGAACCCAGAATGAAGATTTGAGATGAAAGAAGGAAAGATGAGCAAAGGAAATAATAAATATGTGAGTAAATAAAAACAAATGTTTACTGTATAAAATGATAATAATGGGAATTATCTTATAAGATTGTAAACTAAAATGAAAATACTGAAAAACAATAACATTTGGGGAGGATGATCAGAGTTATAAAGCATTATATGCTCCTATAATCATAAAAAGGATAAATGTATTGACTAACTTCCGACTTAGTTAAGAAAGTATGTTAAAATTTCCACAATAACACTGAAAGAATAGGCATAGAGTGTAAAATTTTCCAATTAGTAGAGGAGGAAAAATAAACCAAAAAATTCAATCAAAGCCAAAAGAAGGCAAGAAAGAAAGAAAGACAAAGAGGGAGGGAGAGGAAGTGGACCTAATGGAAAGCACAAAATAAAATGGTAAACAAATTCAAGCCTATAAATGTTTATGAAAAATATAAATAGGATTTTCCAATTAAAAGACAAAAACTGTTGCCTGGGCTAAAAAAAAATCATCTCTGTGCCATTTATATGAGAAACATCTAAAGTTTGAGGACACACAATGGTTGAAAGTAAGGGGAAAAAAAAAACCCATACTCAACAAATGTCAACTAAAAGAAAGCATCAGAGCTATATTAGTAATGAACAAAATGGATGTTGAGGCAAAAGGCATACACAGGGATGCAGAGAAACATTATAGGATGATAATATTATCTACCAAGAAGATTTAAGAATCATGAACTTTTATGTACCTTCAAATTATGTAAAGCAAAAATTGACAAAACTTAAGGAGAAACTGGCAAATTTCATATTACATGGAAGATTTTAGTATAATTATCTTAGTAATTGATAGCAATAGACAAAAAATAAGTAAAAGTATTAAAGACTGAAGCACCACAATTTAATAAGCTTAATATAATAGACATGTATAGAACATTACACCCAAGAATTAAAGACTTCACCTTTTTCCAAGTGCCTGTGGAAAGAAAACTGACCACATACTCTCCATAAAACATATCTCAACTAATTTCAAAGAACTGATATTTGAAAAACTATGATTTCCAAAAAATTTCAATTAAATTAAAAACCACACAAGGAAGGGATCTCCTTCAGTTACCTTTTAGATATCCTCCCAAGATTGTTTGAATACTTTCGGACCAGAAAACAGAGGATTGACTGAATTCGTGTTTCACGCTAACACTGTAATGGTACAGTGAAAGACAAACTAAATATTAACTGAGGGTAGGAGTGAGGTAGGAAAGGACTAATCATCACACCCTATCAACCATGAAAAGTAGTACAAGAATTATATTAGAGTTATTATTGAAAGAATAGCCCTACTCACTTTTGTTGACTGGCCTGCTTTCAACTTTTAAAAATATATTTCCCCCTTGGGAAATGTATTTTCAGTCTAAACACCTGACTTCCAATAAATAGGTCATATTTGACAAATTAATCTTTGAGTACATATTGATATTAAGCTATATTTAGAGTCTAGAATTTCTAGGGCTATAACTCTCAGCATCAGTGTTTTTTTTAAACAGTGGGACCTAACCTATTACTGGGTTGTGAAATCACCTGCTGAGGAAGATTGCAACTATGATTAGTTGATTATGATCAATGCTAAAAATATATAGAGAAAATATTACAGAGCATCATATACAATAAGAGAAAGTATTGTTTGGGAAACTTTCATATCTATGTTATATATGTGAGTGTATATATGTGTGTGTACATGTGTACACTGAGTCATGTCAAAAGTATTTGTTACTCTGGAGTTGGTTGAAATGAGAATGAAAGCTGGTGTTCTGCATTAACTGGTAGACAGGTTTGTTGCCCAGTATATGGGCAGGGGGTAAGATTCTCTCCTGTGGTTCTAAAATATGAGAGCCCACAACACATATCTCACACGCAAATTCACACACACTCTAGGCAGTTCCCAGTGTTCAAGCTTGTTTGTAAGTCAGTTTTGGGGGGGCCTCAGAATATATCAAACCAGCCCACAAAAGCCTCTTAACCTATAATTACTGTCACAATAGTACTAAATACCCCAAGAACCATGTGTAACAGTGTTCCGTAGGGACTATGCAATCATTTGCAATTTATAAAGTGAGAGACTCACCTGGTGATGATTTTGGTTAAAACAGTTATGTCTCTGGACTCAGCTGCCCCAGGGGTGAAATCGTGAGGCTCTTTAAGATTTCTTCTCTATTCATAATATGACAATCCAACATTTCCCTTTACTGTTCAGCCTTCCTCCCCACAATGGAGCAGTGAGAACGGGTGGAGGGAAGAAAACTTATTGCGTTAGCTACAAGCCACCTCCTTTATCTACTCATTAGTTAGTTCTCTCCACTCTTTGATGTTTCAGAAAAATCCTGAGTTTTCTTACTACCAAGATAAAATATATCTGTGGTTCAAGAGACTATGGCCTAATGTAGAAAATCATCAGCTTAGCCATAATATTATAAATACCTTTGGATATTGATACTTTGAAATTTTACTTGTACTTGGCTATTCTAATAGAGTTATTCTAGACTGAGAAAATGAAAATTAAAGTGCCAGGTATCAAGATTTGAAATGTACTGTTAGCAGGCAGTTGGGAAGGCTAAAAAGGGAGGATAAGAATAAAGCATATGAAGAAAAAATATGCTGAGCCTTCAGCCTGGCTGATATTTCCTGTTAGAGCAGATGGTTGTAAAGAGATGACATGCTTGTGGTTTGTTACAAGATTGAGAATTCACTCTGATTTGGCCATGGCCTCACTGTGATAGGGATGCATTTGGATTTTTGACATGGATTGTGTTTCTTACAAACTTGAGTCCTGGGCTCCAGAATTTATTACCTAAGAAGGTCTCAGCTTTCACTCTCTAGAATAGGTACACTTAGCTGTCAGGACACTGAAAAAGAAATTCAATATCCACCATTAACAATTACCAAAGCTATCTAAACCCTATCTATAGACAGGGTCATTTCGCTTTCTCCTGCAGGCTCAGCTTTACTCCAGACTCAAGGATGAGTTAATTAAGGAATTCTATAACTAACATACAGCAGCTCTGAATCAAGCCAGTTTTGCATATTGTCCTACGCCAAATTCTCCACAGCTTCTAGAAATTAGACCAGTAATCCTTGTGATTAAGCCATTGCCTGAATTCTAGTTCCAGTATCTAAATAATTGCATTGTGTCATTTTCCATTCTCTGCTCTACTATTATATGACTTGAGTCTTATCTTACCCTTGTTAATACTCTGGGGTATTAGAATCTTGCCTTTAAATCCCAGACCCATGACTGCATCCTTTGTAGAGGCCCATGCCTCACTTGATCAGACCACTACCTACCACCATCCCTTGTCTCTCCAAATGCATCTTTCCAGTATCTACTGCTGGTATCACCTCAAAACTTCTGCCCTAATCAGCAGTCAGCCCAACACCTGAGGCTTAGCTGTCTCTGCTGTAGGTTGCCTACTTGCCTTCTAGGGTGACCAACCATCCCGATTTGCCTGGGACTGTGCAGTTTCCTGGGATGTGGAACTTTCAATGCTAAAACCAAGAAAGTCCAAGGCAAACCAGAATGAGTTGATAATCGTATTGCCAACTAAGTTCTGGCTTGAATTTGTGCCTTTATTGAAGGACCTCTTCTTGTGCTTCATTTCTATGTAGGAGGTTATAGATATAAATTAAAGATCTACAAGGGGTCTTCAAAAAGTTCATGGAAAGATTCATATTATATTTTAAGTCTATTTTTACATGAGCTTTTTGAAGTTCCCTCATTTTACTACCGAATACATGTGTTGGAAGTCAGATTTCCTGGGAAGAAGACTCAGACACTAGCATATAAGAAGGTTTGCTGATGTCCATGGTCTAAATACTCACATCATGACTGGGTTTAAGCTGCCACCCTGACAGCAACCATCTTGCAAAATCCCTGCGAACCTAACAGTTAGCTCATGATCCAGTACAAAGCAGCCCCAGGATACCGTTGCCAATGACGGAAGTAAAGAAAGCAGAATTGAACAGAGGGAGAAGGTGGGCTATGATACAATCACAACAAAGGCATCAGCCAACTACACCAAGAGCTCTGAAACTGACATGGCCCTTCAGAGTTATCCCAAATTGGGGTGAGGGTGCTGGGCATTTATATTCACATAATGACCAGCAATTGGATGCAAGCTGCTTTGAGGAAAGGGGTTACAGCATTGGGCAAAGTGGATATTTTTTTAGCCAAGGGTAATTCCTGGAGAGAGCTGGCATCACTCTCAGAGGGTGGAGGATTGAGTTTTTCATTGCTGTAAAGGGAGATATCTGCCTTATGACCAGATTATGGAAGAGGTAAAAAATCTAGTCTAATTGCATAAGTGGGTTGTCCTGTTCCATAATCTGGACATAAGAGACCTCCCTATGTAGGCTGTGTTAGTTTGAGACCTCTGGGAAGCAGACACCAAGACATTGTTGGAAATGCAAGATAATTATTGGGAGTAACCCCTGTGAAAGATAAAGAGAAGAGGGAATAAGAGTAGGTAGGTGCATTAGTCTGCTTCTGTTGCTTATAACAGAATACCTGAAACTGGGTAATTGATAAAGAAATAAAATTTATTTCTCACAGCTTCAGAGGCTTGGAAGTCCTAAGTCTTAGGAACACATCTGGTGAGGGTCTTCTTTCTGGTGGGGTAATTCTCCACAGCAACTCAGGCTATCACATGGCAAGAATGGGCTGAGCAAAGAGCTAACCTGATCAGTTGCTCTCCTTATAAAGCCATCAGAACCACACCCATTACTCCATGAATGGATTGATTCCTTCACAAGGCTACAGTTCTCACAATCACCTCTTAAATGCTACACTTTTCAATTACCATAGAAGGATTTCCCACTGTTTTAAAACTGTTACAGTGGAGATCAAGTTTCCAATACATGAACTTTTGGGGGAAATATTTGACTCATAGCAACAAGGAAAGCCTGTTAGGCCAGTAGCTTCTGGGTGGTATGCTATTCGATATAACCAGTAGATCCCATCCCTGATCGTGGACCCACTCCTGCACCTCTTTTACTGGATGCTATATTATGTGGGATTTCATGCGTATTGATCAGGTATTCTTTAATTCCCCAGATAGTGGTGCTGCTGAGGTTCTGGAGATAGGAAAAAGCAAACCAATACCTGAAATTGCCATCTATTCTTGTGAGAAGGAACTGCTGGCGCTTCTAGGACAAAAGAGGCCAAATGTAATCAAAATGCCAGCAAGTGGTTGATTGGTCTCCTCAAGGATCAGTGCCATATTGGAGGCTCAGCTTTTGGTCTCCCTTTCTGGCAGATTGTTTATTTGGAGTAAGCTGAATTAACCTGAACTAGTAGCTAGATCAGCCTTGTAAAGTGAGAATTATGCTATTGCGCCTGTACGTAATGTTCATCTCTGCTTCACCGGCCACTCTGCTCATCAGCTCAAGGCTAATGACACCTGGCTGAGCCATCTCTATTTGGTTGATCAATGTCTTGTCCTTGGTTAATGCTTTCTGGTGGGCATTACTATGTAATGAAAAAAAAAATCAAACTCCATGCCCATATGGCCACCTATAGGCTTCTATCACAGACCTCCTTATCACTGATTTTCTAGTCCTTTCTCTTCCTGGTCCTTGACTACCAAGCCAGGCTATTTTCCACAGCTTATAAGTCTATAGATGCTCTTACCTTAGGCTACTTCTCCTTCTGCTCAAAGAGCATGACCAGGAGCACCACTAATAGCTTAATCCATTGGGAACATGCTCCCTCACCCCTGTCTCAGGCCATACCTGAGAGTGTCTCAGGTATGTATTTTTTGTATTTTTTTTATGTGACGGTCAGTCAGGTATGGCTATAAGAGGAGACATAGGAGAGGCTCAGGAAAACAAAGTTTATTATACTCACAGGCCCTAGAGACAGGAGGCACACATGCCATGCAGGGCCACATAAGAAAGACATCAGGATGGTCAGGAGGCAGAAGACAGGAGTGAGGAGAAGGTTTAGGACAGAGCCTTTATTACGGTTTCTGTGGGGAAGGCAAGGTAGGACAGGGTGAACAGTTTAGGATTGGCTAGTTTGAATAATTTTGGTGGGCTCTAAGCTATTGGGGTGTCTCTAGTTGTCTAGTACCTGGCCCAGGAATAAATAAGGCAGAGGAATATTGCCTCTGTACAGGCCAGATAGAGGAGTTATGGTTCTGGATTGCTTAGTTTGCATATCAAAGACATGATCCCAGTTTATAAACCAAGATTGGGTTTGTTTCTCCTCCTTTATCTGGCCATAAGAGGCTCATCATACAACCATAGGTGTGACCTGAGGGAGGGAAACAGGTGCGACCATGGTGGGTGATAGAAGGACCTGGACTACCTGCTTATGTAGCTTACTTGTGCCCTCTAGTCCTGCTCAGGTACAATTCCAGATGTACTATTTCCATCCTACAATAGATTGCTGCTGGGTCTGCCTAACTTTATGTAAGACCCATCAATTCATAAAGACAGGCAGACCCAGCATCAATCTAAACAATGCTAAACATCCCATCATACAATGCACAAGATGGCTCCCTACACAAAGAATTATCTAGTCCAAAATGTCAATAGTGCCAAGGCTGAGAAACGCTAGTGTAGAGTGTGTAGCCTTCAAAGCCTGAAGAGACCTACCAGGTGCTGTGCTTCCTTATTTGTAGTAGGGGATGCAAGATGCAGCAAAATTCTCTTACTTTGGAGAGGCTATCTTGACCTGTGCCTGACCACTGAACTCCTAAAAACTCCTACTGAAGTGGCAGCTCCCTGATCTTCATAGGGTTTTTCTCCCCACTCTGGACTGCATTGTCTTATTAAGGACTCCAGCATGCTAGCTGCTTCTTGGTTATCCGGCCTGATCAGCATGTCATTAATTTAATGAATCAAAGTGATGTTCCATGGGGGTCTAGACATTCAGATCTCTTCAAAATGTACCATAACAGATGTTAGGAGAGTTAAGATAGTTCTGAGGTAAAACTGTAAATTAATATTGTCTGATCTACATGAACACAATCTGTTTCTCATTCTCTTTCCTCACTGAAATATATTCTCATACTTGCCAAATCAGTAACCACGTAACATGTACCTGAACCCTTATTAGTCTGCTCTATCAATGACATCATGTCTGACGTTACATCTATGATTAGGGCTAGGGTTGAGCTTTTAATAGTCTATAGTCATTCTCCAGAATCCATACGGTATGATATCATATGACAGAGATTATGACAGAGACCATCACCCCTACAGTTTTTGCATCTAATCTCTGCCACCCCCAACCCTGGGATGGGATAAAAATTTTGGCTTACTGTCTTGGCTGGGGATTGAAGATATAGTTTCATAGGCTTCTGCTTGGCCTTCCCACTGTGATAGCTCTTACCCACAAGCCAATGACCATGTGGGGGTTACTTCAACACTTAGAACATTGAATGGTTCAGTGGACCACTATAGGCTGGACTTTGGCCAGAAATCCATTTATTATTTGGCCCCTTTATATACCTATTTTAACAAAGGTTGGTGATGATACATTGGGTCTCTATGTCATCTCAGACGCTATGTCCCATATTCCTCAAAATGAAAGATACCCCTCTTTCCCTAGTGTATAATCACCTAAGTAAATGGCCTAGGTCACTTTGGGAAAGGAATGGAGAAATATTGTAGTATATACTTGCTGGGGTGTTGTGGGGCCTTTCTTCCTTGGAGACCTTTTCACCTTTTCAGTCATTTGGCTCTGGGTCTGAAGACTGGCTCAGGTCAGGGAACTGAGGAAGGAATTTTAACTTTTATTGGAGTGACTGCCCCAGCCTCTTGCTTCTTCATACTTGCTTTTTTTATAAATGTGAGATGTTAAACAGTACCATCATTGAATGTCCATCTATTTTGCTCCTAGGGATGTCATGTTCTATTAACCATCTCCACAGTTCCCTGAAGGTAAAGCCTCCATGGCTATCCCTCCAACCTTGAACGTCATTACAGAAATTATCACCTTGTGGCTTCTGGTAGTTTAGTATGCCACCTGCTTTGGGGCCCCATCATTCCTATTGCTATTAATTAGCTCAATTCTGTGGCCACCTCTCCTACCATCATCTCCAGCCTGCCAAGGAGAGGAGCCAACACTAAACTCCTTAGTGATTCTGGTGCCCCTTTCACAAGAACATACCTAATGGTCTTGGAAAATAAAGGATTGCATTGATTTTTGTGGGTCCAAGGCACTTTTGCATTTAGCGGACCCATTCACCCTTAAAAAATGTTAAAAATTATGTTTTTTACGGGTATAAAGACAAATACACTAATATTATATATTAGAACATTTTCTTTGGCCTGAAAGTTCATTTTTTTTCTTCTGATTTAAAAAAATTAAAATATTACTGTGGGCCCTAAGCACTGTGCCCACTGTGTCTAATGAATAGTTGGGTCCAGGTGAATGGTATATTCTCTGGGCCCTCCCATAAAACATATTCCTCTGGTGGGTCTAGGCTCACACAATATATCTTTTCCAGCATGTGTACAAGTATGCTTCTGAGCCTTTTAATCACTTCCTCCATTGTCTGCCATGGCAACTCAAGCATTTCAACTTTGCTCACTGTGGGCTATTGCTTTCCCCAGGCTTCTTTTTTTTTTTTTTTTTTTTTTTTTTTCCGTGACCGGCGCTCAGCCAGGGAGTGCACCGCTCATCCTTATATAGGATCTGAACCCGCGGCGGGGAGCGTCGCCGCGCTGCTAGCGCAGCACGCTACCGAGTGCGCCACGGGCTCAGCCCTCCCCAGGCTTCTTATAGCCACCCCAGTTTACCCCATCCCTTGGGTGTTGCCAAAATGTTAAATCCCATGATGTTAGAAGGTGCCTCAAGTCAATAAAATCTTGCTTAACCAGTCTTATGCTTTAGCTCCCTTCATCAAGCACCCTCCAAATTCGGTCCAAAGGTACTCCCCTAACTCTTGCTTGTACATATTAGCGAATTCTTGCAGCTCTTTTGGATGGTATAAGTTCTTTCCTTTCTTATCAGGCCCACATATCCCTAGCCAGTTACTATTGAGATCTGACACTGGCTATTGGCAGTTAGGAGATGAAGTGGGAGGAGCTCCTGAGAAGAACACCCATTGCCTGGCAGGGGTGAGATTTGTGTTGTGTTCTCCTGCAGAGGGGAAATATTAGCTCTTAATTGGGAGGGTTGGGCCACCCCTGCAGTTTCTGAGAGTTAGGGGAGTCTGCAGAGCCATAATCCTCTGATCATCTACCCAGATGTCCCCATTCTATTTCCTGGGGCTCCTCTTTTTAACAACCAGGACGCTGACCTTAGCATAACATATTTTCTTTGGTTGAGCATTTAATTTCCTTTGAAAGTCTGTGACCCTAAATATTAAATCCTGAGTTTGCTCCTTAGCTGTGTCCACTCTCCCACTGCAGGAGATAACAGCCTCTTTGAAATTTGCTAAAGGTTTTTAGCCTTTAACTGTTTTATCTACCTGCAGTTTGTCACTACCCCTCTGTAGGGTCAATTGCCTATAACAGCCTGCCAATCTCATTGAATTTGTATGCTTTGTTCTCCACATGTCTTTCAAATATCTAAATTATTACATTGAATAGGGTGTTCCCTCCACTCAGATGTTCTCCCAAATAACTACTGGTGAAAGTGGGCTGCCACCTTATGCCAGGGACTATTCATACCCAACATACCACTTTAGAAGGGGTCTCTCTTACCAGCTAGTTGGTAAGTAATCCAGGCCCCCAAATCCCCTTCTTACCACCTGCTTTCTCAGACCACTCCTGGTACCAACTCTGTCAGTTCAGATCCTCTGGGAAGCAGACACCAAGGTGGAGTTAGAAGTGCAAGATATTTTAGTAAAAATGCCTGAAAGATAAAGGTGAGAGGGAACATGAATAGTTAGCAAAAGCCTTTAGGCCACAATGCAGGACTGACACCTGTGAAACTGAGAGGGGGAAGGGAAAATCGGGTAGGGGCCTCAGACTGCAGGGTAGCTCTGAGAAAGTCTTGACCAGCCCAACAGGAGCTTAAGCATAAGTATTATCCATAGAGGAGACCCTGTTGGGCAGACATGTTTAGATCCCAATACTTGTCCCACTCTCACCGTGTGCTATAGGTGTCCAGGGATAGAGTATCTTGAGTTTAAATGCTACAGTGGATTCTGAAAGTGCTCATCTGACTGCATCCTAGAGGCAATTCTTTATTGAAAGGAGATCTGAGCAGTGCACTTCCGTGGATGGCGCACAGACATGGTTTTGAGTTGAGGAAGAGGCACTAGTCCAATAGTGATTGATGAGATGGGGTTTGGGAATATTTGCTCATGCAGCTTAACTGAGTCCTCTGTTCCTGCTATTGCCCAGTCACAGATATAATACTTCCATCTTATGACAGATTGCTGCTGGGTCCAGGTGACTTTATGACTTGATGGGATCTGAAAGAATCAAGTTCATCATAGTAGTAGCTATGTGGTCACTTAATAGCCCATGATCATGCCATCTTTTCCAGGGCCCAGGAGCTTACCAGCAGCTGTTTATGAAAGATATGTAATTCTCTGCTGCAGATGGCACCGGTTGCTCCAGAGCTCAAGTCTGTGTTGTGATTCTCCTATTGGGGACCAGCATAAAGTCCACAGATTCCTGCAATACCACTGGCTGTGTTGTCCTATGTGCCTAACAATATAGGTAACTCTCCTTATTTACCTTTTCAAAAATATCAGTTATGGCTTTACTCTATACATTTATCTTCTACTTCCACAGTTTTTATTCTTTTTTCCCTCCTGATAATTTCTTCAGGTTTCCAACTATATGCATTCAAAGCCATAAATTCTCTCTCCTTCTAAGCATGGCTGTATCTACCTCCATTTTTTTTAATGTCCCACAAGATGTAATATGTGTTATTTTCACTATCTTTTGGTTTAAAATATTTGTTTTTCATTTTCTGTTAAACTCATGAATTATTTAGAAGTATATGCTTAATTTCCAAACATTTGGGAATTTTATTTTGTTACTGATTTTCATCTTTATTCTAATGTGACTAGAGAACAAACTGCAAATTTTAAACCTTCGAAATTTGCTGATATTTGCTTTGTTGTTTAGGATATGTTCAATTTTATAATTATTTTATCTAAATAGTTATTGAGTGCAGTGTCTAAGATATATTAATCACATATCATGTTTGTCTTGTTCAAATCTTTCATACTATTACTAATTTTTTATTTGCTTGTTCTACCAGTTATTAAAGAGATGTGTTAATCTCCTATTTGGATTATGAACTTTTCTATGTCCTTGTCCTTGTTATTTCTAACAATGTTTGCATTATTTTTATCCTGTGTTATTAGGTCCTTACATATTTAGAATTGCTATATTCGCCTGCTGAATTGAGCCTTTTGTTGTTATCAAATATTCTCTATCTCTCATGATGCTTTTGCCTTATACTTGACTCTGTGATAATAGTATGGCAACACCAGTTATTAGTATTTGTCTGATCTTTTTATAAAATGTTTTCTTATCTACTGACACAATCATATCATTTTTCTCCTTATTCTGTAAATGTGATGAGTTATAGTGATTGATTTTTGAAAGTTAAACCAACTCTGTATTCCTCTTGTAATACCTCACTGAACAAAAATGTTTAAAATATTTGCATTTATATTCATGAATGAGATTGCCCTTGAATATCCTGGTTAAATTTGTTTATCGAGATTATGCTGGCCTCATAAAATCAGTTGAAGTGTTCCCTTTTATTTATTTTTTTGTTCTGTTGAAGACTTTATATAAGATTTATGTTATTTCCTCATTAAAAATTTAGTAAAATTCACCTGCAAAGCCATGCAGTCCTGTATGTGAGCTTTGAAATTACACATCCAATTTAATAGATATCAGACTACTTGTATTTCCGACTCTTTTCATGTAACTTTTGATAGGTTATGCTTTTGGGGGAACTTTTCTTTCAGTTTTCAAATATTAGCACTTAGTTGATTATAATACCACATTTTTCCTTTTAACCTTTCTGTATCCTTATGATTTGGGGTGTGGCCCTTGTAAATAGCGTGTGATTTTGTTCTTGTTTTTTTTTTTTAATCCAGTCTTTCTGTATCATTAAAAATATTTTTTAATCCAAAGCAATTATTAATATTTGAGTTTAAATGTACTATATTACATTTTTGTTCTATTTATCTCTCTATTCTATGTTTCTGTTTCTTTTTCACTTTCTTTGATTAAATATTAATTTCAGATCCCTATACCAGCCAGCTGCAAAAATAAAAAAATTATTATTCCATTTTTTCCTTCCTACTGTTTTGGATGTTACATTCTTTTTGTTATTATTTTAGTGGTTACATCAGAAATTACAACATGTATACTTGACGTAGCAAGGTCTAACATTAATTGGTACTACCCTTTTCTTAAACAAGCAAGGACTTTCCAATATGAACTCACATTTTTCCAATTTAGATACCTTATTTTATTTCAATACATATTTAAATCCATAGGACATTATTGTTTTTGTTCTCATATTAACATTAATTTAGATTTCCCCACGTATTTACCATTTCTGTCGCTTTTCATTCTTTCTTACATATCAACATTCCATCTGGGGATAGTTTTCTTCTTCCAGAAAAGTACTCTTCAGTACCCTTCCCCCAATGTTTCCCCCTGCCCTCTGCCCACCCAGCTTTGTTAAGGTATAATTCAGTGTTTCTTTTTTTAAAAATGCTTTTTAAAGTATCTTTTATTTCATATTTTTTTAATTTTATTTTTTTCATTGTACATGTTTATGGAGTACAGCTTGTTTCAGTACATGCATATGTTGCATAATGATCTAATGAGAATAGTTCGCATATCTACCACCTAAACATCTATCATTTCTTTGGGGTTATAACATTCAAGATCCTATTTTATGGCTATCTTAAAATATACAATATTATTACCTATTTTTACCCCAGAGAACCAGAAATTATTCTTCCTATCTAACTGTAACTCTGTACTAGTCTATCAACTTTTCCCCACCCTCTCTTTCCCCTCCCCTTTCCCTGTCTCTGGTAACCACTATTCTATTCTCTATTTCTCTTTCTTGCTCTTTTTAAATTATAGATTTTTCCTGATTGACCCATGATAACTGTGTATATTTATGGAATACAATATGATATTTGGGTACATTCACAGTGTGTGCATATCAGGGTGCTAAGTATATCCATCACCTCAAACATTTGTCACTTCTTTGTGTTAGGAACATTCAACATCATCTTGACTAGCTACTCAAAGAAAGACAGGACTTTGTCATTAACTGTAGTCTCCCTATATTATTATAGAATACTAGACCCTGTTCTTCCTAATATTTTTTGTTCACTGACCAGCCTCTACCCATCACTTCCTTCCCCTTTCCCCCACCATTTTCTAGTAACCGCCTTTCTACGCTCTACTTCTGTGAGATCAACTTTTTTAGCTTACACATAGGAGAACATGTAGTATTTCTCTCTAGTGCCTGGCTTATTTCACTTAACATAATTTTCTCCAAGCTCATCCATGTTGCTGCAAATGGCAGAGTTTCACTCTTTTTTATGGCTGAGTAATATACACATTTCTTTATCCAGTCATCCATAGAAGGACATTTAGGTTGGTTCCAACTCTTGGCTATTGTAAATAGAGCTGTAATAAACATGGGAGTGCAGTTGTCCCTTTGACTTCTTGATTTCCATTCCTTTGGATATGTACCCAGTAGTGGGATTGCTGTAACATATGGTAGTTCTAGCTGTAGTTGTTTGAGAAATCTCCCTACTATTTTCCATAGTGGCTATATTAATTTACATTCCCACCAACAATGTATTAGAGTTTCCCTTTCTCTGCATCCTTGCCAGCATTTGTTATTTTCTGTTTTTTTGATAATAGCCACTCTAACTGCAGTGAAATGATGTCTCATTGTGGTTTTGATTTGCATTTCTCTGATGACTATTGATATTGAGCATTTTTTCATATGCCTGTTGGCGATTTGTATGTGTTATTAGAAAAATGTCTATTCAGTTCCTTTTCTCATTTTTTAATTGGATTTAATTGGATTTTAATTTAAAAACTCGAGTTGAGTTTTTTATATTAATCCTTGGATATTAATCCTTTGCTGTCTGCATAATTTGCAAATATTTTCTCCCATTCTGCAGGTTGTCTTTTCACTCTGTTGATTGTTTTCTTGGAATGTGCAGAAGTTTTATTATGATATAATCCCATTTGTTAATTTTTGCTTTTGTTCTCTGTGCTTCTGAAGTATTATCCATAAAGTCTTTGCCCATACCTATGTCCTGACATGTTTCTCCTATGTTTTCTTCTAGAAGTTTTATAGTTTCAGTACTTACATTTAAGTCTTTAATACATTTTAAGTTGATTTTGGTATATGGTGAGAGATATAGGAGTCTTGTTTCATTCTCTATGTGTGGATCTCCAATTTTCCCAGCACCATTTACTGAAGAGGCTGTCCTTTCCCCAATACATGTTGTTGACTCCTTTGTTAAAACTCAGTTGACTGTAGGTACGTGGATTTATTTCTGAATTCTCTATTCTGTTACATTGGTCTATGTTCTGTTTTTGTGCCAGTACCATGCTGGTTTGATTACTATTGCTTTGTAGTATATTTTGAAGTCAGGGAGTGTGATATCCCCTGCTCTGATCTTTTTGCTCAGGATTGCTTTGGCTATTTGGGGTCTCTTGTTCTATATAAATTTTTGAATAGTTTTTCCTATTTCTGTGAAGTCTGTCATAGGTATTATAAATGACTCTGGGTAGATCTTGGGTAGATTGGGTAGTTTTGATGGTGATTGCATTGAATCTGTGGATCACTTTGAGTCATCCTGATGATATTCCTTTAACCCATGAGCATGAGCTGTCTCTATTTTTTTGTGTCTTCTTTAGTTTCTTTAATCAGTGTTTGATAGCTTTCATTGTAGAGATCTTTTACCTCCTTGATTCAATTTATTCCTAGGTATTTTGTTGTTGTTGTTGTTGTGTTGTTGCTATTGTAAATGGGATAACTTTCTTCATTTCTGTTTCTGCTAGTTTGTTGTTGGTGTATAGAAATGCTACTGATTTCTGTATGTTGATTTTGTATTCTGCAACTTTAGTGAATTTTTTTAACAGGTCTAGGAGTTTTTGGTAGAGTCATTAGGTTTCTATATAAAATCATGTCACCTGCAAACAGGAACAACTTGAATTGCTCCTTTCCAGTTTGGACACCCTTTCTTTCTCTTGCTTAATTACCCTGGCTAGGATTTCCAGTACTATGTTGAATAGAAGTGGTGAGAGTGGGCATCCTTGTCTTATTTCTAGTTCTTAGGGGGAAAGCTCTCAGCTTCTCCCCATTCAGTAAAATGTTAGCTGTGGATTTGTCTACATAGTCTTTATTGTATTAAGACACTTTCCTTCTATATCTAATTTGTTGAATCTTTATCATGAAAGGATGTTGAATTTTATCAAATGCATTTTCTGTGTCTATTGAGATGATTATTTTTTTTCTTTCATTCTGTTGATGTGATGTATTGCATTTATTGATTTGTGTATGTTGAACCATCCTTGAATCCCTGGGATAAATCTTACTTGATCACAGTGTATAATCTTTTTATTGTGCTGTTGGATTTGATTCACTATTTGTGTTCATTAGGGATATTGGCCTGTAGTTTATTTATTATTATTATTATTATTATTATTATTATTATTATTATTATTGCATCTGTGTTCATTAAGGTTGTTGGCCTGTAGTTTGTGTCCTTGCCTGGTTTGGGTATCACGGTAATATTGGCATCATAGTATGAGTTTGGAAGAATCCCATCTACTTCAATTTTTTGGAATAGCTTAGAAAATACTAGTATTAGTTCTTTAAATGTTTGGTAGAATTCAACAGTAAAGCCATCTGGTCTTGGGCTTTTCTTTGTTGGGAGACTTTTTATTACTGATTCTATCTTGTTACTTATTATTAGTCTATTTAAGTTTTCTATTTCTTCTTGGTTCAGTCTTTGTAGGGCATGTGTGTCCAGGAATTTATCTATTTCCTCTAGGTTTTCATATTTATTGGCATGCAGTTGTTCATAATAGTCTGATCATCCTTTGTATTTTGGTGCTATCTGTTGTAATGTTTCCATTTGCATTTCTGATTTTATTTATTTGAGTCTTTTCTGTTTCTTGGTTAGTCTGGCTAATGGTTTGTCGATTTTGTTTCTCTCTTCAAAGAAGCAGCTTTTCATTTGATTTTTTTTTATTGTATTTTTAGCTTCAATTTCATTTATTCTGCTCTGATTTTCATTATTTCTTTTCTTCTGCTTGTTTTGGGTTTAGTTTGTTCCTGCTTTTCTAGTTCCTTGAGGTGCATTGTTAGGCTGTTTATTTGAAACCTATTTTTTTTTTTTCTTTTTTGTGACTGGTAAGGGGATCGCACCGCGCTCAGCCAGTGAGCGCATCGGCCATCCCTATATAGGATCCAAACCCGCGGCGGGAGCGCCGCTGCACTCACAGCGCTGCACTCTCCCGAGTGAGCCACGGGGTCGGCCCGAAACCTATTTTTTTGATGTAGGCATTTATTGCTATAAACTTCTTAATACTGCCTGGACTGTATCTCATAGGTTTTGTTATGTTGTGTTTCTGTCTTCATTAGTTTCAAGAAATTTTTTGATTTCCTTCTTAATCTCTTATTTGATCCATTGGTCATTCAAAGGCATGTTAATTTCCATGTATTTGGGCAGTTTTGCAAGTTCTCTTGTTATTGATATCTAGTTTTATTGCATTATGGTAAGAAAAAATACTTGATATTATTTTGATTTTTTGAACTTGTTGAGACTTGTTTTGTGGCCTAACATATGGTCAGTCCTAGAGAATGTTCCATGTGCTGAAGAAAAGAATGTGTATATTCTGCAGCTGTTGGATGAAATACTCTGTGTATGTCTGTTAGGTCCATCCAGTCTATGGTGCCATTTAAATTTGATGCTTCCATATTGATTTTCTGTCTTCATCTGTCCAATGCTGAGAGTGGGGTATTAAAGTCCCCAACTATTATTGTTTTGGTGTCTATTTCTCCCTCTAGATCTGATAATAATTGCTTTATACATTTGGGTGCTCTGTCATTGGATGCATATATAACTGTTATATCTTCTTGTTGTATTGATCCCTTTATCATTATATACTGGCCTTCTTTGTCTCTTAGCACAGATTTTGATTTAAAGGCTGTTTTATCTGATATAAGTATAGCTACTCCTGCTCACTTTTGTTTTCCATTTGCATGGAATATCTTTTCCCATCCCTTCACTTTCAGTTTGTGTGTCTTTTTAGGTAAGGTGTGTTTCTTGTAGGCAACATATGGATGTGTCATGTTTTTTAATCCATTCAGCAAGTCTGTCTTTTAATAATAACATTCAAGGTTACTATTGATATGTGGTGTTACTCCTGTCATTTTGTTGGTTGTTTTGTGTATCCTTTGTTCCTTTCTTCCTCACATGTTTACCCTTGTGGTTTGATGGTTGTCTATACTGATAAAGTTTGATTCCTGTCTCTAATTTGTGTATTCACACTACCAGTAAGTTTAATATTTTCAGGTATTTTCATGATGGTTGTTATTATTTAACTTCTAGATATAGGAGTCCCCTAGGCATTTCCTGTGAGGCTGGTCTAGTGGTGATGAATTTGCTTAATTTTTTGCTTGTCTGAGAAAGATTTTATTTGTCCTTCAATTCTGAAGTATAACTTTGCTGTGTATAATATTCTTGGTTGGCAGTTTTTTTCTTTGAATACTTTGACTATATTCCATTGTCTCCTGGCCTGTAGGGTTTCTGCTGAGAAGTCTGCTTTTAGTTTAATGGAGAGTCCCTTGTGACTTGATGTTTTTCTCTTGCTATTTTTAGAATTCTTTGTCTTTAACTTTGGATAGTTTGACTACAACATGTCTTGGAAATGTCCTATTTGGAGAGCTCTGAGCTTCCTGGATTTGGATGTTTGGATCTTTTCCAAGACTAGGGAATTTTTCAGCTATTATTTCTTATATAGGTTTTCAATATCTTCCCCCCCACCTTCTGGAATGCCCATAATTTGAATATTTGTTCACTTAATATTATCCAGTAGATCTTGTATGCTTTGTTCATTATTTCTTATTCTTTATGGTTTTGTTGTTTTGTTTTGTCTTTCTGGGTTATTTCAAAACTGCTCTCTTCAAAATCAAAAGTTCTTTCTTCTACTTGATCTATTCTGTTGATAAGACTCTCAGATGCATTTTTCATTTTATTCAATGAATTCTTCAATTTCAAGATTTCTGCTTGATTTTTTAAACTATATCTCTGTTGAATTTCTCATTCAGATCTTGAATTGTTTTTCTGATTTCATTGAACTGTTTGTCTGTATTCTCTTGTATTTCAGTGAGTTTCCTTAATATAATTAATTTGAATTCCTTTTACAGCAAGTCAGTGATTTCTGCTTCTTTGGGATCAGTTACCAGAGTTTTGTGTGTGTGTGTGTGTGTGTGTGTGCATGATATCGTGTTACCTTGCTTTTTCACGTTTCTTGTTTCCCTCACATCTGGTGGAACAGTCACCTTATTTTTGAATTTTGGACAGTGACTTGCATGGGAAAGGACTTTCACCTACAAATGCATCTTAGGGTGTTGATCAGGTAAACTGCAATAGCTTTGTTCAGGATGGATGCAGTAGTGTAGACTCTGTAGTTTCTTTAGCTGTAATCCACTTTAGCTATGTCTGAGAGTGACTCAGCAACCTATGCTTTTAAGGTTTGTGGTGGTCATGGCACAGCTTTGCTAGGGGAGGGATCACTGGGTTGGTCCACAGGATGGGGGTATGCATATGCACCCTACGGATAAGTCATCTGAGGAGCTGGCTCACTGGGGATGCAGTTGCTGGATTCTCAGGCTGGGGGCGTGGGCATATTTGTGTCAGGGTCTCTGGGAGTAGTTTGCCAGTGGCAGGATCACTGTGCTATTTCTGTGACCATGGATAGGCCAACCAAGGGCATATCAGCCACCCTGTTTCTCACTAGGATGCCTGTGCATGTGATGGCTCAGAGACTCATGGGCAGGTCTTCCAGGAGCATGACAGCTGAGCTGCTTCTCTGGGCCAGGGGTGTGGGTCTGTTCTGGCTTGGCTAGTTGAGTATGGATCTGCCAGTTGCCCTTCTGCTTGCCAGTTCTTAGGGCCCAGTGTGAGATTACGCTTCCCTCTGCGGTTCAGGAGCTGGACCAGCAAAAGCCAAGGTGCTGAGCTGCTTCTCAGGAAGTGGATGAGGCCACTAGGCAGGGCTGCAGTGAATGGTCCCATCCAGCTTCTTCTGGGTGGTGGGTGGAGCCACTAGGCAGAACTCCAGCAAAGCAACTCATCCTGCTATTTCTAGGCAGTGGGCAGCGCTGCTAAGCAGGAGTACAGTGAGCAGGCTCATAAAACTGCTTTTGGGAGCACTGGAAAGTCTGCTAGCTTGGACTGTTCAGGATGGAACTGCCTGCTGGCTGCTTCTCTGTGAAGGGTGGATGCACTTTATTTCCACCAGCCTGAGGGTGCATCCACGAGGTAGAGACTCAGGAGCTGTTTTCCCCAGCTGGGGGCTCAGGTGCACCCAGAAGATTGGGGGGTAGGAGGAATGGGGAGCAGTCCACCTGAGGAGGGTCTGCCTGTCTGATCTCCGGCTGGGGATGTGGGGGTATGCCAGTTCAGCAGGACTAGGGTTGGCTTCCCTGACTGCAGAACTAGTCAAAGCCACTATGAACCCAGGCTTCAAGCCACCTAGATCAGGGTCCTACAGCCTTTTGTGTGAGTGCACTGGAGTCAGGGCAGAGACTTAAGGTTGGGGAAGGGACATAGCTACCAGGCCCAGGGTACAATTCACAACAGCTATGCTTTCAAGATGGCACTGTCCTACCTCAGCTTGGGTCACAAGGGTGGGGGGTGGGAGTGTAGTTCCTGCTAGTGTTCTAGCACAATGTAGTGTATTCTAGGACACTCCCCACACTTGGCTCCAGGTTTGCCCTGCCAAAGGATTTGTGGGCCTCTTTGGAGGATGGGGGCTGGTGTGGGTCCTGTCTGCATTTTTCCTGCAAGAAAAGATTGTTCTTGTGCTGATCCTGGTGTCAGAAACATGGGAGCTAAGGCCCTGTCTCTCTCTCCTCTTTGTGCCATCCTGGGCTTTTGTGGTACACAGGGATATGACCAGTCACCTGCTACACTCCTACTCTCCTACCAATATTTAGCTGTTAGTTGTTCTGGTCCTTTTCTGTGGAAGTGCCCTGGGCACCCCTAGACTGCCATCTTGTCCTGTCTCCCCCTCAGTATTCAGAGAATTTTCTTTTTCTGAAGATGTTTTTTATTTTACCTTTATTTTTAAAGGCTATTTTTGTTGGACATTAAATTCTAGGTAAAAAATACTTGTTTTTGTGGTTCTGTTTTGAGAAAAGAGCTTTTAGCTTAAGTGGTACTCTTTTGAAGGTAATCCTTTTATTCTGGTCACTTAAGATTTTTCTCTAGTTTTTTTTTATAGTTAGGTATGGATGTCTTTTTCTTTCTTGTTTGGGATTAATTCATAAGCCTTCCTGAATGAGTTTTCTTGCCAGCTGTGCACAGATCTCAGTTTATGAGTACTCTCATATTGCTTCTGCCTCTTTTTCTGGGGTGTTCAATTACATTTATAAGCCCTTATCTTTTCTTCTATTTTCAGTTCTTGTATTATTCTGTTTTCTTTTCACCAGTCTTTCAGTTCATGAATTCTATCTTCAGCTGCAACTAATCTGCCATTGACTTCTTAATTTCAATTAATGCATGTTTAGCTTTTAACTTCTATTTGGTACTTTCCTATATTTTCCAGTTATCTGCTAAATTCTGCGCCTTGACTTTTATCTCCTTGGACTAAGCAAGCATATTTTAAAATCTGTGTTGTCAGTTTTAATTCATGTTGTCTTGTCTCCACACACCTTATTTTGTGGTAGACATCGAATTTGCAAAACTGTAGAGATACTTTGAGGCCTTAGAAGGTCTTCAGCTGAAATTCCTGTCCACCTATATACTGCAATTCTCAAAAAAACCCAAGAGGAAAGTTGTCCGAAGGACAGGTTCATCTGTGTGGGCTTTTCTCCCTCAACTACTGGCTCTAATTCTGTGCTATTTTGTTAACTCTCTGGTAGGTTTCAAGTTGATTTTTTGAAACAACTTTGTCCACCTTTTCTATATATGCCCTCAGTTGGAGGGTTCTTGCAAATCATCTTGCATTATTAGAAATCCATTCTTCCTGCTTTATTTATATTCTAACTATATGGGAACCTGGCTTTCTATAAAATAAAGGTAGTTTGAGAAGGGTGTAGATATCTGGGAACTGTGGTTTAAGAAAAAGAAAGTCCCTTATAACCAAATTTGGCTTATTTTAAATCCTACTTGAGTGTTATATTCACATAAAGTGCTTGAGGTCACACAGACCAATCTGATACAATGAAGTAGGGGAATATGCACAAATGTGAATAGTAGGAGCTGGGACCACTGGGGGCCATTTTGGAGGCTGACTACCATTCAATAAGCAAGTCAGACTTGTGGCTGACAGCCTTTCCAAACTCAGTGTGTAACAGAGTCTCTCTTCAACATTAAATTCTGGTGTACACTGAGTTGTAACTTCTGAGTGAAGGCTTTTCCATGGTCACTGCATTCATATGACTTCTTGTCAGTGTGAATTCTGATGTGCAATCAGACCAATTTATAGATGAAGGCCTTTTCAAATTCAATATGCATAGGTCTCTCCAGTGTGAGCACTATGGCATAGAGATACGTGATCTTTTGGTGACTTCCCACCCCCACCCTATTTAATGCATATGTAAAATCTCACCTTAATGTTTGCAGATATTCACTGAAGTATGATTTGGAAGAAATTCCCACAACTACTACACTCATGTTTCTCTTCATTATGAATTCTCTGACATTCAACCAAATGTGTCTTCTGAACAAAGGCCTGGTCATAATCAGTACACATGCAGTTTTTCTCCTACATGACTTCTCCAAAGGTAGCTAAGTACTGACTGGGAATGAGGCCTACACCTTGGAAAGATCATCCCTTAAATTGTCACATACTTACACATCCATTATGGACATGATTTTGATATCTTAGGGTTATTTTGTAAGTATTAATTACTATGCCACAATTTACTGAAATATCTACTACATAAGTCATGATTATTATATATTATGTGGAGATGCAATCACTGCCCTCAAAAATCTTACTTTGTCATCTTTAAGAATAGAAATAAGGCTGTGAAAACAATCCAATTCTGATGTATACAATTGTATCACACCAGTCCTACCTTCAAGATGCACTGTATACAATAAGATCTTTTAAAAGAATCATTTCACATAGCTCTCCTTACTTATTACTTACAATTTTAAAAGATGATTTCCTTTGGGGGAAAGAAGGTTATAGGAATGGATAAAGGATAATAATCATCATCCTTTGTAAAATTTTACTTCAAGCTATATTATTTTGAATTTATCATAAATTATTCCCCACGGATAAAAAATTGGAGGGTTTAATTTTACCAACAATTTATGCCAGGAATCAGCCAACTATGGTCTGTGGGACAAATCTGGTCTGCTGTCTGTTTTTTGTAAACATAATTTTATTAAAACACATTCATTCATTCAGGCTCATTCATTCCTATACTGTTTATGGCTACTGTGCACTACAACAGCAGAGTTGAGTAGTGCGACAGAAAATATATGGCCTTTCCCAGAGAAAGTATGGTAACTCCTGATCTACACAATGAATAACTTAATTCGATTTTAAGGTAAAATAGTCATTTTGTGATTAAAGTGTTGGATAAAACAGATTTTAGTTTGTATTTTAAAAGTACATGGCTGATAGTGGTTTCTCTCACTTCAAATATTATAAACCAAAAACATATCAGCTATGCCTCTGCCAACAAATGAAAAATCCAGAAATGAAATTTCCAAGAAGTCTGAGAGATATCAACAGTATGTTCTCTCAGATAGCTAGATATTCTTAATCCTTTCACCTACCCATTTAAAAATAACTCAAGTCCTACAGAAATAATTAATGAGAGTAGGATAGTATGTATTGCTACTGATTTTACTAATCATTTATGAAAATACATATAAGTCTGCTTCTTTGAACACCTAAATAGACATTTATTTGGATAAAATGAAATACCAAGAATCTTGAGAAAAAGAAAACTAAGAGTTCCAAATTCAAAGCTGGTTCAATTTTTAAGAACTTGCAGCAATTACCTAGAAATATTAAATGGTTAGCACAAAGCATTCACAGTTCAAGGTCACAAGATAATGATCTGGTGAGCAAAGACAGATACATAATTAAAACTTATTTGAATGAATTAGTGAAGCAATGAATAAATAGGTCAACTGCTAAAACCACATCACTTATATTGAAATAAAATATAATAC
This sequence comes from Cynocephalus volans, assembly GCF_027409185.1. NCBI lineage: Eukaryota > Metazoa > Chordata > Mammalia > Dermoptera > Cynocephalidae > Cynocephalus > Cynocephalus volans. The sequence continues at coordinate 116,961,047 of NC_084462.1, read as the reverse complement.
AAAAATAAATTTGAAAAAAATAGGTTAAAACACTAAGAAAAACTTAAATACTAGGCAAACTATTAGGACAGGGGGGCTGGCCATTATTAAATTATTCACAATAACTTTTTCCATTTGAGGCAAATAAAATTAAAAATCTCCACTGTGAGAATAAACAAGTATTAAGTTTTTCTCAACTACAAATTTTTTGAAGTGATTCACAAAGTGCATATATTGCATGTCTTACCTCACCTAAACTGGTAAAGGTGACTACCAGAACTGCCAGCACCACACTAATTTTAAGGTTTATGATTTTATATATTCAGAAATAACTAAAGTGTTGACCATCATTGATTAGCTCTTCAAAATCATTCCTACTGCCTGCAAACTTTCCATAAAAGATGAACACTAAGCAATGTAATTAAGAAAGTGAACAATATCAGATTCTGTGGATCTCCCTAACCCTCCCCCACCCTCCACCCACAACAAAGAAATACAACTAATACTGTAAGGGAAAAAATGGAATCATACATATAGGATGATGATGAGGTTCAATTGAATAGTGAAGATTCCCAAAGTTCATTAATTAGTAGATTTTCACTGCTTTAAAAAGACTATGATTCTTGGATCATATCAAATAACTGGATATTAGAATATGAGATGTTAATGCTTGTACAGTTTTCTCAAGTACACACAGATGTTATCATAAGAAAACAATTTTGAAGAGTAGTCCCTTCCCTTATTAAATCTGAGAAAATTTTATTTTCAGATATTTGATTACCTGAAAAGGCTAAGAACTTCAAGAGTTCAAATACAATAAAAAGTTAAAACACGTCCCATATGCACTGAAACAAATCAGAAACTGTTCGGCCTAAGAATTAAATTACTTAATTAAAAATGATTAAATTCAAGATAAACACAAAGATTCAAGTTAACCAGACCGCATCAGATCCATAGACTCTGACAACATACACCCAAAAGTTTGGCTTAATATTCATAAACCATAAAAAGAAAACAAAAATACATTTTTTGGTGTTAGCAGCTCTGCTATAACTAAAATGGGCTTCAAAATACTTCCAGTGGCTTAAAAGAATATCTGGTAAGCTCAAAATTCAGATCCAGATAACATATGAGTCTTAGAAATTTGTGCATTATCTTGTTTTCCCTGATGATTTTAAAAGTCCAATTTACATAAATATACATCTATAATAAACCTTGGATCTCCTTTCATGGTACAGCAAAAGCTCAATAATAAAACTCCCTAATAAAATCTTCATTACATTAACATAAATTTAATTTTTCATATTTTACTTGAAAAAATAGCTGATTTTTACCAATGAAATGGTAAAAATAGAGGCAATTCTAACTTAAAATTACACAGCTTCTTAATGTTTTATTCATAGCATTCTTTATACATCAGAAGCTTCATTGATACTTAATTTACTGCAGCATCCTGTGGGTGAAGCACAAAATTACATTAATTATAAACAAAGAAACAAAGCACTTTTGACTTTTTAAAATTATATATATATTTATATCCAGTTGACAAATAGCATCACAATTATTACTGTATAAAAAACTAAAAATCACCATGGAAGCTAAGGCCTAAGTTCTTATTCAAATTGTTCCCTTTTGTTTATATCTAAGAGATATTAGAAATTCGATTCCAGTACCTCAAAAAAAAAAAAAAAAGTCTACATTATTTACAAACAATATGGAAAATAAAAGCTCCTTTTTTGGCTAAGTTAAATTGCTGTCACCTACAGTATTTACATTGTAAATGTTGGAGGTGGGGTGGGGAGAAAGCACTACTAACAAATACCATTTCAAATGGAAATATACTATGCCTGGAATTTTATTCTTAACTAAATTTTACATCCTGGTGTCTGTTGAATAAGCCAAAATTTGGCTTCTAATAAATTTACTGAAAATTTGAAATAGAGTACCACTATGCTTCTTTACATTTATAATCTAGACACTGTTAAGTCCAATGCTGTAATAAATATAAGCATTGAACCTTAAACAATGGCAATGTGTGGATGGAATTTTATTTAATATTATAAAATAATGCCTTAATGTTTACCCATAATTAGGGCACTATCTACTATTCTTTAAATCCTTTAAGAAGTCTCATATATTATATGTCCCTAAACAGTGAAGCCTTCAAGTAACTTATCAGAAGAAAATTTTAATCATGTTTTTTTTTCTCAGAATTATTTTCCTAATATTTAAAAACATAACCCTGGCAAAAAACAAACACACTTCAGTGTAACAGACTAAGCTTTAAACTGTACTTTAATTTTCAAAAACTGTAACCTACTGATTAATTAAACCAAATGCAGAATATTTAAATGACTCACTATGAAGTGTGTCAAATCAATGATAGAATGCATAGAAAAGTGGAGATAAATTTTTAGGAAGTCATAAGGTAGTTAATGAGGAAAATGGTAAATGCTAGTTTTAATAACAAAAATGGTACTATATGCAGTGAATGTTAAATTAACACAGTATAAAAGAGAATAGCTTAAATAAACTGGAATTCACATATTACAATAGCAAAGTTATGACAGAACGAACTGAAGACACAGACAGCTCTGAAAATTCTTTCAGCTTACTTCCAATAGAAATAGTCAGGCTTTTTTTTCCTGTACATAAGTTTGATGCTTTGTCTATACCATATATAGTAGAAAAATAAATTCTTTAGCAACCTAGAAACAGTTTATAAAACTCTTAAAGTTTAATTTTCTTTGCCAGACATGCCAATGTTAAACTGACAGCTATAAATTAAAGCTATATAGACAACAGGTATAAGTAATATAGAACAAGTTAAGAATACTACATTTACCGGATTTTTTTTTTTTAAATTACTGTACTTTCTTAATTCCTGTGTGCTTTGCAATAGGAATAATAGGGACTTTGTTTTCTTAGAAAAGATAATAACATGTAAGAGTATAACACAAATAAGATAATTTATAATATACATGTACTTCAACAGCAGCCTGGTTCATGTCGACATCTTGGTTCTGAAGTTAACATTGGAAGTACAATACCTAGAACATAACAGTTGGGAAAGACAATATTTATTTTAGGAAAAAATGGAGCAAATCAAACTCTTAGGAGCCTTGAATCTCAAAATCATCTATTTACTATAATACACATAAGATAACCTTAAAGTTGCAGTATTTATGAAGATTACAACATTAACGAAAGAATTTTTTTTCTTTACTACGCAAAATATAACCTAGCAATGGAAAACAAACCACTTTTTTTCCTTTCCAGAAAAAAGTGGCATGGTTTGACAATGAAAGACTTTTGAATAAAGTCAAACAAAATTTACCTGTGCCAACTATTCTGACAATTTTATCTGTAACTTACTATTGTGGTTGTATCTTTGCTAACAAAATGTTTAGCCCCCAAAGCAGCAGTCAACTCTGGTACCAACATCAAAGGAAAAAAATGATTTTAAAAATGGTGCAAAAGCCATTTTGTATTTTAGTACAACACATCAAAGAATATGAACACAAGTTTGTAATTTTATATATACACACTCCAAAGAGCCTGTCAGTACCCAAAGTATTTTTATTGCTATATTAGCAATGGATTTTTTGGATATGTTTTTAAGGGCCACATAAAAATAGATTCAAGGAACAGATTAAATTTAAGTCCTAGATTAAAATGTTTGGTTTAAAGAATCTTCTACAACAAATTACATGTTTATGTATGAAAAGTTACATAACCTTATATGAAAATGTCATGAAGTATTTTCTAGTATATGTGCTGCCGAAGCAAGCATGAAGTATTTTCTACACTATACTAAATGTATTCCCCAAGAGGGAAAAAATTAAAATATCTAAAATATATTAGATTAAGAATACAAGACCATCATAGATCTTTGAACATGCATCTGTTTACAGAATTAACAGTATACAAAATGTTTATTTCATTATGGACCATAAAGAAATGAGTTGGTGACAACTATCCTTTGCACAACATTATCGATTCACTTTAGCCACAAGAATGTCCTTGGTATGTGTGTAAAAGGAATAGGTTCATTTATCCCTCATCAGATCATTCACAGGTTCACTTAGAAGTAAAAATGAAGATGCCGAAATGTGAAATATGTTAAGTGTATTTTTTCTTTCTTTCAAACATCATCCCAAGCATGGCATAAGCAGCCTGAAATTATAAAATACTTAACTGGGCTTTTAGTTATCTACACAAACTGCTAGAATGTAAATTAAGTTGCTCAAATTAGCACATCAAATAACAAAACCAGCCATAAAGCAGGCTGAAAAGCATTAAATGTTTCATATATGTGAGTTTTTAAATCATTTAATTTCTATAGAAAAATTTTATTCACAATATAATGTGACAGAAATTGCCACAGGAATGATATACTGATTGCAATAAGGTTGCATGCAGCAGCAGCTTTGTATTTTATAACTATTTTTGTTTATAAAAATTAAACCTCTCCAGTCATGCTTATCACATGGTCTTAGATTTGCAATGTAAGTGAATAAGGAATACCATATAGTTCAAAGAGAAATTTTTTATCTTGAATGTGAATTATCTGCTATGAAACATGAAGTATACTACTGAACCCTGAAACATGCATGTCTAGATTTGCTTTTTGTCCAATTTGCTGTACACAATTACTTCCTGTTTATATAATACCAAGAGGATCCGTCTGTAATTGTGGTTGTATCAGCTGAGGTTGCAATGGTGGTGGTAACTGAAGCGGTACCATTGGTTCCACCAACTGTCCTGGATTTGAAGGTGGTGGAGGAGCCACAGTGTTCACAGTTTCTACAATTTCTCCATTGTAAAAGAAAAACTGACACTGTTGAATGAATGTTTCAACAACAGATTGATGGATCTTAGTGGTAGACAGAAACTCTCGATTTTCAAAATCAGGTCTCATCAGGGTTGGCCAAAAACAGATGGATAGGTTGTCTGCTGTCATTAGGTTGATTTTATTTTGCTGACTAACCCTGAAATTATGAAAGGAAAAAACACTTAGAAATCAAAAATCATTAGAAGGACAGAATCCCTAAGCTAGACGTGATCTCGGATTTTTTAGTGTTACATTTTTATTCTAACTTCAAATTTAAAACATCTTTCTTCCTGTGCATTCTACATTCAACTACATTCTAAAACGGGGGGGGGGGGGGCAGCAGTAAAAATCCATTCCTTATAAGAACAGAAGATAATCTTTTAAAAATTTTGCACCCTGGGGCTTAAATTTACATATGAAAGCCTCTTTAATTTTTATGGGGGAAAAAAACAACCCCCCAAAACAAAAAAAAACCCTCAAGCTTCCACCTTTTTTCCTCAGATAAGAAGCCCATTTGACAAATTTTAGTGAGTTTCCAGCAATAGAAACAGGACTATTGTAAAGATGAAAAGATAAACCAGGAAATTCCATCTTTTTCAACAAGCTTTGTAAAGAATACTCTATCAACACAACCAGGAGAATTTTTAAATTTCAAAAAAATTAGTTTCTGGTATTCCACAAAATAATCTTTTTAATCATTAAATATCTCACACTTTGTTACAAATTTTAATTTGAAAGACAACTCAGTTCATATTCCACATTAAAATTCTTATTTAACCTCAGTTTACAAACGGTCATGCGTTATTAACTGATTTGCATCCAGTCCTTTACATACATGAGCAAGCACTTCTACCACCATCTTTAATACGCAAGAAGTGTAAGGGGTAAATTTTGAGCTATAACTCAAAATTATTAAATTGGAAGGGATCTTCAGGAGCTTATCCACCAAACCCCTCATTTCATACATAAACAATCCAGAATTATGCAGGGTAGAAGGAAATTTTAAGTTTACAGACAAAAAAATTTTAAGTCTAAACCAAAGGAAACCCCCAAACACAGAAGTTGCTCATCTGAGGTAAAATATGTGGCCCAAAAAATGTGTGTTCTGTGATAAAAGTCACTACTACTTGTTAAAAGAGACTAAATTAGAATATTCGGAATAAAAATCAACCTTTTGTTAAAAGATGATACTTTTAACACCTAGCTGGGTAGCCCCAGTGTGGTGTTTCTATGTAGTAGGCAAGTACTAGGTTCTGGACATACCTATAAAGTTGGAAAACATGAGTATGTTTCTTTTTTGAAGAAATTAATTTTTTTAGCTCCCATTTATGAATGAGGGCATGGGGTATTTTTCTTTCTATGCCTAGCTTATTTCACTTAATATAATTTTCTCTAAGTTCATCCATGTTGCTGCAAATGGCAGGAATTCATTGTTTTTTATGGCAGAGTAGTATTCCATTAAGTATATATACCACATCTTTGTTAGGCATCAGGTCCAACTGAAGAGTCAAAAAGTACAAAGGAGGGTGGCCAGGGAAGGCTTCCTAGAAAAGGTAATGTTTGAGTTGAGTCAAGGGTGATGGGCATGGGAAGAATTGTAGGAAAGAATAATTCAGTTAAAGCAGTGGTTCTTAACTTTAGTGTGTATCAGAATCTCTTGGAGGGCTTCTTAAAACAGATTGCTGAAGAAGTATAAATTGGTAATTTTGTTGAACGCTACAGGTTAAAATATCCCTAATCTGAAAGTCCAAAATGCTCAAAAATCTAAAACTTTTTGAGCTGACATGACATCACAAGTGAAAAATTCCATACCTCTTATAAACTTTTCAGATAAGGGATAAACCTGTTATTGTCACCATGAAGATAACACTGTGAATACTGCAGAAAAAGTGCTTATAGATGACATGGTGAATACATGTGATGGGTTTACTGAAGGATTAGAGCAGTGTGTATTCAGAACAGAATAAGAAACCATGTCAGCTTATAAAATCAAAGAGAAACTTTCAAAGACAAAAACCATTGTTAATGAGGCAGACAACTCTGGAGGAAACATTTTAAAAAGCCATCCAGCAGACTGCCTCCTCATCCCTAGAGGACCTACTTCCTGGTCCCTCAACTGCTTCTGATTTTTCTCCTCACCTAAAAAAATAAAATACAGTGTGCGGTAACCTTTTAATCAAAACACAGCACCATAAGTGGAGACTGACAGCCTGCTGTTGTTTGTTGGTGCTGTTTGTTGCTATTGTTTAACAGCTGATACAAGTGTTCAGGTGATACTACTGCGCTGCTTAGTCACTTTGAACGCATTATTTTTTCACTGTATTAATGATATGTCATCCTTTTTACAGTTAAAGTACTTATGTGTGAATAAGTATGAAGGTACTTCAAAAAGTTTGTGGAAAAATAAAATTGAAAGGTAACATGAATCTTTCTATGAAACTTTTGAAGTACCCTAATTTAAGAAAATAATTGCTTATCGGTAGCATAAAAACTCAGAATCACGAATGATGGTGATGCCAAACAACCACAGATTGTCCACAAATCATGGCTAAGAGAGTGACATCTTTGCTTTCTGATGGTTCAATGTACACAAACTTTGTTTCATGCACAAAATTATTAAAAATATTGTATAAAGTTACCTTCAGGCTATATGCATAAGGTATATATGAAATATAAATGAATTTTGTGTTTAGGCTTGGTTCCTGCTATGTTTTGAATATGTGTCCCCGGAATATGTGTCCCCTCCAATACTCATGTTGAAACAATCTCCAGTGTAACAGTATTAACAGGGTAGGACATCTGGCTATAGTATTCAGAGGTAGAGACTTCAAGAGGTGATTAAATCATGAGAGATCTGCCTTCATGAATGGATTAATCCACTCATGGATTAACAGGTTATCATGGGAGTGGGACTGGTGGCTTTTTAAGAAGAGAAAGACAGACCTGAGAGACCTGAGCTAGCACGCTTTAGGCTCCCTCACTATGTGATGCCCTGTGCCACCTAGGGACTCTGCAGAGTCCCCACTAGGCAAGAAAGCCTTCACCAGATATGACCCCTTGGACTTTGTACTTCTCAGCCTCTAGAACTGTAAGAAATAAATTTCTCTTCTTTATAAATTACCCAGTTTCAAGCATTCTACTATAAGCCACAGAAAACAGTTCTCAGGTCCCATCTCCAAGACATCTCATTATATATTCAAAAATATTCCAAAATCCAAAATCAGAAACACTTTGGTACTAAGCATTTTGGATAAGAGATACTCAACCTGTATTAATTTAATACAGTAGAGCTTACTTTCTGCACAGGAGGAAAGGAAATCAGATGTAACTGAAGAACTTAGAACCAGACCACCTAGTGTTAAACAGTTTGGATTTTAAACTAAGGAAATAAAGTGCTATTTAATCATAAGTGATCTTCACAGAAGGATCTCTTAGAAAGATCATTCTGGCATCAGGACCAAAGGAAGATCAGGAGGAGACACTGGCAGGGAAAGAACGCTATTAAATAAAATTAAACTATAAACAAGTTCTTAAATGAGAAGTGATAAAGCCTGAACTAAATGCAGTGGCAGAGGAAAGAAAATAGAAAATTAATTAGAAGAAAAAAGTGACTTGATGCTCACAGGATGTAAAGAGTGAAAGAGAAAATAACCAGGGAATAACTCCATAGATTAATTTTTGCAACCTCTGGAATTTTTCAGTCATCCATTATACATTTTTTTTTGTTTTTCTCCTATAATAAAACATAAGCTTCATAAAATGGGTGACTGTTTACTGCTGTGTCCCTAAGCACTTAGAACAGAATGTGGCACACAAGGGGCCTTATCCAATTACAATATAGGTTAGTATTCCTTTTAAAATTTGTCTGATTATGTTATTCCTCTGCTCTACTCTCCAATGGATCCCCATGCTGCTCAGAGTAACGGACAGAACTTGAAATCATGCAGTTTCTTTCATTAAGGAAGTCTGCCCTGCACCCTCATCCCCAAATGTCAGCTCAACAGTATACCTAGTGATATGTGATTTATATTCTGCAGTGACCCTCTGATCTTGTCAGTAAAACATTTTGAGGACTAAAGTTAGTTAATGGACCACACTCTGACTAATACTGTCCTATAGGATCTGGCATTGTCCCTCTTATCTCTTACTCTGCCAGTCCTTCACTCTGCTCCAATCACATAGGCATCTTTGCTGTTCCTCAATGCATCAAATATGCTTTTGGCTATGTTGTTAACTGTTGTGTCACCAGAGCCAAAAGCAGTATTTAAAATACTTTTAATGGTGGGCCAGCACTGTGATTCTTTGAACATGCTCTGCCCTCTGCCTGCTTTCCCTACTCTTTTTAATGAAGTCCAATTCTTATTTCAGCCAGACAATAATACGTTCACAAACTATCCCTACATTCCATATTGGGTAAGGTCTTCTATAGTACCAGATGCACATCTGTTATCTTAACACCAACCACTCATGGTATTGGACTTTTCAAAAAAGGAACTTCCACTAGTTATATAGTATGCTGGTACATTCTTAGGGAAAGAGACTTGGGTGAAGGGTTATAAGAAATGTTAATACAATTTTATACTACATTCATAGCAACAATAAAACTTCAAACATTAGTTAATACTCTCTTTTAAGAGGTACAGATTGAAATGTACTTGGTTTGGGCCTTGATCTTATTAATTAAGAAAATAAACTGTAGTATCAACAATGCTTCTTTAGGAAAAAAATACAATCCCCCATCCCCCCAAAAACTGCAATTCATTAAAATTACAGTAAAAAATATTATGGAGACTAAACTTTCGAAAAAATTAGTACAAATACTAACAACCCCATTCAATCCTCAGAAATTTGTGAGCTGTTATTTTTCTCATTTTTATAGTTGAGAAGATCAAGACTTAGCAAGGATAAGTAATTTGTCCAAGGTTACAGATCTGGCAATACTTCAAACCGAAGCCTGTCTGATTCCATAGTCTGAGCTTTCTAACCATTATACACTACTGCCTTTCACTTAATGAATGGTACTGGGAGGACTTTTTTTTTTTTAAGGAAAAAGCATATACTTGAAGCTTAACGTATTTAGGGCTATTAATACAAGGATTAGTGCCCTGCATTTCAGGTAACAGTCAGGGTAGATAGTAATATAAAGTTTCTGATAAAATTTCAGTGTGTGAAATATCCAAACAAAATAAGCAAGATATACAACAGCAACACAGTACGGTAGAAAAAGCAAATCAAACATCTTAAGACTTAGATTCTAGTCATAAAATGTGCTGTTATATTACTTAAGTGATTTTGGGCATATAGCTTCCCTCTTTAGGCCTCAAGTTTTCCAACCCCAAATAGGTTTGATTTGGTTAAATTTCGTAACTAAAATTCTAAGATTCTATATAAGAGGATTGTTAAAGAATAAGTGTGATAAAGAAAATATGCTTACCACACTTACATTTATATAATCATTACATGTACAAAAATAATCATATACCTTTTTAGATAAATATTAGAAAATGTAAATTAGAGAACCATTATCAAGACCTAAAACTGAACCGCATGTTTAGTTTGTGCCCCTTTTTCTATCTTATTACCCAACTTACAAAGTTTACGTTTGAAATGTGTATTGCATTTTATTAGCAAAAACGAGAGGAAATAAAAATACCTGTTTAGATGTGTTATTACATATCTGAATACATCATAGTTTACAGGATGAAATTTCTTAACAATTTCTTTCAAGGCATGAAGACGTTCTGTTTTATCTGGAATTTCTGTAAAATTAAAAGCAGTAAAGATTTTGTGTGAAACGCACTTTTAAAATATTTCATAAAAAAAAATACTTGATAAAAATTCCTGCTATGTTTACTATAAGAGACAATCAAGAATGTGTTTTAGGCATATGATGATAGGTAAATAAAATCAAAGGAAATGTTCTAAAGAAACTGCTAAATTACCCACATTAAGAAATCCTATAAACTAACATTATCTACTACTACAGCCTTTTTACATGTAAACCTGATCACTGAAGATCAAAGTGACTCAGCACTGATGTAATAAGAAATGGGATATTAGCAACTTACTCATGAAATTTATATAACTACATATTGATTTAGAATAAACTAATTACTTATAATTCTGCTATGGTCTTAATACTCATGCTACAGATAGTAAATATTCCAGACAGTGGGCACAACTATGAACCCTGAAGTTGTAGCACAAAAACAGTAATAAACAAATGAGCATGGCTGTGTTCCAATAAAACTTTTGAAACTTAAATTTCATATAATTTTAATGTGTCATAAAATTTTCTTGATGTAAAATGATTCTCAGCTAAAAAGCCTTCCAAAAACTGGTGACAGACTGAATGTGGCCCTCAGCCCATAGTTTGTCTACACTAAACTTGCTTGTAAATCCACTTTGCTTATCAAAAATTTTCCTTTATAGGTTGTATAAGCATTTCAAATTTATGCAAGTTATGAAACAGGATAACTGAAAAGCAGTCCTGCAATATGTGGAAAATAAGAGTGCTTTCCTGTTCTTTCTTCTCAGAGGACAATGTGCATACCACATCTTAATGGTAGTATAACCAAGTACTAACAAATTCTCATTTGTCACAACATATTACTTCTAAATCAATCTTCAAACATTTCCTAACTAGGCAAGTTCTGAGGCTACTGTTTGAAGTTGAGAAATAAGAAAATCTAAACTATCAACTGAACCATTTTCCCAGTTTACATATGGGAATATGATAAGGCAAACTAACTATACCTTGTGAAAATATATTGAAGTGGTTTTTAATTTAAAAAAAAAATTAACTGAGAACTTTAACATAAGCAAATCAATGATGTAGTCTCACTTAAAAGAACTTGAAGACTTGCAATCAAAAGGAAACATTAAAGAGAAATATTTAGAAACCATATTAATTTTAGCCATTGAGAAACAATGTGAATTACTAGGTTACCTTATGTCCAAAAAGACTTAGGGTCTCATTTTCTAGATAAATAAATATCTGTTTACCAAAATACATTTGAATGAATGATGCCAAGGCAGAAATAAATACTGAATAAGTACCCATATTCCTGACTTACTTTTTCCAAAAATGACTTAAGACATGAAGCCAAAGTAAATTCTGTAATGTATAATGACATACATTATAAATACATTAATTTGAAGGACTTATTTAATTTTCTTATACAGTAGTCCTTCCTTAACAGCAGTTTTGCTTTCCAAGGTTTCAGTTACCCACAGTCAACTGCAGTCCGAAAATATTAAGACATTTTGAGAGAGAGACCAACTGCCATCACATAACTTTTATTATAGTACATTGTTGCAATTGTTCTATTTTATTATTAGTCATTGTTGTTAACCTCTTACCATGCCGAATTTATAAATTAAACTTTATCGTAGGAATTTATGCATAGGAAAAAACATAGTATATACAGAGTTTGGTACTATTCATGGAAAGCATCCACTGGGGACATTAGAACATATATCTCATGGATTAGGGAGAATTACTGTAATGCCTCTGAGTTTGAATTAAAAAACTAGAAGTTTGTACCTCAAACTCCTAGTACAGTAATCTTCAAACTTCTAGGAAGATTTAAATCATCCAGGAGGCTAGCCAAAACTGAATATTCCTGGGGGCCATCCCCAGGGATTCTGATTTTATTTTGAGAGGAAAATACCTTTAAGAAACAGAGTTCTTATAAGGTGAGTTTTTTATTAGCTACATATTCTAATGCATAACTGATTTTATCACTTAGCAATCAATATCCAAAAACTGCCATCATCATCCCTCTCAAACACAGAGTATTATACTTACTTGCTGCTTCCAGTAGCTCTGGATGAAGAGAATATGGAATTAAAGGATCTGGTAGATCTGCAAAGAAAGCTTTAAGAGCTCCAGCTACAGCATTTACTGTTACTTCCATTGATACTAGATTGATATTATGATCTACAAGATAAAAATTAATATTTTAATTTATGAGAAAATAATTTATTACAGAAGTAAGCTAAACAGGTACTTCTAGACCCGAAAGATATTTAATAGTCGTCTCATTAGCCACTTTTCTTTACGGGCTAACAAAATTCAGTGAAAAGACAACCAAGCAAGAAGCGTTTTCTTTTATAATAAAATATACTGTTAGTTTTATTAGTATATTGAAGAACTTTACTGATATCTATCTTCTTTTAATTTATTTTGCTTACATAAGCTATTTGAAAGACAAAAGAAAGGCATTATGAATATAAATTCTAATCTGGACCTTTTAACTTCACATTTAAAATTTTAGTATAAAACAGTTTAAATTTAAATAGTTATCAGTGAAGTTTCAACTTAAAAAAACAAGAATGGAACATACTAAGGATGTACTGTAAGGTTAATTAATATTAACAAGTCACTTAAATGTAAAAATACAGACCAGCAAAAAGAAAAAAATTATCAACATCACCATTGTTCACACTTTAGCATTTTTCCTTTCAGCTCTTTTCTGCTCATTAAAAAAAATTATACATCATCTATACATTTTATACTGTATTTCATTTTTGTTATCCAAGGTTATCAAAATTTCACAATTTTTTAAAACATTTTGTTTTTGCAAGGTAACATTTCATTATAATGTGTTTTCAAACTTGCAGAAAAGTTGCAAGAACAGTACTAAGAACTTATACATATTGCCCTACATAAACAATTTTAATAGCTATAAAATACTTCCCCAGATTGAACAATTTACGTAATATTCTATTACTGAATATTTAAATTTATTTCATTTAAAAATCTTACAAAAATATTATGAAGATGCTATAATAAACACTTGAGGATTAAAGCTCATTTTCTTAGCCTACATTCCTTGTAATAATAGCTCCACAATGAACATTTAATATGGTACCTGGCACAGAAAACTTTCCATATGCATTATTTTATTATCCTCATAGTTACTCTTATCACCCCCATTCTAGAGATGAAAAAATTGAGATTTAGAAAAATTAACTTTACTGGGGCACAAAGATAGTTAAGTGGCAGGACCAGAAAACAAAAACCAGGAAGTAATATTCAAGAGCCTTGGTATTAACTACCCTGCCCTCATTACTGGAAGTGAAACTGTACCAATTTAATATGATGAAATCCAGTTTCTCTAATATAATACTTTTTAAAAATGGGACACGAGACTTTACAATACTGTTTGGCAACAAAGCATAGATACACACACACATACATAAGCACCACTCAAAAACTGACACTTTTCCATTTCAACAACTTAAATCTTCATTAGTTTACATGGTTACCTAGTTATTCTACTTATGGACACACAGGAAGTTCCCACGCATCTTTTTAAAAATGACAAACAATGATGAAAAAAAGTTTATCTCTCAAAAAGAAATCTTTCAAAGATTTCTGTAACATAAATTCCTAGAAGTGAAATCTCTCTAGTAAAGCTACCTGAATTTTAATAGATATTCACAAACTGCCTCTCAAAAGACACCCACAACTAACAGTATACAAGAACCTATTTGCCTACACCCTTACCAACAATTTTTTTCACTCTGATAATAAAACAAATAAATACTCCTTTTGTTTTAATTTTTATTTCTTTATCATTGATAGAGGCTGAGCATATCTTCATATACTTACTGGTATACTGCTTTCTTCTGATGTGAATTGCTTGATCTAGCATAGGTATTCCACATTCTCCCCATGATTATAGTTTTGTTTCCTGACTTTGTTTATGTTTTATCCACACTCTCATACAGAATTTTTACATTTTTAGGTAGTCCAGTCTATCACCTTAATTATGCTTTCTAGGTTTCCTATCAAAGTTTAGGCCTTTCTCTACTCCAAGACAATAAACATATTTACTCATTTTTCTCCCTAGTACTCACGGTTTTCATTTTTACATCTATATCTTTTATTGCATATAGAATTTAATGTAAGTAGGGAATCCAGCTTTGTTTTTACTTCTAATGGTTAGTTATCCCAATATGAAAAAAACCTTTAAATAAGTACTACCTTTGATACACAAAGATGCTGATCCATCATAAGTCAATTCATTGCTTTTCTAATTATGGTGACAGACTTATATAGATTCAATCACAGTCTTATTTGTGAGATAGGTTATTGGATTAGGAATGTAACATGGGAATAAACTGAGAGTATATAGGCCATAAAATATTGAATCTTACCTCAAAATATCTGTTTTATGCTATTCCCTGCAGTCTCATTTCTAAATCAATACCTATTCTACTGCATTCCATTCCTTCTGGGCCTATGAAGGACTTTGCTTCAATACCAAATGGCTTCTTTTTCAGTTCCTCCTTTCTTATCTCTTCTGCCTTCACAGTTACATTTAAAAATACAGTCATGTACCACTTAACGTTTTGGTCAACGACTGACGGTATATATGATGGTGGTCCCATAAGATTATAATGGCTATACAGCCTAGGTATGTAGTAGGCTATACCACTAGGTCTATGATGTACGAGGGTATTTCGAAAAGTTTATGAAAAACAGAATTAAAAGATAACACAATCTTTCCATGAACTTTTTGAAGTACTCTCATACACTGTTTAGACAATGACGCAATCACCTAACAACGCATATCTCAGAACATATCCCCTTCATTAAGCAACACACGACTGTGTTATATAAAATATATAACACAGTTATATATAAAATATATATAAATATATATAAAATACTGTATTTTCTTGACCCAACTGCCTCTTATTGTTGTCTTCAATCTCTTCTTCTATTGCGAATGTACTTTAAAAGTTTCCTGCCTCTTATAATTCCCTAGTACCCAGCTCCTTAACTAAAAGAAAAGGCTCTAAAGTAATCAATGACTTTCCTGCTATTGGAAAGACAACAGACTTTTCCTCGGTCTCCTGTACCTTTTTACTGCAGTAGCTATTCTCCTTAATACTATTAATCACACTTTAAAACTCTTTCCCACCAATATCCAAAACTTAAAAAGTTTCCAAATGAAAATCAATCTTCCCACCATGAAATTCCAGTAAGGAAAACAATAAAGCGATGATCTTATTTTACATAATTATCTTACCTTGATCAAACTGCTTTTGAATATTGTCTTGATCAGTTTTGTTTCCACTAACACGGTAAAGTCCTTCAGTACATAATCCTAAGAAAATAAAGATATGTGCTTTTATAAACACACATAAATCTAAAACAAAGAATATACTTAACCTTATGTACAACTTGGTGACTTAGAAAAATATGGTGATAAAATATTTTTAAGAATAAAATATTTTTGAGCATTTTATTTTTAATTAAGTTCTCTATGGACTACTTTCTCTTTTATACCATTTAGGATGTCCAGTTCCAGACAAGACGAAGAGACATACTTCTCCCTATTCCTCCCCACTAGATATAGCTAAAAACCCTGATCACAATATATAAAAAACAAACATCAGACTCTGAATGGTGGAGAGAAGGTGGTCTGGCTAACAGCCTTGGAACTTGACAGCATGACAGTAAGTTCTCTGTGTTTTCTTTTTGCCTCTTATATATCCACAACTGGGCAATGGAGGAGCCTGCAACCCAGAAATGCCAGTGAGCACTTAAAGCTAAACAATAACAAAACAACCAAAAAAAATCCAACAAGAAAAGCCTGCCCTCTCTTGTGGAAGAATTGGGAAAGGTGTAATCTAGCAAGACACAACCTTTTCAACTATAATTACCCTCTACTCAAGGCAAACAGCACAGAATCCCTCCCTCACTCTTGTCAATTGAGGCCACCTAGGGAGCCTAGACTTCCACCCCTGCCCATCAGTAGCAAGGAGCCCCTTATCGTCCCCTGGAGTGTCAGTAGAGACTGAGTGGAGAGCCTAAACTTCCACCACCACCCAAGGTAAGAGATGCCCTACCTTCCTCACCAAGGTATTAACAGTAGAGGCCAAGTGGGGAGTCTGGACTTCCACCCCCACCTTGCAACCCTCCTCCCCTGCTGGTGCGGTATCAGAGGAGGCCTGCTAAAATAGAAGACTTAAATAAGATTCAAAGTCTCATAATATAATATCCAAAACGTCCAGGATACAATAATAATAAAACAAAAATCACTCATCATACCAAAAACTAAGAAAAATCTCAACTTGAATGATAAAAAGACAATTAGCAGACATCAGTACAAAGATGACAATAGGAATTATCTGACAAGGATTTTAAAGCAGCCATTATAAAATACTTCAATTACAAACACACTTGAAACAAATAAAAAGTAGAAAGTGTCAGCAAAGAAACAAGATATATAAGGAAGAACTAAATGGAAATTTTAGAAGGAAGAAATAAAATAACAGAAACAAAAACTCACCGAATGGGCTCAATAACAGGATGGAGATAACAAAGGAAAGAAAAAATGAACTTGAGGATAAATCAATAGAAATTATCCCATCTAAACAACAAAAATAAATTAGACAAAAACAAAATAAAGAGCCTCAAGGACTTGTGGGACAATAATAAAAGATCTAACATTTGTGTATTCAGCCCAAAGTCTATTCATCTACATGTTCAATGGGGAGCACCTCAAAGTATTTTTGAAAGGACTCATTTTGATAATGCATTGTATTCCTCTGATTGCAGTTAAAAACAAAACAAAAAAATATACATAACAACCACAATGGAAAAGTAGGTTAGGTCAAACTTATTTCTGGACCAATATGTCAAGGCCTTTGCATAGGACAACATATAATTCCTCCCAACTTCTCCCTGATTAGAATTATTTCGTTCTTTACAAAGAACAAATAAAGATATGAAAGGGAAAGATGGTGTATCTCATACTGGGGGGACAAGTCAATTTTCAGAAATCCACAAAGATGATAAAAATAAAAGGAATAAAAATCTATTGACAAAAGTTTCCTGAGGCCAAAGTTATATTTTTTTTAAGTTACAAAGTTTTACTGACACAGCCAACAATGAATTAGATAATCTCACAGATATTTGGATGTGTAAAAGAAAGACGCAAAAGAATATATTTGGTATAATTCCACTTATATAACATTCTAAAATGGGCAATACTCATCTATAGTGAAGGGAAAATCAGAAAAGGGATTGTTTTGATGGTTGGAAGATTAACTGGGAAGGGATATAAAGAGTGATAAAAACGTTCTATATCTTGACAGGTGTGTTAACTAAATGGGCATATGCATTTGTCAAAAAGCATCTAACTATATCCTTAAGTTTGGTTTACTTCATCCTACGTTACTGGACTTTAAAAATTAAAAGAACTGTAAGCATATACTGAACTCTAGTTAGTAGGTTTCCATTCTAGAGTGATGTGCACACCTTTTGTACTTTAGACTTGAGCAAATGAGTAAATATATTGAGGATAATGGGAGCAAGGTTTCTCACTGGTAGAGAAAGGAATTACTAATACAAAACAGGGGACTATAACTAAAACGTACTTCATGGGTGTTGCATCAAAATTGGAGGTATCAGCATAAACTTACGGTTTTTATTATAGATATAGAAAGGTGTAGATGTATGCAAAGATACATACATACATTTACTTCCAAGTTTTGTCTGCTGAGAGGGCTCAGAAGAAGCCCTAATTTTGGTTTCTAAATACCATTCTCCACCAAAACAAACCAGAGCTATTTGGAGAAAAGGCTAATTCCAAGGCTGGATCAGGAAAAGTGTAGCCAAGCCTGGTACATCTTCTGCCAGAGAGTATGGAATTGCTTAATAAATTATGGGGACATAATTCTTAAAAGAATTAAAAGGACACAGAAGCTATGAAAGGGTCCTGCGCTGGAATAATCTGAACATCAAAATATGTAAGGGCAGTAATGAATTATAATTCAAAAATAATAATACATGAGTCCATACCAATATAAATTAATGATAAAGAAAAGCTCATTCTTACAGTAAAATGCCAACCAATAAACATAGGAGAGATGATAGAAATTTAAAAAATCATCAACAGAAGCTAAAACTAGCAGCTTAAAGTCTAATGATAGTCTCAAAGTATATCCCTGCAAATAAGCTATTAAACTCAAAGCTTTAAATTCAATGCTTTAACTCCAAAGAAATCTAGAAGATATCACCAAATGTCAAAATTAACATCACCTGTACTGGGGCAATCTCCAGATATGATGCACTTAGAAGGGCAAAATATCACTTTGGTACAAAAATGCATCATCTGAATCTAATAATGAGCCAACATCAGACAAATCTAAATTCAGCGGCATTCTACTAAATAATTAGCTTTTATGGTTCAAAACCGTCAATGTCAAGAAAGACAAAAGAGATCAAGGAACTCTTCTAAATTAAAGGAGTCGAAAAAGACACAATTCCTAAGTGTAATGCACTTACATTAGATCCTGGACTGCTTCCCTCACGACAACCCACCAACGAAAAGCCTTAAAGAACACTACAGTATCATGTGATAAAATCTAAATACGTATGTGGATCAGATGATAGTACTGTGTCTGTGTTATTTTCATGATTTTGATTATTGTGGTTTTGTATGAGAACATTCTTATTCTTAGAAAAAACAGATTTATGGATAAAGGGCTTGGTGCCTTAAACTTGCTCTCAAATGGTTCAGGAAAAAGAAAGGTACATATATTTATATAGAAAGAGAAAAAGATGAAATAAGTGCGAGAAAACAAAAATATATGATACTCCTAGTATTAGTCTTGCAACTCTTCCATAAGCATGAAATTATACCAAATGTTACCAAAAAATGTTACCCGGTTTTATACTCAGTTCTTTATCTGAAAAGTGCCATGAATCCAAATGTTTTTATTAGTTCCAAACTAGGCCGTTCACAGATCCATTTATAAAAGAAATGAAAAATACATCCTTATTTATATAACATACTTTGCTAAGTATAAATAGTGTAATGGCTGGTTTTATGTGCCAGCTTGATTAAGTACAGTACCAAGTTTATTCAAAACATTAATGTTACTGTGAAGGTGTTTTATTGATACGATTAACATCTACAATCAGTTGAGATCATCAATGATTATCTTGATGGGCCTGATGCAACCAGCTGAAACGCTTTAAAATAGAATGAAGGTTTCCCAGAAGAAGAGATTCCACCTGTGGACTGCAGTGTTCGCTCTTGTCCAAGGGTTTCCCGACTGTGATTCATAACCCTTGGTCTGATTTTGGATTTACCTAACCACCCCTACACAATCACGTAAGCCAGTTCTTTAAAATAAATCTGATATTATCTCCAACTGGTTCCGTTTCTCTGATAAAAACCTAACACAGTAAAAATGAAAAGAATAGTTTTATATCTTTGTTTCAGGCATTATAATACTACAGACAGGAAATAATATTGCTCAAAAATATGTAACTTCCAATGCCTACTAATTTAATGTCAAACTCTTTTTTGACATCTAGTGCCAGTCAATCTTTTCTCAGCTTTTTTCCTTCCACTTCTTACATTTATATTGCCTGTATATGCTACCCGCAAAATGCACTACAGTAGTCTGCACCTCAATAGTTTCCCCTTATTTGCAGCAGATACGTTCCAAGACCCCCAGGGGATGCCCGAAACCTCTAGTAGTACCAAACCCTATACGTACTATGTTCCTTTCCATATACACATACCTATGGTAAAGTTCAATTTATAAATTAGGCACAGTAAGAGTTTAACAACAACTATAATAAAATAGAACAATTATAACAATATATATACTGTAATAAGTTATGTGAATGTGGTCTCTCTCTGTAAATACCTTTATTTTTTCAGACTGTGGTTGACTACAGGTAACTGAAACTGTGGAAGTAAAACCGCAGATAAGAGGGACTACTGTATACCTCATTGTTTTCTAGATAAAATTTGTCTTGCCTTTATGAATATATTCTTTTATAAAATTAATTCTTCTCATTACTCCATGTCTATATAGCCCAGTTAAAACATCTTTCCTCATTGATACTTTCCCTGCTACTCCCAATTAGAAGCCATTTCTTCTTTCTTAAAACTCCCAAAGGACTTCATCTATAGCTCTATTACTACTTAGTGCTTTCTACATTGTACTAAAGAGCACACTCTTTTTATTCAGCAGTAAACTTCTTAAAAGTAATAGCAGAGCCTTTCTATCCTCAGGGTCTTTCACACAGTGCTGTGGTTCTCGGCTGGAAGCATACTGCACCTCAGGAAACGGTAATGACTTAGAGATACTCTTGGCTGTCAAAACTAGAGGAGGGGGAGCTACTGATATGTAGTAGGTAAAGGTCAGGGATGCTGCTAAACATCTTAGAATGCACAGAGCAGCCTCTAACAACACAATTAAATGGCCCCAAATGTCGATAACGCCAAGGTTGAGAAATCCTCACAGTGATAAATGTTTAATACTATTTGTTAAATAAAGATTATAAGGTACTTAATTATCCATGCTAAAATCTTGCCTTCTACTTTCTAATAAGTGAGTAATCTGAAAAAAGAAAACCACAAACTCTAGCTGTGAATTATCCAAGTTTTACATTTTACTTGAACTTAAATCACCCACAGTATCTATCCAAGGCCTCGAAGCAATAAAGGGCTTAAAAATCCATTCCAATATTACAAAACTAAATATAAAAGATTAGGAAATTTAAAATGTTACCTTTTAACCAAGAACCATCATTTTTTTCATTCATTAGAAAAGGTCATTAACCTTTAAGTATCCCACAGTATTACTAATATCTGAAGTTTTAAAATGATCTAAGTAATATTTGAGTTGCTAATAGACATAAAACTAGAGTTTCACTTACTGTTTCTGTATATGTCCAGGTTGAAATAATTATTTAAGTCATAAAGTAGATTACAAAGGGTGAAGGAGAAGCAAGGTGTGTAAATATCCACAGATTAGATAAATATGTCCATGGGGAGTGATTCACCAAAAGTGGTAAAGAGAATTCCAGTGCTCAGTCCCCTCTCTCTGCCAAAGTGACTAATGAGCTGCCAAAAGGTCAGAATCAACATTTGCAGAACTCTGCAATCTAGTTTAAAAAAAAAAAAAATCAAAACAACCATAAGTCGTCCTGGTGAAGAAAGCTTTAAATTACTCCTACTCACCTACCAACCACCACACCCCAGATTGGTGACAACCATAAGGATAGCAGACTGCACTCTGAGTGCCGGTTCCAAGTGCCAGAGGGAGCAATACAAACCACATTCTGAAAGAAATGGGGTTGTAGATCTCAACATGTCTTGTGGCTCTCTGAAAGAAGAGTGCAAGGGCTTGCATTTGTTTCACTTACAAGACTTAGGACTTTTTTCCTTTGGCTCCACATATTTAAGGAAACTATCAAATAACTAGCTAAACACTAAGTTAATGGAACACAGACTTCAGTGGCAACAAATGACAAATACAGACTTTACAAAAGCAGTTTAGAGTAACTGAACAAGCAAACCACATAACCAACAAACAGCAAAAACAAACCCCAGTGAGGGGGAAAAATTGATTTCCAGGGTTGACATATAATAATCAAAACATCTTATTTTCAATGAAAATTAAGAGGCATGCAAAGAAACAAGAAAGTATGGTTCATTTCATGAAAAAAGAAATAGAAACAGTCCATGAGGAAGCCCAGTCATTACTAGACAACAACTTTTTAAATCAACTGTTTTAAAAATTGACAGAGCTAAAAAGAAACCATGAACAAGAACTAAGGAAACTAGGAGAATGACAACTCAACAAATAAAGAATATCAATAAATACTCCGAAATTATAAAAAAGGCCCCGAAGAGGAATTCTGGAGCTGAAAAGTACAGTAAGTAAAAAGAAAAATTTGCTAGAGAAGTTCAACAGTAGACATGAGGAGGCAGAAGAAAGAATCAGTGAACTTAAAGACTGGTTAATTGAGATTATCCACTCTCAGAACCAAAAAGAAAAAAGAATGAAGAAACAACAGAAAACAGATTGTCAGATACAAAGATTCTTCAATGAGATTAACAGACTACTTATCTTCAGGAACCACAAAGGTTAGAAGATAGTAATATATTAGAAGGCAGGGATGAATTAAAGTACTAAAAGAAAAAAAAAGTCAACCAAAAATTCTGTATCTGGCAAAACTATTCCTCAAAAACAAAGAAGAAATCAAGACATTCTCAGATAAACAAAAGTTGAGAGAAGTCATCGCGAGTGCACATGCCCTAAAGAAAGGATAAAGGGAGTCCTCTAAGCTGAAATGAAAGGGCACTACACAGTAACTTTGAAGCCATACAAAAAAGTAACTAAGGTAAAGGCAGCCAGACAGGTTAATATTTAAGCCAGTAGTTGTACTCTATTTTTGATTTATAACTCCTCTTTTTGTTCTGATATGACTTAAAAGACAAATCCATAAAATAATAATTCCAAATCTATGATAATGGGCACACAATGTATAAAGATGTAATTTGTGACAACATAAAGGGGTGGGAGATGAAGTTGTGAAGGAGCAGTTTTTGCATACTTTTGAAATCAAGTTGGTTTTAATTAAAACATGATTGTTATAAAGTTAGGATGTTAATTGTAATATACAGGGTAATGACTAAGAAAATAATTTAAACTCTCCTATTAAAAGACAGAGATTGGTAGGTGAATTTAAAACAAACAGTGGGGGTGGTGGGGGCTTAGGGCCTCAGCCCCCCTCCCCCCGCCACTCGCAACCAGCCCAGCAACAAGCACCAAGCTGCCGCAGGAAGCGCACCAGGCTCTCCCAAGCTGGGGTGGTAGGGGCAAGGGTTTTTGCCACAACCCCCTGACATCTGCACCCAGCCCAGCAATGAGCACCAAGTCACAGCAAGAAGGGCCCCCGGGTTCCCGAACTGGGGTATTGGGGGGCAAGGGCTTTTACCACACCCCCCGACATCTACACCCAAGCTGGCAATGACCAAACCACTGCTGGAAGCCCCCTGGTCTCCCCTGTGGGAATGAGGGGAGTGCTACAGGCCTCAATCCCACCCCTCCTCCTTGCTCCTTCTTCCATCCCATTTCCTTCCCCTCTCCCCTCTCCCCCTCCCTCCCAATTGCTCTGCAACATCATCATAGAATGTAAAAAATAACAATATCAATTAAAAAAGAAATAAAACAAAAAACAACTACTGTATGCAGTCTACAAGACACTCAGTACAGAACCAGACACAAATATGTTGAATATAAAAGCATGGAAAAATATATTCCATGCAAACAGTAACAAAAAGACAAAAAGATAGCTGGGGTGGCTATCAAAATATTTTTAAAAACCCCAAAAAACATTAAGACAAAAGTGTTACAAGAGACACAGGAAGACATTATACGTTGATAATAAGGGAATCCATCAGGAAGATATAATAATCACAAACATATATGCCTAACAAGAGAGTCCCAAGATATATGAAGCAAAAACTGACAACTGAAGGGAGAATCACACAGTTCAACTATAAAAGTTGGAGACTATAACAGTCCACTGCAATAATGAACAGAACTAGACAGAAACTTGCCAAGGAAACAAGACATGAACAACATTATAAACCAACTAGAACAAACAGTTGTACAGACATTTCCATCCAAGCACAGCATAATACACATTCTCTTCAAATCTACATGGAACATTCTGTAGGATAGACCATGTTAGGCCAACAAATCTAAACAAATCTTAAAAAGTGGGAAAGAATACAGTATGTTTTCTGATCACAAAGGAAATTTGAGATCAGTAACAAAAGGAAAAGTCACAATTATGTGAAAATTAAACAACACACTTTTATTAAACAGTCAATGGATCAAAGAAATTACAAATGAAATTAAAAAACACTTTGAGACAAAAAGGAAAACTCAAGATAGCAAAACCTATGGGATGCAGCAAAAGCGGTGCTCAAAGGGAAATTTGCAGCTGTAAATACCTACACTGAAAAAGAAGACCTCAATTTAAGGTTAGGTTAACTTTAAGAAACTAGAATATGAAGAGCCGGCTAAACCCACAGCTAGCAGAATAAAAAAAATAATAAATTAGAATGAAGATAAACAAAACAGAAAGTAGAAAGCCAATGGAAAGAATCAGCAAAGCCAAAAGTTGGTTCTTTGAAAAAGATCAATGAAATTGACAAACTTTTAGCTAGATTAACCAAGGAAAAAAGAGAGGACTCCGATTACTAATATTGGAAAGTAGAGACATTACTACTGAAAATACAGAAACAAAAAGAATTGGAAGAGAATACCATGAACAGTTTTATGCCAGCAAATTAGGTAAGCTAAAGAAAATGGACAAATTCTTAGAAATACACAAACTAGCCAAACTGACCAAGAAGAAATAGAAAAATCTCAAAAGACGTGTAACAAACAATGAGATTGATTCAGTAATCAAAAACACACAAGAAAGAAAAGCCCAGGACCAGATGGCTTCACTGATGAATTATACCAAACCCTCAAAGAGATATTAACAGAAATTGATCTCGAACTCTTCCAAAAAATAGAAAAGGAACACTTCTTAACTTATTCTATGAGCCTGCAATTACCCTAAAACTAAAGCCAGATGAAGATACCACCAGAAAACTATAGGTCAATATCCTCTACAAATACAGATATGAAAATCTTCAAAATACCAGTAAACCAAATTAAGTAGCATATAAGAAGATTATATATTATGACCAAGTAGAATTTATCCCCCCAAAATAAGGGTGGTTCAATACATGGAAGTCAATTAATGTAACAGTCATTAATAGAACAATGTGGAAAAAAAACACATGATCATTTCAACAGATGAGGCAAACCATCTGGCAAAAATCAACACCTTTTCATGATAAAAACATTTGAACTACGAATAGAAGGGATCTTCCTCAACATTATAAAAGGCATTTATGAAAAATCTACAGCTAACATCATACTCGTGTTAGCTGTGGTGAAATATACGGAAAGTATGATTTTTTTTTTTTTTTTTTTTAGAACAGGACAAGTTATGTCAGCTTTTGCCACTCCATTGAACATTATACCGAAGTTCTAGCCAGAATGATTAGCCAAGAAATAAAAGGCACCAAATTACAAAGGAATGAAGTAAAATCATTTCTATTTGCAAACAACATGACTTATATATAGAAAATCCAAAAAAATCCACAAAAAAAACTAGCAGAGTTAATACAAGCATTCAACAAAGTTGCAGGATACAAGATCAACACACAAAAATCAGCTGTACTTTTATACACTCGCAATGAGCAATCTGAAGATGAAATCAATAGGTAGAGCACAATGTTATAACACCAAGGTCAAAGAGTTCAGATCCCCATACCAGCCAGCCACCAAAAAAAAAAGACGTAATCAAGAAAATTCCATTTTACAATAGCACCCAAAGAATAAAATACCTAGGAATAAACATGACTAAGAAAATGTAAGACGTGTATACTGAAAACTACAAAATAGTGTTGAAAGAAACTAAAGACCTTTAAATAAATAAAAGATATCCTATGTTCATGAATTGGAAGACTAAATGTTGCTAAGATGGCAAGAACACCCAAACTGATCTACAGACTCAACACAATCTCTATGAAAATCCAATTGACTATTTTTGCAGAAATAAAAAGGCAGATCCTCAAATCCATATTGAATTGCATGGAACCCCACAGTCAAAGGAAATCTGAAAAAGAAGAACAAGTTGAAGGACTCCAAGCTTTCTGATTTTTAAGTTTACTACAAAATTACAGTAATCAAAAGTGAGGTACAGCAAAAACATAACACATATATAAACTCAATGAACAGAACTGAGAGTCTAGGAATAATCCCTATGGCCAACTGATTTTCAACAAGGGTGTCAAGACTATTCAATGAAGAAAGGATAGTCTTTTCAATGAATCATGCTGAGACAGCTGAATATTGTCATGCATAAGAGTAAATTTGGATCCCTACCTCACGGCATATACAAAAAATGAACTCAACATGTATTAAAGGCCTAAATGTAAGTGCTAACATTATAAAACAAAGATAGAGGAAACAGTGATACCAACAGCATGAGCAACAAAATAAAAAATAAACTATTTCATTAAAATTTAAAACTTTTGAACATGAAAGGGCTTTATCAAGAAAAACCTACAGAATGGGCGAAAATATTTGCAAATCACTTATTTGATAAGGGTCTAGAAACCCAGAATATATACAGAACTCTTACAACTCAGCAAGAAAAAAACAAACAACTCAATTTAAAAAGGGCAAAAGACTTGAAAAGGAATTTCTCCAAAGATATACGAATAGCCAAAACAAGCACATGGAAAGATGCTCAACATCATTAGTCATCAGAGAAACGCAAATCAAAACAATGAAGTATCATCACTTCATACTCACTAAGGATGGCCCCAATTATTCTCTTCTTAGCCCATTCTCACCACGTGACACCCCCAAGTTGCTTCAGAAGAAGGGCCTCATCAGATATGTTCCCTAGAGTTTGGACTTCCCAGCCTCTAAAACTTTAAACCCTTGGTTTTGACTCTGAGCTTTTCAATATAGATACATAGACTTTCAGGGCTGAGAGAAATGGCTCTGTGCCTTATAATTCAAGCAACAGAGAGGAAAAAATCCATGCCTGGAATATTCATTTCCTTTCTACTACCTACATGCTCAGACTGAGGCATGGGGTAATAAGCATGCCCTGGAAAGTACACTGGGGGCTACAAGACAATGACATAAGGATGACCATAATTAAAAAAAAAAACAGCAAGTGTTGGTGACAATTTGGAGAAACTGGAACATTGCTGGTAGGAGTGTGAAACAGTGCAACTACTGTGGAAAACAGTTTAGTAGTTCCTCAAAAAAATTAAACACAGAATTACCTTATGATCCAGCAATTCCACTCCTAGGCATGTACCCTAGAGAACTAAAATCAGGTTAGTTAACTCAAATAAACACCTGTACACAAATATTTTCAGCAGCACTATTCACAATAGCCAAAAAGTGGAAATAACACACATACCCATCAATGAGTGAATGGATAAATAAAATGTAGTAGAGCCATACAATGAAATATTACTGAACCATAAAAAGAAACAATGTACTGATACATACTATAATGAAGATGAATGTAAAAATGTTATGCTAAATAAAAGAGCCAGACATAAAAGGTCACATTTTGTGATTTCACTATATGAAATACCCCAGATAGGCAAATCCAGAGAGAAAACAGATTGTTGGTTACCACGCCTATGTGAAAGGTGAAGATTGATTGCTTAATGCATACAGGTTTCCTTCCGGGGGGATAAAATGTTTTGGAAGTTAATAGAGGTGATGTTGCACAACACTGTGAATGTACTAAATGCCACTGAATTGTATACATTAAAATGATTAATTTCATATTATGTAAATATTACCACAAAATTTTAAAAGCCCATGTGGGAAAAAAAACCCAAATTAGCAGTATATTCAGTATAATTCCTACTGAATTAAAAGTGCATTATTATTGCTTGACATAAATATAAGGACCACAGAAGGGGGTACATGGGTAAGTGGTAGTATTAAGTAAAATTCATATTTCAAGAAAACTATACAATGAAATATGCATTTAAACACAGTAAAAGATAGTCTGCATTAATCAGTTATCAAAAAATTAGTAATTATTTGATTATTTATTTGGCAATGTAAAATTAAGAGCTAACTAGCTACTATGCTATGTTGCACTCAACAGATTCTCTCTTCTGGAAATTTGGAATTGGGATTCAAACATATCTGGTTAAGTTCAGTATGTGGTTAAAATGTAGACCTAAAAACTCAGGATCTGTGAATAGACGAGGTGAATCTAGAAAGCAAAAAGAATGACACAGAGAAACAGAATAGTGCCTGGATTCTAGCCCACTGGGAGGGAGATTAGACAGATTCTTTTAGCTTCTATAAGATACCCTTCATTCCAATTAAATGTATTATTTGCATTTGGTTTTTGTTGACTTGCAACCAAAATAATCTAGACAAAGAAAGCCTCAATTCCCAGGCTATGGAATTTCAGTATTTTCTTTCTAGGCACTCAATATTTTTAAGCAGGAGACATATTTTGAAGTAAGGAGACAAAAGGACTGGAAGAACAATATAAATGTTGATGTATTAGATCTTAATGTGGTAGTGACCCTGTAAAAACATATAAGAACAAATATTGCTGAGAATGGGCAAGGATCAGCAATTAATGGTATGTGGGCAAAATTGGTGAAAAGAAGTCAGATTAATGAGATACCTGAGCCAGGCAACTGATTTTATGTATAAGACATCAAAAGCACAGGCAACAATAGAAAAAACAAATGGGATTATATGAAACTAAAAAGCTTCTCCACAGCAAAAGAAACAGAGTAAAAAGAAAACCTACAGAATGGGAGAATATATTTGCAAACTATACATCCAACAAGTGATTAATATCCATAATATGCAAGGAACTCAAACTTCTCAACAGTAAAAAAAACAAGTAATAATTTAAAAATGGACAAAGGAGCTGAATAAACATTTCTGAAAGGAAGATATACAAATAGATACACTAAAAATGCTCAACATCACTAAGCACCAGAGACATGCAAATCAAAACCACACTGAGATATCATCTCATCCCACTTAAACTGCCTATTCTCAAAAAGACAGAGAACAACAAATGATGGGGAGAATGTGGAGAAAGGGGAACCCTTCTACAGTGTTAGTGAGACTGTAAATTAGTGCAGCCATTATGGAAAACAGTATGGAAGTTTCTCAAACAACTACAGATAAAACTGCTATAAGATCCAGCAATCCCACTGCTAGGTATAATACCCAAAGGAATGGAAATCATTATGTTGAAGGGATACCTGCACCCCCATGTTTATCGCAGCTCTATTTACAATAGCCAAGATATGGAACCAACTTAAATGTCCACCGGAGGACAACTGGATAAGGAAAAGTGTGGTATACATACACAATGGAATACTACTCAGTCATAAAAAACAAACAAAACTCTGCCATTTGCAGCGACATGGATGAACTTGGAGAAAATTACATTGTGAAATAAGCCAGACACAGAAAGAGAAATACTTCAGGTCTTAACTCTTAAGTGGGAGCTAAAAAATAAATAAATAAATAAATAAGAAAGAAAGAAAGAAAGAACAATCGTAGAGCAAACTTTCAAAAGGAGATAAAAGGACTGTGGTTATTAGATATTAGAGGTGGGAAAGGGGGACAGGGGTTAGCAAAAAATTGGTTAAGGGTCACAAAGAATGGTTACGTTTTATAAAGATGAGTATACTGATTACCTGATTTGATCATCACGTATTGTACACAGGTATTGATATTCAACTCTGTACCCCACAAATATGTATAATAAACTATGCTTCAATTTTTAAAAAAATAAGAAAAAAAAGAAAAAGGACAATCAAGAGAAGGAAGTGGTTTGAAGGAAGATGAATTGCATTTTAACCTCGTTATGTCCAAGACATCACATCCAAGTAGAAATGTTCAGTAGGCAGTTAAGAACATAGGAAACTCTTGGGGTGCAAGAAACAAAGACTTGGGAGTCATTCTTGTAAATGTAATGGCCTAGGCCTGAAAGCAAATACAATATATGCAGAAATGACATCAACATTAAATGAGATAGCTATAAATTACAGAAACTACTTACAAATGCACTGTATAGAGGCAAGAGATAGGAACATGTGGAGACATTATGATGTGATTTGATTTGAAACAAGATTTAATGTTCCTTAATTAAATGCCCATTATGTGCTTGTATTAGAATATTCATGCATGATATGGCATGAAATATATTGTTCCTGATATTACATAGTATGTAGTTCAATAGGCTAGCTATTTTGAGGTGTTTATTTATTTATTTATGTCAGCTGGCTCGTAAGGGGATCTGAACCCTTGACCGTGGTGTTACCAACACCACGCTCTAACCAACTGAGCTAACCAGCCAGCTGGTATCTTGAGTTTGAAAACAATGGTTGAAATAAATGCTATTTTAACTAATGGAACTTCACTCAATGTTAAGTGAAGTGAGTTTTTCATATAAGATGAAATAACATCAATGGAACAAGAATTTTTAGCAGTGTTATGTAACATTTCAGGCACAAAGTCATTACAGGAGAATAAGATTAACGGCAGTGTTTTTTCTTTCTCAATTTACCAAAAATGGAACCTTATAATGGGGGTTGGGGGGCAGAATATATATATTGTTTATTACAACTTTAGTTGAACTAAAACATGTCACTACTTTCTAGTCATGAAAATGTTAATAGTTGAGAAATAACAATAACTTTCCAATATTTCATTCTGTTACTTTCATTACATATAATGATTAGAAGTTCAAAGTAAATATTACATGCATCATTTCCATTCCATCTTCAAAATAACAAGAGGCCTTATTGAAGATATGAAAGCAAGCTTAGAAAAATGAAGGGACTTTCTCAAAATCACATGGGTGAGCAACCCAGGGTCATGAGTTTGTCACATTCAATATATAATGGATATACAAGGGTACTTCAAAAATTTCATGGGAAAACAATTAAAAGACAATACAAATCTTTACATGAACTTTTTGAAGTACCTTCATACTTCTGAAATGCCTCCCATTTGTATTATGTGGGTGGCTGGTTTCTTTTCTCTGCATGCTTTGCATAGCAATTTTATGTCTAGACGATTTTCCTAGAAAATAAAAATATAAGTACATGTAACACAAATGCCTTCATTCTCTGAACTTTTGCAATATGATGCATTTGTTCTATTTGTAGGAAAAAACAATAAAGCTAACTTCAGTTTGGAAAATAAAGACAATAAAAATACTATTCAAGTATAACTAAAGTTACAAGGACACTCAAGGTTATTTTTTAAATTGCAATCATTTTTTAAACATTTATTAAGGATTTAACTATGTGCCAGAAAATGTTTCAGAGGCTAGAAATCCCTACTCTCATGAAGACTGTAGTCAAATGGCTGTGGTATAAAACAAAAAGCTTTGGCCTTTTGACTAGCTAGTTTCAAGGGCTTATTTAAACTTCCTCTGTGCTAGAGCAAGAACAGATAAACAGGTCACACTTGAATTTTCAGCACTTATTTGACACTGGGCTGTTAAAGGCCTAGCATTCCTAAACTGACAGAAAAAGTCCTTTAGTAACTTACACCATGTGCCTTCTAATGTGCGTATATTGAGAATGACACATTCAGCCCTATGTAGAATTCCAACCAAAAATGTTTAACTTGAATTAGCCAAATAGAACTTTGAAACATTCTCAAAAAAAAAAAAAAAAAGCTGGCTCAGAATCTTCAAAAAACGTGTCAGGTGCATGGTGGCGTGCACCTGTAATCCCAGCTTCTTGAGAGGCTGAGGTCAGTGGATCATTGGGGCTCAGGGCTACGTTGCTGTGTGGAGTGGGAGTCCGCACTGGGCCTGGCACCAACATGGAGCCCCGGGATACCAGGTTGTCTAAGTTGCAGGGGGCAACCAGCCCAAGGTGGACATGGAGCAAGTCAAAAAACATAAGTGACATAAAATTATAGACACAAGGCTAGGAAACTATTCTAAATTAAAAAAGATTAAAGAAGCATGACAAGAAGTGTAATGCATGATCCTCCTGAACTGATAGAATAAAAAAGCTCTAAGACATTGTTGGGCTCGTTCTCTCTGCTCAGCCATCCACCACGTGAGCCCCTGCATCGCTGTGTAGAATCACCACCAGCAAGGCCCTCACCAGACATGTTCTTTGGACTCTGGTCTTCCCAGCCTCCAAAACTAAGAGGACAACACCCTAGGTGATGATGGTCATCAACCAGGATATTACCCTGTAGAACTTGGATCAATGAATGACTTTCTGAAGTAGACCTACTCCACCAGCCTTGACCTCTTTCCTCAGGTACTACACCCCTGTTCATGGCCACAAGAACGTTCCCTGAACAAATGTTTACTTCTGCAATGCAGCTGCTCTGGCCGTGTGCTGGGGATGCTCAGATAAAGCTCACTATCCAAGCAACTTTAATGTTGTGACATTTCCTTCTCAACACCAAGTTTCTGGCTTCACTGAAACAGAGCCATAAATATTAAAATTGGCTGCTGCAAGTAGAAATTGATTTTTTTAAAATCAGTCTAGCAATAAAAAGCTCCCATGAGAACCTGATTTCAATGGTAAGAAAAATTCAACTACTAAAACCAATTCCAAAGCATATTTGTGGATGTGACTGCAAGACAAGACCATGAGCTGTTGCACTTTTAAATATAAAATTGTAGAGGCAGACTGGTATGTGTAACTATGAATGAACATATGCAACTTGACCTATCCAGACCAATTTACTTCTGAGACTGAAAACAAAACTGATAATCAGCAAGTTGTTTTATGCGTTTATGCCTGACAGATGTACTGAATACTTACTATGGAAGACAATGTTTAGTAAGATTGTCAAACACCAGTAGTTAGCAATTAATAGAGAATAATAAAAATGGAATTTCTAATCGTGTATGTTAAAAGTATAATGATACTCAAGACTATGGCATAGTATGTAATGCCTCATTTTCTCCATAAAAGACTTATTTAAACTTTTTGTCAATAGTATTTCAACTAAAGCAAAGTTCCTAAAAAGAAAACCATAATTTTTCTTAAGTTTGAATCAGTATTTTTCCAAATACAGAATAAAACCTAGAATCATAAATAAAAAGCATTAAAATGATCTATATATCTGTCCATTTTACAGATAATAAAGGAAAAAAAAACTGACCCAGACTGATTTAATGACCTGTCAGACCTCATGTAGAAAGTCAGGTCTAAGAATCACATCAACACACTGTACCACACAGAAATGTACAAATAAATGTTGAAATTGAAATTAAATTTAAAAAACCAAAAAATTAAATTAAAAAAAAATCACATCAAAAAAAAAAAAAAAAAAAAAAGACACTGTTGAGACAATTGAGGGAACCTATAGAGAGAGAATGTCCTTGTTCCAGGGGGACATATGCTAACCAATTTAGGAGTGAGGTGTCATGACATCTGTAACTTAATCTCAAATTGTACAGCCAAGGAAAAAAAAAAGGATCAACAAGAAATGTGGCAAAAAGTTAAAAACTGGTGAATCTAGGTGAAGGGATACAGATGCACAATCATACTATTCTTGCAATATTTCTGAAGGCTGAACAATGTTCAAGAATGTGAGAAGAGAAATAAAGAAAAAGTGGCTATTTCAAAAAGGAAAAAATCCTTTATAAGAGCAAGAGAACAAACAAATTGACTGGGGGAATGGGAAATATAGGGTGATTACTTAAGATTTATGGCCACATATTCAAAGTAAAATGCATGGTTTATGTTTTTCTATAGCCACGATCCATTGTTCTTATCCGAACACAGAGTAGGCAGAAAGATTAATCAAAATTGAGGTTTTTCCAAGTGAATTAAATGGTGGGAGTTGAGGAGGTATGCAAGAGAGTGAACATAAAAATGGATTGAGAAACATCAAGGACAAGGCAGGACAGAATAAACAGGGGAGTAATGTTTGGCAAAAATGTTAGAGTAACAAAAAAAGTGGGAGTTCTTCAAAATAGCAAGTGGGAAAGCTGAACTTTAAACAAAACTTCAACCTCAATTATTTCATCCATCATCAGTGTGTTGGACCAAAACACAATTTTTAGACAAATAGAGAATGTTATTAGCATTTGTGCTTACAACTCACTTTTACCAGAAATATAACTGCTAAATTTTAAAAACAGTCTGTTTCTTTATAATCCATTCATAATAGTGGGACATTCCAGATTAATTATATCCACATGCAAATAAAAATTTCTGCAACTAAAGTAATACCTCACCTACCTGGAATTTGGTCATCTGATCACCTAATCTATCATTAATTTTAAAAAATGGGAACAAATAGGACTATGAATAGCCAAAAAGATGTCACATGGCCCTTCCACTAAAATACTACATTATTTCATTTATAGGAAGAACAGGTTTTTTTTACAGATTCTATTTAACCTAATCAAAAAGCACAATTTAAGCTAACTCTGCTGTATGTTTTCCTGACTCACAACAGATTAGAAGTTGTAAATTAGAAAAGCAAAATGAGATTAGCAGCAGCAGGAGGTACATTGACAACAAAGAAGAAAGCTGAAAAACTATCAAATGCAGAGAAAAAAATTAGAATGCACGTCTCTAACAATAAATTCTAAAGATAACACACTTTAAAAAACCAAAGAATGCTGTTATTAATATACCATTCTAAAGGAGGAAACACTTCCTAACTCATTCTATGAGGGCAATATTGCCTGATATTAAAGCCAGACAAAGATACCACAAGAAAACAAAACAAAAGACCACTATGTCTTATGAGTATAAATGTAAAAATCCTCGGGCCAGCCCCGTGGCACACTCAGGAGAGTGCAGCACTTGGGAGCGCAGCGCTCCCGCCGCGGGTTAGGATCCTATATAGAGATGGCCGGTGGCTGAGCACGGTGTGGGCGACACCAAGCCAAGGGTTGCGATCCCCTTACCAGTCACAAAAAAAGGAAAAAAAAAAAAAATGTAAAAATCCTCAACTAAATACTAGCAAAGCATATCAAAAGGATTATACAGCATGACCAAGTAAAATTTATACCAGGAATGCAAGGGTGGTTCAAGAAAGACCTGAAATACTTCTACATGAAAGCTCATAGCAGAACTGTTTAAAACAGCCAATAGGTACAAACAGCCCAAATGTGAACCAAATGATGAATGAATAAGCAAAATGTGGTATATCCATACAATGACACATGCTACAACAGACAAATCTCAAAAACATTATGCTAAGTGAAAGAAGCCAGATAAAAGGTCATATGTGATCCCATTTATATGAAATACCCAGAATATCCAGAATAAGTATATCCATGAAAACAGAAAGGAGACTAGTGATTGCCAGGGGCTGGAGTAAGAGAGGAATAAGTAACTGTTCAATGGGTACAGGATTTTCTGTGAGGTGATGAAAATATTCTGGAACTAGATAAGGTGGTCGTTACACAACATTGTGAATATACTACATGCCAGTGTACTGCACATATTAAATTGGTTAGTTTTATATTATGTGAATTTTACCTCAATAAAAAGCAATGTATACAAAAAAATTACTCAATGCTGAAAACCATGCTTCTCTGTTAAAATTTTTCTTCTCCCTAGTTGTTTCAAGGCTCCACTCTTTTATACAGCATTATGAACTTTTCTTCTCACTCTAGATGTTTGCCTTGAATTCCATCAACATATGGCTTACATTAGTATCTTATACATTGACAATTACCAAAACCATATGTAAAGCCGAAATAATTTTCCAGAGAGATCCATAACCATATATGCAACTGAGTCTTGGGATTTTATATGGATATCTCACAGATACCTTAAGATTTAATGTATCCAAAATATGAATCCATTATGAAACTGTCAAATCTGCTTTTTATAACTTCTATTTTCATTAATGGAATACAATATACAGTCATCCTAACATAGCAATCTAAGAGGGATTTTTGAGTCCTCTTTCAACCTCCTATCTATCAGATAGATTTATCATCCTAACTCCTGAAAGAGACCTACCATTCCATTTCTTTTCAGTCTCTCTCATGCACACTACCTTTATTTTAAATCTATTTTAAACTTATATTAATATTTCAAGAGTCATTCTCAACTGGAATTTAGCACAACTTCTTACACAGTACTATTATAAAAATAGGGATGTCTACTTCCACCATGAAGAATTAATTTCTATGGAAATTGGTCTCCTACAGTAAACTAAAAACTAAAAAAAAAAAAAAAAAAAAAGAAATAACAGTTTTCATACATTGAACATGCAGCTCAACACTATGATCTGTAAAGTAAAAGAAGCAAATGAGGCAACCTGTCTGGATGCCCCAACTTAGTGCCTAGAGTTTTTAGGTGGTAGTGAAGGGAAGTGGAATCCCAACAGAACACAATGGTCTATCAGATTTGAGGAGATAGAGACAGGAGTTCAGAAGGACTGAGAAGGCTAGAATTTGTGGGGTAGAGTACCAAAAAGAGGGAGAAATGCACAGAGAAAGAGCCTCAGTCGTGTGCAGAAAAGTCTGTGGAGTCTTTGGTTGAATACTGCACGTGAATGAGAGGAAACTTTCTGAGGCCAGAAACTGAGAACAGTTCAAGTTTTATTCTCAAAAGACCTTTTAATACACAGGGCATCAGGTCAAATACTCATGCTTTATTGTACATCTAAATAAATACCAGAATAAAAGCTGCTCTGTATCCACCATAACAAATTTACAAGCAAACCTAGAAAGGACCAAACTGATTCATGAAATACTTAACATATGACAATAAATCCAACATTCTTTAAAGGAACACTAGAAAATTAATAACCGAACAATGTAAAATTCAAAATGTCTGACATCAAATCAAAATTACCAAAGTAGAAAAACACAACCCAAACTAGGAGAAAAACCAACAGAAACAGTCCCAGAAATAATATATGACAGAAATAGTAAACCAAAGATCTTAAATCTTGTAAACATAAAATATACTCAAAGATATACAGGAAAACCTCAACATGATGAGTACAAAAACAAAACACCTAAAAAGGAAATTTAACAGGAACTTTTAGATTTGACCATACAGAAAAAAGATCTATAACCTTGAAGATATAGCTATATATAGTGAAACCAAGATGAAGCAAAGAAAAAAGGTTTTAAAAAATGAACAAGGCATCCGTGACCTGTGGGACAATTCCTTTTTAATTTTTTTATTTTCTCATTACACAATGTAATCATTTTTTGTGGCCCTTTACCAATTTCTCCCTACACCTCCCGCCTCCTCCCCCTTTCTCACCTCTGGTGGGCTCAGTTCCATTATGTCCTTTTGAAAATTCAAAGAATCATTGTAGTTGTTGTATCTTTCTTTCTTTTTTTTCTTTGTTTTTTCAGTTCCCACTTATGAGTGAGGACACATGGCATTTCTCTTTCTGTACCTGGCTTATTTCTCTTAACATAATTTTCTCCAAGTTCATCCATGTCACTGAAAATGGCAGAATTTCATTCCTTTTTATGGCAGAGTAGTATTCTATTACGTATATAAACCATATTCTCCTTACCTAGGTGTCTGTCAATGGACATTTAGGTTGATTCTTACTTTTAGCTATTGCAAATAGAGCTGCAATAAACATGGGAGTGCAGGTATCCCTTCAACATGATGATTTCAATTCCTTTGGGCATACACCTAGCAGCGGGATTGCTGGATCATATGGCAGGTTCCATCTGTAGTTGTTTGAGGAACCCCCATACTGTTTCCTATAATGACAACACTAATTTACAATCCCACCAATAGTGTAGAAGGGTTCCCCCTTCTCCACATCCTCACCACCATTTGTTGTTCTCTGTCTTTTTGAAAATAGCCAGTCTACTAGGGTGAGATGATATCTCAATGTGGTTTTGGTTTGCATTCTCCTGATGCTTAGTGACGATGAACATTTTTCACATGTCTATTGGCTATTTGTATATCTTCCTTTGAGAAATGCCTATTCAGCTACTTTGCCATTTTATATTCAGGTTACTTGTTTTTCTTGCTGTTGAGTAGTTTTGGTTTCTTGTATATTCTGGATATTAATCCTTTGTCACATGCATAGTTCGTGAATATTTTCTCTCA
Organism: Cynocephalus volans; assembly: GCF_027409185.1. Taxonomy (NCBI): domain Eukaryota; kingdom Metazoa; phylum Chordata; class Mammalia; order Dermoptera; family Cynocephalidae; genus Cynocephalus; species Cynocephalus volans. The sequence continues at coordinate 116,922,755 of NC_084462.1, read as the reverse complement.
TTCATTCTGTTCAGTTTCTTTTGCTGTGCAGAAGCTTCTTAGTTTGATATAATCGCCTTTGCTTATGGTCTTATCCATAAAGTCTTTGGCCAGTTCTACTTCCTGAAGTGTTCCCCCTATGTTTTCTTTCAGTAGTTTTATAGTTTTAAGGGTCTTATATATAATTCTTTAATCCATTTTGAGTTGATTTTGGTGTAGGGTGAGAGGTATGGGTCTACTTTCTTTCTTCTACATATGGATGTCCAGTTTTCTCAGCATCATTTATTGAAGAGGAGTCCTTTCCCTAATGTATGCTCATGTTGCTCTTGTCAAATGTCAATCAATTGGCTCTAAGTATGTGGGTAAACACTTCTGGGTTCCCTAAATCTGTTCCATTGGTCCATGTGTGTATTTTTAAGCCAGTACCATGCTGTTTTGGTTGTTACAGCTTTGTAGTATAATTTTAAGTCAGGTAGCATAATGCCTCCAGCTTTATTTTTATTTTTGCTCAGGACTGCTTTGGCTATTCAGGGTCTTTTTTTGTTCCATATGAATGTTAGGATTGCTTTTTCTATTTCTGTAAAAAATGTCATTGGTATTTTGATAGGTATTAAATGTAATCTATAGTTGTTTTGGGTAGCAGGGACATTTTCACAATATTGATCTTTCCAATCCAAGAGCATGGAATTTCTTCCCATCTTTGTGTCCCCTTTAATTTCTTTCAGCACTGATTTGTAGTTCTCACTGTAGAGATCTTTCACCTTCTTTGTTAAATTGATTCCTAAGTATTTTATTTTGGGGGTGACTATTGTAAATGGAATTGCTTTCTTGATTTCTTTTTTCTGCTAGTTCATTATTAGAGTGAAAAATTCTGATTTCTGTGTGTTGATTTTGTATCCTGCAACTTTACTGAAATCACTTACCAGCTCTAAGAGTCTTTTGGTAGAGTTCTTAGGTTTTTCTATATATAGGATCATGTCATCCGCAAACAGTACAGTTCGACTTGGTCTTTTTCCAATCTGGATGCCCTTTCTTTCTCTTGACTGATCACTCTGGCTACTACTTCCAATACTATGTTGGATAGGAGTAGTGACAGTGCGCATCCTTGTCTTTTACCTGTTTTTAAAAGAAAAGTGCTCAACTTTTCCACATTTGGGATGATGTTGGTGGTGGGTTTGTCATATATGGCTTTTACTGTGCTGAGAGATTTTCCTTCTCTACCTACTTTGCTGAGAGTATCATGAAGGGATGCTGAATTTTGTCAAGTGCTTTTTCTGCATCTATTTGAGATAATCATATGGCTTTTGTCCTTGATTTTATTGATGTGATGTATCACATATATTGACTTGCATATGTTGGACCATCCTTGCATCTCTGGGAGAAATACCACTTGATCATGGTGTGTAATTTTTTTGATGTGTTACTAATACTTTGTGGAGGATTTTTGCCTCTATGTTCAGAGATATTCGCCTACAGTTTTCTTTGTTTTATCTTCACCTGGTTTTGGTATCAGGGTGATGCTGACCTCAGAACAAGTTTGGGAGAATGGCCTCTATTTCAATTTTTAAGAGAAGTGGTATTAATTTCTCTCTAAAGGTTTGGTAAGATTCAGCAGTAAAGCCATCTAGTCCTGGGCTTTTCTTTGTTTGGAGGCTGCTGATTACTGCTTCAATTTCATTATTCATTATTGGTCTGTTCATATTTTCTATGTCTTCCTGGTTCAGTGTTGGTAGTTTGGGTTCAAAATTTTTTTCACTTCCTCCAAGTTTTCAAATTTGTTGGTGTATAGTTGTTTATAACATTCTCTAATGACTCTTTGTATTTCTGTGGTATCAGTAGTAATGTCTCATTTTTTATTTCAAAGTTTTGTTTTTTTAGTCTTCTCTCTTCTTTTGTTTAGTTAGCTTAGCCAATTGCTTGTCTATGTTGTTTATCTTCTCAAGAAACCAACTTTTGGTTTCTTGAGAAGAAATCTCAATCTTTTATATCATTTTTTGTCTCTCCATTTCATTTAGTTCTGCTCTGATCTTAACTATTTCTTACTGTATACTAATTTTGGGATCAGACAGTTCTTGTTTTTCTAGACTTTGAGGTGTAGCATTAGGTTTTTAATTTGAAATCTTTCTATTCTTCTAATGTAAACATTTATTCCAACAAAATTCCCTCTTAGCACCACTTTTGCAGTATCCCACAAGTTTTGTTATGATGTGCCTTTATTTGCACTAGTTTCAAGAAATTTTTTATTTCTAGTTTAATTACTTCTTGAATCGTTAGGTCATTCAGGAGCATGTTGTTAAATTTCCATGTATTTGTATGGGTTTCCAGAGTTTAGCTTGTTATTGGTTTCTAGTTTTAATCCATTACGGTCTGAAAAGATACTTGAAATGTTTTCAATTTTTAAAAATTGGTTGAGATTTGATCTGTGACCTAATATGTGGTCTATCCTGGAGAATGTTCCATGTGCTGATAAGAATGTATATTCTGTAGTTGTTGGATGAAATGTTCTGTATATACCTGCCAGGTCCAATTGGTCTAAAGTGTAGTTTAAATCCTGTGTTTCTGTTAGTTTATTGCCCAAATGATCTGCCCAGTGCTGAGAGAGGTATTCAGGTCCCCTAATATTATCATATTGAGGTCTCTTTCTTTAGGCCTAATAGTGTTTGCTTCATATATCTGGGTGCTACAGTGTTGGGTGCATACATATTTATGATTGTTATGTCTTATAATGGATAGATCCCTTTACCATTATACAGTGGCTTTGTCCCTTTATGATTTTTGGTTTAATGTCTATTTTATTTTATATAAAAATAGTTACTCCTGCTCATTTCTGGTTTCCATTCACATGTATATCTTTTTCCATCCCTTCACTGGGGTGAGTTGAGTCTCTTGAAGACAGTATATAGTTGGGTCTAGCTTTTTAATCCAATCCATCAGTCTGTATCTTTTGAGTGGGGAGTTTACTCCATTTACATTTAGGGTTGTTAGTGAAAGGTACTGTCTTACTCCTGTCATCTTATTGCTTTTTGTTTAGATGTTTTTAAATCTTTTGTTTCTTTCTTCCCTTTTTATTTTTCATCTTCAGTGTTTGTTGTTTTTTTGAGGTGGTAAGATTTAGTTTTTCTTTCTCATTTGCATTTGTGTTTTACCAGTGGGTTTTGTTTTTTCTTGTGGATTAGTGGTAGTGATTATTGTTTTCTGTATTCCAGATGCAGTGCTCCCTTGAGAATTTCTTGCAGGGCTGATCATGTGGTGATGAACTCCTGCAGTTTTTGTTTGTCTGGGAAATACACTATTTCTCCCTCAATTCTGAAGGATAGCCTTGCTGGGTATAGTATTCTTGGCTGGCAGTTCTTTTTCTTTTGGTATTTTGAATATATCATCTCATTTTCTTCTGGCCTGTAGAGTTTTTGCTCTGAAGTATGTTGTTAGTCTGACAGGGGCTCCCTTATAAGTGACTTGACTCTTCTCTTGCTGTTTTTAGAATTCTCTCTCTGTCTTTGAGTTTTGCCAGTCTGACTATAATGTGTCTTGGGGAGGATCTTTTTGGATTGAATCTGGGGATCTTTGAACCTCCAGCATCTGAATGTCTGTGTATCTCCCTATACCTGGGAAGTTTTCCATTATTATTTCGTTGAATACATTTTCAATGCTTTTTCTTTCTCCTCTCTTCTGGAACACCCAAAATTTGAATGTTTGTGCGTTTAAGGATGTCTGCTAGCTTTCTTAGATTTTCTCCATTTTTAAATTTTTTTTCCCCACATTTTTGCCCACCTGGGTTATATTAAAAAGACTATGTTCAAAATCAGAAATTTTTGATTCTGCTTGCGGTAGCCTGCTGCTTAAGCTCTTGGTTGTTTTTTATTTCACTGAATGAATCCATCAGTTCCCGGAGTTCTGCTACCTTCTTATTTAAGGTATTTATCTCTTTGTAAACTTTCTCCTTCATTAATTAGATATTTTTCTCATTTCATTATGTTGTCTGAGTCTTCTCATATCTCATTCAATTTCCTTAAGATTGTTGCTCGTAATTACTTTTCAGTCATTTCAAGGGTCTAGTACTTGAGAATTACTGTATTCCTTTGGTGGTGTGATATTTTCTTGGTTTTCATATTCCTACTATCTCTATGCTGTTTTCTGGTCATCTGGTAGAGCAGTTGTTTCTTCTATTACTCCTCAGTGGGCTTTGAGGAGAAAGACTTCCTTTTCTTTTTCCAGTCTCTACTGGTGATTCTCCTTACCACAATGCAGTTGAGTGGTCAACTGGCTACCTGGACAGAGGCTGTTCTTGCTAATGTGGTGGTGAGCTTGTTGTTGCTACTGTGGTGGTGAGCCACCCTGGCAGCAGCTTCAGCAGCAGCTGTGGTAAACCACACACACAGGTGGGGTCTGCCAACAGCTCCTGCCAAGGGCCCCCGGTGTGGTCTTGCCTTGTGCCAGATGTTGGGGGCTTCCCACAGCTCCTGCTTAAGACTCTGGGCGTGCTCCTCCCTTCTGCCTGGCAGTGGGGGCTGCCCATGGCTCCTGACTAGGAACCTGGGTATGCACCTGTCTTCTGCCAGGTGGTGGGAGCTGCCCGTGGCTCCTGTGAGACAATTTCAAGAGGTCTAACACACACATAATTAGAGACAAAGGCAGAAGAATAGGGACTGGAAAACAGGAGAACAGAAAAAAATATTACAAGAAATAACAGTCCCAAATTTTCCAAATTTGAAAATTATAAATCAAGAGATCCAAGATGCTCTAGAAACCTCAAGCAGAATACTTAAAATATACATACACTTTCTGAGATTACTAAAGTTATTTAATACTTATTTTTCATAAAACTGCTGAAAACCAGAGGAGAATAATCTTAAAAGCAGCTGGAGGTTGAGGGAGAAAGGAGAACACATCACATTCAGCAAAATGTGGATAAGAATGACAGCAGACTTCTCATTAGATATCAAAAACAGAAGACAACGACCAGTCTTTAAAGAGCTGAATGAAATGGGGGAAGAAAAAAAAAAAAACAAAAACCCATGAGCTTAGAACTCTATAACCAGAGGAACAAAAGCTGAAGGACTCACATGTAAGCTATAATAATAAAGACAGAATGGTATGGACAGGAATATATGAGGGTAACTCAAAAAGTTCATCAAAATATTCGTATTATTTTTCATTTGTATTACATTGAACAGAAGTGAAAGTCGTTATTCCTTCACCATTTACAGTAGATTGACTTTCAACAAGAGTGCTAAGGCAATTCAACAGAACAGTCTTTCCAATAAATAGTGCCTATACAATGAGTATCCACATGCCAAAAAAAAAAAAAAACCCCGACAAATTGTAATCCCTCCTCAAAACATATGAAAAGAAGATCAACTCAGGATGGATCACAGACCTAAATGTAAGAGCTAAAATTATACAACTATATATAGAAGGTATATAGGAGTAAATCTTCATGATCTTGGATTATGCAAAACCTTCTTAGATACGACACTATGCATAGTGACAAAATTTTAAAAATACATAAAATGGACTTCATCAAAACTTTACAACTTTTGTGTCTCAAAGCACATTATAAAGAAATTATAAGACAATCTACAGAATCAGAAAAATTTTGTGCAAATCATATTTGAAAGCAACTTGTATCCAGAATAAATTCACAGTAAGGCAAACAACCCAACTCAAAAGTGGGAAAATGGTCCTAATAAATATTTCTCCAAAGATATATGAAAAGCCAATAAGCACTAAAAAAGATGTTCAACATCATTACTCATCAAGGAAATGAAAGTCAAACCTAGTCCCTAGTAGGGATGTGAAATGAGATACCATTTCACACCTCCACTAGGATGGTTATAATGAAAAAAGAGTAAAAGAAGCATTGACAAAGATGTGGAGGAACTGGAACTCCCACACATTACTGATGAGAATGTCAAATGGTGATGTCGCTTTGGAAAACAAGTCTGGCAGTTCCTCAAAAGGCTAAACAGAGTGATGATATGACCCAGCAATTTCACTCCTAGATATATATATATCCAAGTGTGAAAACATATCCATGCAAAATTCATGGCAGCACTGTTCACAACAGTCAAAAAGTAGAAACAACCCAAATATCCATTAATGGGAAATTATTCAGCAAAAAATTAAGAAATGAAGTACTAACAAATGCTTCAATATGAATAAACTTTGAAAACATCATGTTAAACTAAAGGAGCCAGTCACAAAAGACCACATTACATGATCATAACAGAATAGGCAAATGTATAGAGATAGAAAGTTGAGGTTGGGATGAGAAATAGAAAATGATTATTTAATGGGTACAGAATTTCTTTTTGGGATAATGAAAATGTTCTAAAATTGACTGTGCTGATGGCTGCACAACTCTGAATATACTAAAACACCACTCAATTTTACACTTAAAATGAGTGAATTGTATGATATGTGAATTATATTTCAATAAAGCTGTTATTTAAAAAAGTATAATCTAAGAAAACATCTTTCAAAAACAAGGATAATTACCTGTTTAAAGCAAAAATTATAAAAATGTCCTGTGATGTTTAAAATATATCATAGAATTAAAATGTGTAACAATAGAACAAGAGATGGGGGGAAGTACACTATTACAAGGTTCATACACTACACATTATGGTGGTGTATTATTTGAAGTTGAAATGTAATTAAAGATATATATAAGCAAATACTAGAGCACCAATGAAAAAAACCTAAGAGATAGTTATAACTGACATTGGAGATAAAATAGACTAAAAATATTCAACTAATGCAAAAGAAGGCAGGAAAAGAAAAAAGGAATAAAGATCACATGGGATAAGTAGAAAATGAAAACACAATGGCAGATTTAAAAACAAATTACATTAAAAGCCAATGATTTAAACATTTCAATAAAAATAAATAGACTGTGATCCAATGATATGCCATTTAAAGAAATTCACATTAGAAATAAAGATACAGATAGGTTAAAGGTAAAAGGACAGATAAAGATAATACCATACAAACTCTACTCAAGAGAAAACACCACTGGCTGTGTGTGTAGACTTCAGAACAAGGAATACTACTAAGTACAAAGAGATATATATGAAATTATAAGAACGTCAGAACACATGAAGTAAAATCTCATAGAAATGAAAGGAGAAACACAACCATGATTGTAAACTTCAACAGTAGTAAAGTAATTTAAAAAAAAAGTAAACAAAAAAATTAGTAAGGATATGCAAGACTTCACCAACATACACTCAAAGAACTTGATCTAACTGACACTTACAGAACCCTTTACGGAACCCTTCATATAAAAGTATAAGAAACATTCTGTTCAAGGTCCCATGGAACATTTTTTCAAAATAGACCATAAAACTCCTGATTATCCTTTTAATGCCTGTAATAAAACAAATTGTTTTCCACCTGCTATAGAATTAAACTAGAAAAGAATAACAAAGATATGTGCAAAATTAGCAAACATTTAGAAATCAAATAATGGATATGAATTTTTAAAAAATCAAATGGGAAATTACAAAGTATTTTGAATTGAATAAAAATGGACTTGGCAGATATATACAGAACATTTTACCCAACAGCTAAAGAATACACTTTCTTCTCATCAGCTCATGGTACATTCTCCAGGATAGACCACCTATTAGGTCACAAATCTAGTCTCAGCAAATTTTTAAAAACTGAAATCATGCCAACTATCTTTTCAGACCACAAAGAACTAAAACTGGAAATAAACAACAAGCAAAATGCTGGAAGCTATACAAATACATGGAAACTAAATAATAGGCTCGTGAATGACCTATAGGTCCAAGAAGAAATTAAACAGGAAATCAAAAAATTTCTAGAAACTAATGAAAATAAAGATACATCATATCAAAACCTGTGGGATACTGCAAAAGCAGAACTAAGAGGCAAATTTATTGCAGTAAATGCTTATATCAAAAGAATGGAAAGACTTCAAATAAACAACTTAACACTATGCCTCAAAGAACTTGAAAAACAACAACAATCAAAACCTAAAGGTAGTAGAAGGAAAGAAATAATTAAGATCAGAGCAGAACTAAATGAAAAAAGAGACCCAAAAAACAACAGAAAGATAAACAAAACTAAATGTTGGTTTTTCAAGAAGATAAATAAAATAGACACACCATTAGCTAGGTTAACAAAAAAAAGAAGAGAGAAGACCCAAATAACAAAAATCAGAAATGAAAAGGGAGACATTAAAACTGATACCACAGAAATACAAAAAATCATTAGAGACTATTATAAACTATATGACAACAAATATGAAAATCTGGAAGATATGGATAAGTTTCTAGACACATATAAACTACCAAGACTGAACCAAGAAGAGATAGAAAACCTGAACAGACCAATAACAAGCAAGGAGATTGAAGCGGTAATTAGCAATCTTCCAACAAAAAAAAGTCCAGGTCTGGATGGCTTTACAGCTGAATTCTACCAAACTTTTAAAGAGGAGTTAACACCAATTCTCCTCAAACTATTCCAAACAATTGAAACAGATGCTACTCTTCAAAACTCATTCTATAAGGCCAACATAACTCTGATACCAAAACCAGATAAAGACACAACAAAAAAAGAAAGTTATAAGCCAATATCCTTGATGAACCTAGACGCTAAAATCCTCAACAAAATACTGGCAAAATACAATATATTAAAAAAATTATACACTATGATCAAGTGGTATTCATCCCAGGGATGCAAGGATGGTTTAACACACAAAAGTCAATAAATGTGATACATCACATCAACAAACTCAAGGACAAAGACAATATGATTATCTCAATAGATGCTGAAAAAGCATTTAATAAAATTCAGCATCACTTCATGATAAAGACTCTCAACAAATTAGGTATAGAAGGAAAATATCTCAACACAATTAAAGCCATTTATGGCAAGCCTACCAGCAGTATTATTCTGAATGGGGAAAAATTGAAGGCCTTCCCATTAAGGACAGAAACAAGACAAGGATGTCCACTCTCACCACTTCTATTTAACATAGTACTAGTGGTACTAGCTAGAGCAATCAGGCAAAAGAAAGAAATAAAGGGAATCCTTATTGGAAAAGATGAAATCAAACTTTCTCTAATTGCACATGACATGATACTATATATAGAAAAACCTAAAGACTCTATCAAAAAACTCCTTCTAGAGCTGGTTAATAACTTCAGTAATGTTGTAGGATATCAAATAAATGCCCAGAAATCAGTAGCATTTATATACTTAAATAATGAATTAACAGAAAGAGAAATAAAGAAAGCCCATTCACAATTGTCACACACAAAAATAAGATACCTAAGAATCAATTTAACCAAGGAGGTGAAAGACCTCTACAATGAGAACTACAAACCACTTCTGAAAGTGTGGTTTGAAGAATTAAAAAAGACACAAAAAGATGGAAAGATATTCCATGCTCTTGGATTGAAAGAATTAACATTGTGAAAATGTCTATACTACCCAAAGCGATATACATCAAAATACCAATGACTTTCTTACAAAAATGGAGAAAACAATCTTACCTTTCATATGGAAAAACAAAAGACCCCAAATAGTCAAAGCAATCCTGAGCAAAAAAAATAAAGCCAGAGGCATAACTCTGCCTGACTTCATATTATACTACAAAGCTGTTGTAACCAAAACAGCATGGTACTGGTATAAAAGTAGACATTCAGACCAGTGGAGTAGAATAGAGAACCCAGAAATCACTCCTCAGGCTTATAGCCATCTGATATTAGACAAAGGCAGCAAAAACCTACATTGGGGAGAAGATTGCCCCTTCAACAAGTAGTGCTGGGAAAACTGGATATCCATATTCAGAAGAATAAAACTAGAAATGCATCTGTCACCATACACTAAAATCGACTCAAAATGGATTAAAGACCGAGGTAGAAGACCTGAAACTATAAAATTACTAAGGGAAAATATAGGTGAAACACTTCAGCAGTTAGGTCAGGGCACAGGCTTTATGAACATGAGCCCAAAAGCACAAGCAGCAAAAGAAAAAATAAACAAATGGGACTATATCAAACTAAAAAGTTTCTGCATAGCAAAGCAAACAATCAACAGAGTGAAAAAGACAACCTACAGAGTGGGAGAAAATTTTTGCTAACCATGCATCTGACAAAGGATTAATATCCAGAATATACATAGGACTCAAGCAATTATACAGTAATAAAAAAATGACCCAATTAAAAAATGGGCAAAGGAGCTGAATAGACATTTTTTCAAAAGACATACAAATAAATGGCCAACAGATACAAGAAAAAATGCTGAGCATCACTAGTCATCAGGTAAATGCAAATTAAAACCACTTTGAGATACCACCTCATTCCAGTTAGACTGGCTATAATCAAAAAGACGGTGAATAACATGCTGGCGAGGGTGTGGAGAGATGAGAACATTACTGCACTGTTGGTGGGACTGTAAATTAGTACAACCACTATGGAAAACAATATGGAGGTTTCTCAAACAACTACAGATAGATCTTCCACAAGATCCATCAATCCCTCTTCTGGGTAAATATGCAGAGAAATGGAAATCATGACAAAGAGATACCTGCCCCTCCATGTTCATCGCAGCTCTGTTTACAATAGCCAAGATATTGAACCAACGTAAATGTCTATCAATGGATGATCGGATAAGGAAACTGTGGTATATATACATTATGGAATACTACTCTGCCATAAAAAAGAATGAAATACTCCCATTTGCAACAACATGGATGAACCTAGAGAAACTCATATTGAGTGAAATAAGCAAAGCACATAGAGATAAATACCACACGTGCTCACCCATATGTGGGAGCTAAGAGAGAAAGAAAGGAAGGAAAGAAGGACCACGTAGTGCCGTGGTCTTACAGAGGGAGGGAACATTCCTAGGGTTACAAAGTGGAGTGGTGGGGAGGGGGAAGGAGGAGGTTGGGGAATAACTGGATGGGGACAAGGGGTACGATAGTAATTCCTGGTAATGGGTATGCCCAGTACAAATCTGGCCCTCAGATCATGGGCAGAAGGAGTGACAATTAGCTTTGTATCTCATGAATATTCTTAATAAATTTTTAAAAAGAGAAAAAAAATAAAAACGGAACACAACATATCAAAATCTGTGGAATGTAGCTAGAACAATGCTTAGAGGAAAATCTGAAACAGTAAAAATTTATAGTAGAAAAGAAAATTGTTCTAAATCAATGATCTAGGCTTCTATTTAAGAAAATAGAAACTGAACAAAAGAGGAAGAAATAAAAAGTTCAATTCAACGAATTAAAACAGGGACAAAAAAGGGAAGAAAATCAATAAAAGCAAAAGCTGGTTCTTTGAAATGATCAATAAAATTGCTAAACTTCTAACAACATAAAAGACACAATTTATTAATATCAGGAAAGAAAGAGAAGACATTACTACAGATACTACAGGCATTAAAAAAGGATAATCAGGAATTTTATAAACAACTTTACTCCAATTTAGATGAAATGGACAAATTCCTCAAAAGATACAACCAATGCTTACTCAAGAAGAAAATCTGAATAGCCCTATATCTATCAAAGGAATTTAATTCATAGTTTAAAAACTCCCCACAAACAAAATTCCAAGTCCAAATAGTTTCACTGGTGAATTCTAACAAAATTAAGGAAAAAATATTACTAGTACTATACAAACTTCCAGAAAATAAACTCCATCTATGATGCTAGCTTTACTCTGATATCAACCAAAGACACTGCAAGAAAACTATAGACCAATATCCTTCAGGACGCGGAATCCTTAATATTTTAAAAAACTGACCCGGCAGTATATTAAAAGAATAAAACACTATGACTGAGTGTTGTTTATCCCCTGGATGCAAGATTAGTTTAACATTTGGAAATCAATGAACATAATTCATCGCCTCAATAGATGCCAAAAAAAACCCAACCAAAAATGAACATCTATTTTGGATAAAAACTCTGAGCAAACTAGGAATAATAGGGTACTTTCTCAAGGTGATAAAAAGCATCTACAAAAATCCAACAGCTAACAATACACTTAATAATGAAAGACTAGATGGTTTTTGGCGTGATAAAAATGTTCTATATCTTGATATTGTGGCAGTTTCATAACCACAGTTACCAAAACTCATACTGTATAATTAAAATTGGTGAGTTTTATTGTATGTAAATTATACCAATAAAGCTGATTTTTAAAACTACCATATTTTCTTCAGCATTATGCAAAAAAGTTGTCTTTTAAGCAAAAGGGCTGAATATAACAATAACAAAAGAAGTACTGACCACTGATATCACTATATCTAAGGATCTATGAAGAGCAAAATACAACTTTTAAGTAATGGGTATCTGCAATAAAAATACACAAGTTGAACCTCAAACATAAAGTTGAACTTCAAACATAAGAGGGCTGTCCACGGTGAGAGTTGAAAATTCAACTCTTAAGCAACTGGAATTTCTGCCAAAACTGCTTAGCAGTTTTAAAATCAGTAATAAAATCAAGCAATATACTACGACGACGGCAAAAGAACTAGCTTTAATCTTTTATTCTATTCTTGTAGTCTTACGGTACTTCAGTATATTTCTACCAAAGCACTTAAATACATACATTACCAGTGAGCTGACCTGAAATAATTCAAGTTGTTAGGAACTGGACAAGAACCTCATTTTATCTTACACTTGAAATTCATTTTCCTCAAACCAAACAATTCATCTACTATGGAAATATTCAAAACATAGGAGTTTTTAAATTATAATAATGTACAAAATGCTAATCCATCATTATTTGATTGTTTTTCTATCACTAAAAAGTATTTTCTAATTGCTCAGTTGTATCCATAAGGCCTAATAACATTACGAGAAAAAGAAAATTCTTTAAATTCAAAGCAGAAAGCTAATATAAGAATACTTGCATTTCTATTATGTTAAAGATGGAAAGAAACATAAGCATAAAATTTGCCCTATAGACACTTCTCAAATATTTATTGAAGGACAAATTAAATGATTAAGGGCACATCCAAATGTAGGTTAAATGAATAAGACTTATTAACTAAAGGACACAGATATATGCTACTGAAACTATAATACTAGGGGTTAACAGTATGTCCCCACATACTACCCCCTTATTAAAAATGAAAATCAGCATTCCTCACCAAATAGACAATCCAATATGCATAAAACTTAGCTGATAATCAGACAAAAAGGTAAGACGTACATCTAAGAATGAGCATAATTTTTTAAATAGAATGTGGATATCCTAGTTTGTTTTTTAAACAATGCTTGTTTATCAAGAGATCATTAAGAACAAATAAAGCTAAAACCGATTAGCTTATGTTTTCAAACCACTAAAATTTGTAGTCCATTCAATCACTAGGTTTCACAATTAACTAGTGGTCATTTTAAATGCACTCAGCACGATAATCTTTTGTGCCTCTATCACTCACCTCTGAGGGGCCCAATCTTCATTTTTTTCAGTTTTAACAGTTTACATTAGGCAAAGTAACATAAGAGCTGGCTTGTTTCTAAAATAGTGAAGATATCTATACATTCCTTAAAAATACAGCTCAAGCCAAATAAATCACATCAAGTTGTAACTGCTGAATAAATAGTAACATTACAAATAGAACAGGCTACACCTTTCATGTATCTATAATTATTGATCTAAGTTTTAAAAGAAAAATCGTGTGTAAAACAGGTAATACAAATAAATAGTATTGGACATAAAAATATTAAAAACTTTCAAATTATTGATTCAAAACATAACTCTCTCTTAAATAGCATAATTTAATAATTAAGTTACCCTAAATTCCAAGATAAGTTTAACATTTTAGCATTCAACTTAGCCATTTATTAGGTGCAAGAGAAGTCCAACAAAAAGCATTACTGGTCAAACAATAAAACTTCTTTCAATTATCAGATCGTTACCTTCAGAGTTAATACTCAAGAAAATCAATCCCAACAATGAGAACCACATACCTATTTCAAAATTTAGCTTTAACGAATTCCAAACATTTGACAAACTGTTGGCGTAGCAAAAGCAAAAATTCAAATCAAATCTCTTGCAATGATACTTCTAGCCTACCTGTATCTTCAATAAATTCCACACATTTTTCAACAAATAGTGGTATAGGCTTCTCAGCTGTAACCAGATCCTGGAGGGGCATCCCAAAGTAATTACTTTCCCAATTTCTACGTGTTGGTGGATTGAAGTTCTTAGTTTTCTTCTTCTGCTATAAGAAAACATATTCAAGTTAAAATTATTAAAATTAATTTCCTTCAGAATAACACGAATATTAAGCAATGTAAATACAGTCTGGATCAAAAGAAATACTTAAAAACCACACCTAACCTAAATGTCCATCAATATGGGACTCGTTAAATAAATTCTGCCAGAACCAGCAATTTTGAGAAACGGATAGAGACAAAAGTGAACAGGAAAAAAAAAAAAAGACTAACTAGAAGAAAATGTTCTCTTTGGAAAATAACAGAAGACCAGATAGGCAGGGAGAGATCAGAAAAGATTATTTTTTCAATGCCAACATAAGGGACAAACTAGGTGTCAACAATGCCTGATTCAGTTTAGGGGTGGTCTGTTAATTTTATTTGGTCTTTGAGACAGGTCCAACTGAGTTTTTGTGCATACCTATATTTGTAAGAACATAATATAACTTTGATTATTGATTATACAACAAGGCTATGTAACTCCATGAACTTTCAGTACCATCATTATCCCTTCCTATTTTCCATTGTCTTCCTATCTACTGACTCTATTTCTTAAATATTAAGATAATTTTCACAAATAACGTGTAAAACATTTTCACAATAGTAAAAAAAATTAAATAAAAATTTTCCATTTAACTTCAATCTAGCATTATAGAGAAAATGGGTTAACATCTCAAAAACCTAAGGAAGTACTAAGTGGAATTAAACTGTTGAGATTCTGACTCAGTCTTTCTGGAGCAGGCTATAGCAAGCATCTCCATAGATGATTCTATTGTGCAAGCCCAGTTAAGAATCTCTGAAGTATGGGAAAATGAGAACATTTTCAGAAGTTCAAAGAGGATGTTAGAGTATTTTTGACAGCCCTGGTTCCTTTTTCAGTCTAATTTTATGTACAAATTTTTATTTTCTCTGGTATAAATCATAAATCTATTCTCGTTTGTCATAAGTATCACTACCAGCTTACAAATAGGACAAAAACATCATTTCTAATCAGAAAAGTGTGTATGTGTGAGTGTATACAAAGGAGGGAACACAGGTACAGCTTTCAATGCCTAAAACATTTCAATACCTAAAACTTCATCTTAGTTTCCCATTCTTTCTGTTAGAGTCTTTGCTTTGGACAAATCCTTCAATGTATTTTTCTAAGACTCTGGATATGTTGAATATTTTAAGTCTTTTTCAATTTCAGGTTGCTCCATCCAGCCAACTGCCAGAGCTCATGAAATCTAACTTCTAAATCTCTGGAGATTCAGATTATACACAATTCTGGTATGCACTGACTACACACAACATAACTAGGTGTCTGAAATGTTGTCAACAGGGCATTGGAGTGTTTGATCTGGCTCAAGAACTAACCCATTAAGTCAAATGGTGTAGGATTCTTACTCCTTAAATGATCCCTCTACTCATACAACCACCAAAACAGAACAATGTACAAAGAAGTAGAAATGAAAAGACTATAACCTCAAGGCTGAGGTATGGGTATGGTGACTGAGTCCTCTTGTTTCTGAAGAGCACTAAGGTGCTTTGCAGTCTGAAAACTACTAGCAGCATTATCATTTGTTTAGAAAAGTAAAAACTCAGGCAGAGATGATTTTTTGTTTAGAGAGAGAACACGGTGGTAAAAGATTACACAAATTACTTCCAGCTCAGCTCTTTCTCCTGACTTCTAGACTAACATAAAACATCCTGACATCTTCACTTGAAAGTCTAAGAAATTTCTTTCTTTTTTTTTTTTTGACCGGTAAGGGGATCACAACCCTCCGCACGGGGTCATCTGCACCGTGCTCAGCCAGTGAGCGCACCAGCCATCCCTATGTAGGATCCGAACCTGCAGCCTCGGCGCTACCAGCGCTGCACTCTCCCAAGTGAGCTATGGGGCCGGCCCAGAAATTTCTTTCTTTAAATGTCCAAAACTCCTGACACTTGCCTTAAAATTTGTTCTATCTTCAGCCTTCTCCATCACAGCTGTTGGCAATCCCATCCTTTCTGTTGTTCAGGATAAAAATCTTGCAGTCATCTTTAGTCATCTTTTTCTCTCAAAGCCTTCTTCCAGCTATTAAGCAAATGTGTAGATACACAATCTAACTACTTCTTACTGTCTTCAACTGTTAACCTCCTGGTCCATGGAACTATCATCATTTCACATGTCTGGATTACTACATCAATTACTTAATACCCCCTGCTTCTACCACCATCCAGTATTGGCCATTCTCAACAGAGAAGCCAGAATGATGTTGGCTCCCTGAATAAATGGCCTGCAATGCCATATTCAATATGTATGCCTTGCATTCTGCTCCTTTATATTCTGACTTCATTTCCCTCTAGTTTCCTCATCATTTACTCCCTTTTTCCAGCCACATGGCTTCCTTGCTATTTTAACATGCTAGGAATGCTCTTGCCTTACAACTTTTGTATTAGCTGTTCCCTTTTGTTCTCAATGAGGCTTACACTGACTACCCTACTAAAAATTGCAATCCTTACCACTTGAGTTTGAGGGAAAAAAAAAAAAGAAAATTGCAATCCTGCTGTTGTCATCCCCAGCCTTTCCCCTGTATTCCCAATCCCTTTTATCCTACTTTTTCTCCACACAATATAATTTACTATGTTTTTTGTTTTTTTTTTATCCTCTGCTACAACTTAAGACCTACACGAGGGCAAGAATTTTTATCTGCTTTGTTCATCAACATACCCCAAAGATCTGGAAGACTATGTGAAAGAAATTAGTACAAATGGTTCAGAAAGATATTTGAGGTCTCTTCTAAAATAATAAGCTTAATTTGTAGAATGAATGATCTAACCATCTATTAAGAAAGATAAATAACAAGTAAGTAAATCATCAAGTTAGAAACCTATCATGCTGACCTCAGTAAGCTTCAAACAATCTTAAAAGTATCCAGGCAGAAGAAACAACCAACCAAAAGCAGGGGGGAAATATCAGGCAGCCTCAGAGTTCTCAGGAAAACTGAAAGGCAGAGATTCATCTACAGGAATATTCATAGGAAAAGAATACATCAAGAATTCTTTACTTAGCCAATATGTCATTCAGGTGTGTACAACCAGGAACTATAAATTTTTTTTTAAAAAGTAGTTCTCAAATAAGTAAGTTATATTTAAATTACAGCACTCTCAAACCCCTTCTGAAAAATTCCAAGCACATGATGAAACATCAATAAAAAAGAATTTATATTTGGAGAATTTGTGCTATGAAAAACTTAAGACTGAATGAACACTGTAAACAGTAAACATAAAACTAATTCTAAATACCAGTGGTATGGCTAATAAATAAAACATAACATAATTTTGTAGGTAAAGCTACAAAATGTAAAAACAATTTGATAATAGGCCAGAACCCAAAACTTCAACCTACCCTAAAAAAGGGGATGGGATATAAGAAAAAATGTAATTATGTTAGTGTACAACCATATACTATGGGGGGGAGGGTAGTGGAGTGAGGATGAAAAACTGTAAAAGGGGTGGCTTAATATAATAAAAATAAGCAGCACATAAATGAACAGTTCTTCATTTTTCTATTTTTTTGCTAATGAAGAAGAATAAAAAGTAGAAAACAAGAAAAAAGCAAACTGAAACTTATAAAAATAAATATAATGAAATAAGATCAGCTATAAAAAAAAAAGATTCTCAGACTTGGTATAAAACTAAACCCATTAACCACATGCCATTTAAACAAAAGACTCCAAAGAGCCGAAAATAAAAAGATGAGCAAAAGTAATGATGTTTTGTTTTTAAAAGAGCAATGTTAACATTGGAGTTGTCTTCAAGGAAAAATGTCCTAAACTATACAAAGAGACTCACTTGACAACTTATCCAGAACTCAATCCACCAAGTAGCAACAACAAATTATAGAAGAAATAAGTAAACATCTATGGAAACAGAATAAGAGTTAGAATTTTTAAATGATCTTCTTTAGCCATTGTCAGCTCAGGCACACCAAAATTAATGATAATAAAGACTTGAATCCCACTACTGCGTATATATCCAGAGAAAATGAAGTCAATATACTGAAAAAACACCTGTATTCCCATGTGCATCTCAACACTATAATAGCCAAGAGATGGAATCAACCTAAATGCCCACTAACAGATGAATGGATAAGAAAAACTGTGGTATATGTACACAATGGAATACTGCTTAGCTATTTAAAAAAATGAAATCCTGTCATTTGCAGCAACATGGATGGAACTGGAGGTCGTGGTGTTAAGTGAAGTAAGCCAGGCACAGAAAGACAAATACCATATGATTTCACTCACACGTGGAAGTAGAGAGTAGAATAATTGTTACCAGAGTCCGGGAGAGGAGGGGAAGTGGTGAATTAACAGTAGAAAGCTATGCTATCTTCCCTAAGTGAATCAATGTACCATATATGTGTGTACTGGAACAACACACTGTACCTCGTAAATATGTACAAATGTTAAAAATTTTTTTAAAGGTTGATTTTAATAGATTTACATATACTGACATACATTATATAAAGTTTAAGAATAGTGTAAACAGTATAATCCCATTTCTGTAAAAATAAGTCATTTATGCTGATATACACAGGTACTTCAAAAAGTTCGCAGAAAGATTTGTATTATCTTTTAATTCTATTTTTTCACGAACTTTTTAAAGTACTCTAGTAAAATACAGCAAAAATTAAAAAACAAATACCATTCACAATGGTTCTCTGGGTCTGCAATGGGGGTGTAAAGGGAAAGAGAAAGAAAAGAATTTTCACTGTAAGTAATATGTTTTCTTTTGTAAAGTAAAATGTTTTGGTAAGAATAAAGATTATTTGTGTAGCCAGAAAAAAAGTTAAGACTTTTAAAATCACATCTATCATATATAAATTTTAATCCTTCTCTTTCCAAAAAGGAAAGTGATCAGAAATCAAATTTTCCCCCAATGGCTTCCAATTTTAGTTTTCTCTAGTCACTCTGTCCCACACTCAAGAGATACTCGAAATATTTCAGCATATTCTGCAATTGAAGAAATCCATGTAACTACAAGCACCACCTCCCCTCTCCCTTCCTAATGTCATCAAATCACATTTCACTGAGAAGTAGAAAAGATAGAAACTCCCTCATCTTATGTTTCCTCCATGACCAACCAACCTACCTGTTTCATTTTTTCCTTCCTATAACTGAAGTACATTTATATATGCCACCACACCCCTGCCCCCACCTAAATCCTTCAGTTCCCTTTCCTCTCTTACTTCTGCACTCCTTCACAGTTACACTTATTCCCCATCCTTTTGTCCCTCAATTTGTCCCTCTCCTGGGTCAGCTTATAAACATATACTCTCTAATCTCTTTCATCTTTCAAAAATGAACACAAAAACCCTCCTTTGATCCCACACTGCCTTCTAGTTACTGCCCCAATTCTTGATCCCCTTCACAGCAAAACTTCTTAAGTTACCTATATCCTCCCTGTCTCTATTTTTCACATTCCATTCAATCTTCAACCCACTTCCATCTGGTTTTTCCTACCATTCCACTGAATTGCTTGTCAAGATCAGATAGATACTTCTACGCTATCAAACAAAAAAAAGAAACTTTTCTCTTCATCTTCATGAGCTCTTAGCAACATTCTTTCTTGAACCTCCTCCTTAAATATTTGCTCTTTTGGCTCCTGTATCATTACTCTTTACTAGTTTTTCTCTTTTCTCAAAAAGACTCCTTTTTCAGGCTCAACTACCAACAGCTCTTCCTCTTTTACCCAAACTGAGTTCTGAGTTCTTTGTTCTCTAGCTGTACTGTGCCATTACGTGAACTTATCTAATCCCGCAACTTTAAATCCTTTTACATCCTAACTCTTCCTCTGAGTACCAGATTCGTAATCTAATTTTTAGACTATTGGACATTTTCACTTGGATGTCAACATAGATATTTTAAACATAACATAAAAAGTACAAAACAGATGTCTTGATTCCCTCTGGTCTGAAAGCTTTCACCCTTGGTCTTTGCTATCTCATTAAATTTACCCAGTTGCTCAAACCATAAATCTAGGAAACAACCTTGCTTTTTCCTTCTCCCTTACTCCTCACTATCAGTCATTTAATTAATAGCACATACAAAATAATATGTAATTAAGTGTCAAAAAAACTAAATGTAAGGCTTAAATCCACACTTCAAAAGGTAGACCTTACACAGGAAGGAACAAGGTGAGGGACATTTCAGGAATTTAGAAAGGACCTAGTCTGTAAGTAATCTATTCATCTAAACATATGGATGCCTAACTCTATGTAAGGCCTCAGAATCATTAGAAACTGCCATTTATTCACTGATTACTAAATTTAGGCACTTTATAATACTATGTGTATAATCTTAACCTTCACAACAGTTATGAGATAGCTACTATTTTGCATCTATTTTGACATACCTACAACTGGAATATGTGTAGGAATAATTAATGAGGGTAGAAAGGTAGGCAAGGTCCACACTGCAGATAGCTCTGGGTACCTAACAGAGGGATTTGAACTTTATAGAGAGGCTACAAATATATTTTGCCGAGGGACCAGGTACTTCTATTTTAATACTATCCCTCACAAAGCAACATAAAGAACAGTTTGAAGTAACGGTGAACAGGACAGGGAAACTTAATTAAAAAGTTACTGTACCACAAATACTGGTGAGGATGTGAAGAAACTGGATCCATCATACATTGCTGGTGGGAATTTAGAATGGTACATCCCGCTATGGAAAACAGTTTAGCAGTTTAAGACTAAATATGAAATTTCCACGCAATCCAGCAATTGCACTCTTGGGCATTTATCCCGGAGACATAAAAACTTATGTTCATATAAAATCCTATACTCGAATGTTCATTGTTACTTTAATTCATAACAGCCAAAGACTGGAAACAACCTGATGTTCTTCAACCAGTTACAATACAAGAGGTCTTCCAAAAGTCCATGGAAAATATGTATAGTGAAAATACTATTGCATGAATTACAAAATTTTTTTGTACCAAAATAAACTTGTACTAACTTGCTATAACATGTCTGAACAGGATCTAGTTTGAGGCACTTAGAAGGATAAGACATCATTTTAAAAAGAGCTCCTATTGGAGGAAAATGAATTCTGCTAAAATCGAAGCAAGTCAAACATCAAATTTATGGTAAAGCTTGGGGTGGAAGAATGATGAAATCATTGATGTTTTACGAAAAAGTTTATAGGGACAATGGCACAAAGAAATCTGCAGTCACAAATGGATAACTCATTTTAAGAAGGGACGAGACAGAGTTGAAGAAGTAGCACACAGCGGCACACCATTCACATCAATTTGCAAGGAAAAAATCTTGTTCATGCCCTAATTGAAGAGTCCCAACGATTAACAGCGTACACAATGGCCAACACCACAGACATCTCGATTGGTCCCGCTTACACAATTCTGACTGAAAGACTACAGTTGAGGAAACTTTCTGCTTCATGGGTGCCAAAACTGTTGCACCCAGATCAGCTGCAGACAAGAGTAGCACTTTCAATGGAAATTTTAAACAAGTAGGCTCAAGATCCTGAAGCATTTCTTCAGAGAACTGTAATAGGAGATAAAACATAACTTTACCGGTACAATCCTGAAGACAAAGCACAATCAAGGCAACGATTAATAAGAAGTGGAAGTGGTCCAGTCAGAGAAAGAGGGAACCAGTCAACAGCAAAGGTCATGGCAACAATTTTTAGGGATGCTCAAGGCATTTTGCTTGTTGACTATCTGGACAGCCAAATAACGCTTACTGTGAGAGTGTTTTGAGAAAGTTAGCCAAAGCTTTAGCAGAAAAAAATGCCAGGAAAAGCTTCATCAGAGAGTCTTTCTCCATCACAACAATGCTCCTGCTCATTCGTCTTGCCAAACAAGGGCATTTTGTGAGAGTTTCAACGGAAAATCATTAGGCATCTGCCTTACAATCCTGATTTGGCTCCTTCTAAATTTTTTCCCCTAATCTTTAAAAATGTTTAAAGGGCTGCCATTTTTCTTCAGTTAATAACATAAAAAAAATGTAAATATTGCCATGGTTAAATTCTCAATACCCTCAGTTCTTTAGGAATGGACTAAATGGCTGGTTATCATTGCTTACAAAAGTGTCTTTAACTTGATGGAGTTCATGTTGAGAAATAAAGTTTATACCTTTTATTTTTATTTTTTAATTCCATTTTCCCACAATTTTTAAAAAATCTCCTCGTATCGATGCTCCTTGATTTACAATGGGGTTATGTCCCAATAAATCCATCATAAGTTAAAAATGCACACCTAACCTACTAATCATAGCTTAGTCTAGCCTAACTTAAACGTGCTAAGAATACTTAACATTAGTCTATAGTTGGGCAAAATCATCTAACACAAAGCCTATTTTATAAATAAAGTGTTGACTATCTCATGTAACTTAACTGAATACTGTACTGAAAGTATGAAGCAGAATAGTTGTCTGGGTACTCCAAGTATGAATACAGATTCTACTGAATGCATATTGCTTTTATACCATCTTATAGTTGAAAAATCTTAAGTCAAACCATTTTTATATCCATACCATGGAATATTACTCAGCAATAAAAAGAAACATACAAATTGAATAAACCTCAAGGGAATTATGCTGAGTGGGAAAAAAAAAGGCCAATTTCAGAAAATTTTATATACTGTATAATCCCATTTATATAACACTCTAGAAATGATAAAATTATACAAATGGGAAACAGATTAGTGGTTGCCAGGGGCTAGAGATGTAGAAGGGAGTGAGAAGGAGCAGGGTGTGATTATAAAAAGACAACACAAGGGATCCGTTGGTGATGAAACTTTTGCATCTTGACTGGTGGTGGATACACAAACCTGCACATGTGAAAAACTGCATAGAACTAAAACACATACACAAATGAATACAAGTAAAACTCAGGAAATCTAAATAAGATCTGTGGATCATATTATTAATGTCATTACCCTGGTTGTGATATTGTACTACATTTTTTAAAGATGTTACCATCATGGAAAACTGGGCAAGGGGTACGTGGGATCTCTGTTGTTATTTCTTACAATGGCATGTGCATCTACAATTATCTTAAAATAAAATGTTTAATTTTTAAAAAGATCATTACAATAATCCAAGTAAGAAGTAATGACAACTTCAACTAAGACTATGACAATGAAATAGAAGTTCTGTAGCAGAACAAAGAGCAGCCAAGTATGATAAATGGCAATAGCATGTAGCTCTGACCCACAGTAGCATCTTCCTGAAAATACATTCTTACCCAACCATTGTGAAGATAGGGAAGTAAAGCTATGACCTATGAGGAAAAACCTGCCTTTCCTATTGAAAAGATATAAACACACCTTGTATGACTGATTTACAGAAACTTGTAGCAATTCCTTAAACACCACATTCTGCTATACCGTGGTTTCTCAACTTCAGCATTATTGATATTTTGGGCTGCATAATCCTTTCTCATGGGAAATGACCTGAATTCTTGACTGAATTCTTGAATGTTTAGCAGCACCCTTGGCTTCTACCCACTAGATGCCAGTAGCAACCTCCCACATCCAGTTGTGACAGCCAAAAATATCTCAAGACATTGTCATATGCCCACCGGAGGGCAAAATTGGCCCTGGTACAGAACCACTATGCTAGGCCAGGAAAAACAAGAACCAAGAACTCAAATTTGAGAAATGGCTACAGATACATTCCTGAGCAGATTGAGAATTTTAACTTTAAAAAATCTGAGAAACACTACTGTTGGGTATACAAATGATAATCATAATGGCCCCAAAAAAGTTCATAGTGTAATGAGAAAAACAAAAATTATTAAATAACCATCTAAAGCAATTACTTTAGGTGAGAAGAAGTAATACACCACAGTATAACTCATCACTGTAAGACAGAAGCTTTTAGTGAAAGCCAGGCCTCTATGAAGGTTTATTTAATCCCTTTTTCAAGCCTATAAAAGCTGTTGGTACTGGCTAAGAAACACACTTCAGAATACAGGAAACTTATGAAGGCTCTCTCACACCCTTTAAGCTAACACTAGGTAAAACAAGGGAAGAGAAAATAACTGAGGGTAAATAACCGTGGTCTGGGTTCTTGTATACACAAATCAGGCAAACTGCTTCTAGCCTCAATTCAACAAACTATTCTCTAAGGTGACATCTTACTAAAAAGCATTTCAACATACTATATTATCTATCTAGCAGATATTTTATTAATGCCATTAGTAACTAATAAAAATAAACGTGGAGTCACCTGCAGAGGGTACTAGCAAAACATCTAGCTACACAGTGAATGCGTGGATGTCTACCCAGCTTCCCTAAATATATATTTTCAAGTATATTCAAATGAAAATAAGTCTTATATTATACCTAGCATTTCATTCTTAGAACCATTGTAGCTACCTCTGGTTCCCATTTCATGTTAGGTACTCCCTTACTCTAATGTCTACCAATCAGAGCCTTAGTAAAGAATAAAGAAAAATTTCTGTGTGTCTTCCTCCTCCCTCACATCTTAAACAGGAGGTTCAAAGGCCTTCAGGAGATACATAAAACCCTTAAAACACCAGTAAAGTTTTGTGCATGTGCATTTTTCTATGGAAAATAGTCAAACCTTTCCTCAGATTTTCAAAGGTTAAGAGCAATTTCCAAAAAGTTCAACAATTACTTCACAAAAAGTATACAAGGTATACCTTTTATTTGGACAAAGATACAATCAGAAGATCACTTTTGTCACACTCTTGTATTTTGTTCTAAGGACTGGAAACATCAAAAATTACACTTTAAAAAAATCAGTCCTCCTATCCTCTGGGGTTTCTCTTCTTTAAAAGTAACAGATTAAGCCCTATTTATTTGAGTATTCCTTCACAACTTCAACTGAGATGACAGGAAAACATTACAGAGCTAGAAATCATAAAACTGTATCTACTGTAAAATAACTTCTAGAATTAAGTGAGACAATTTGTAGTATATCAAATTTTGGAGTACATAAAATTGACAATCCCATAAATTTACTTATCACCTTACAATGGTAACAAGTGTCCATTGATATAATAAGAACATAATACTCTAGGTTATAGGAGTTAAATGCCTCTGTGACACATATTAACTAAATATAACTTAACAATTACAATTAATCTGTTGCAGAAATGAGTAACTTCAATAATTTGTACTATGCTAGTTTTTGCTAAACATTCAATATGCTGCTATGAATGCTAAGGAAAAAAGCAAAGTTTGAATAGATAGCCACACTGAAGAAATTTACCTCTGCCAAATTACTTTCAAATTAGTAAAAAGCATGCCACTGACACAATCTCTTAAATTAAGTCTCATTAAAACACATCAGAAACACACTTTAAAATTAACTACTCTAGGGAGAAATTCATAAAGGGCCACAAAAAAAATGTTTACATTGTGTAATGATGTAAAAAAAAAAAAAAAAAAATTCAACCATCTAACTACATATCAACCTGGATTTGGAAAGCAATAAATCATGGTCAAGCACCCACCACAGAGCAAAATCAAAGAAACAGCAAATAATAAACTAGGCAGAAATACTTGCAGTTTGTATATCGACACTATTATAAATTGATATAGCCAGCACCAGAAATGCTACTAAAGAAAGCAATTTTAACTCTATAAGAAATTACAACAACACCATAGATCTAGTTAATCAATCAGAGTAGACCAATTTAGCCAATTAGCTGGTAAGAGAGCAATAGAAATGGTTATTAAAGAAAGCTTCAGGGCATGAAGCTGAGGGCCAACCCCTCTGCCCCCGGGCATGTCAGTTGCGGGCAGAGGAGTCCTCAGACTTGGAGCTAAGGGCTACTACCCCCTCTGCCCAACCAGGCGTACCATGGGGCCCACTGGAGCTGAGGGCCACCCTCTCTGCCTGCAACCAGGCAAAGAGCATGCCAAAAACACCACTCCCACACAGGTGGCCTACCACAGCCATCGCCATAGTCACAGTTGCTGCAAAAGTGGCTAGACACCACAGCAGTACCCACAGCCATCATGCAGGTGGTCCGCCAGACACTCGAATGCCCTGACATAAGGAGAGTCACCAGCGGAGACCAAAAAAGAAGTAGACATCTCTCTCCACAAAGCCCACACTCCAGAGTAACAGAAGAAACATCTGCTCTACGATAACAGTAGGGGATCTGAACCCCTCCTCTCTCAGAATTGAAGAGATCACCTAGGCTACAAATCAACAGAGAAACCATTAATCTTTCAGAAGGAGAGAACAAATCTATGGTGATAAGATGGGGGATGGGGAAAGACTGGATAAGTAACATAAAGTACAATATGTAATAATGAATATGCTAATGATATTGATTTGACCAACATATGTTGTACACAGGTGATGATAGTCAACGCTGTACCCCAAAATATGTATAATTATGCTTCAATAAAAAACAAAGAAAGAAAGCTTCAGTAAATGTTTTGCAGGTAAGATGACAAATATGAGAAAGAACCAGCTGCTCTGCTAAAATCAGTTTTATTCAACTGATTTCCTTGAGAGCAGAGCCAATGACCACTTGTATTAGTTTCTAACAGTGTTCAGGCATAAGTAGGCATTTAATAAAATTCTTGTTGAATAAAATGACAGTTGCCTTCAGTCAACATAAGTTTTAATTATTAAGTAAACACAAAAACACAGTTCTTTTATTACCCCTACAAAAACAAGGCTCTACATTTATACTGACTTCCACTGATCACAGTTCAACATACTGTCCCAGGCCATGGAGACTAACTCTAAACAAGTTACAAATCTTGTCTGTAGCAGACACTGTGGTTTTCATCCCTTAGAAATTACCCAAATTTAGGGGCGAGCCAATTTCACCCAGAGCCCTACAGTTAAAAACTCAGACTTAAACTCAATAGCATAATTCTATTCCCCTGGCCAGAGTGTACTGATCAGAAGTAAATACAGGACCCAACTCCAGATAAAGAGACTGGAAAAGATACTGGTTGAAGGTTATGAGAAAGAAGCTTTCTCCTTCTTCTAAACATATTTCCTGTACAAAGGTGACCTTCACTCTCTCTCCTAAGGGGATGTATGCAAGGCAACAGTGAATATAATGGATACCCTATGTCAACTGCCAAGAAATCTATCTAAGATACTCCCAGACAATAGGTTAAAAAAATTTTTTTAAATAGAAACTTTCAAGCAGCTCAAGACCTCATTAAATGAAGAACCCCTGCTCATTAAATGAAGTACAAGTCTACCCTATAGGATCTAAGTCCTATTCTTTCTATAGTGAGCTTTTTAAAAGCAAACTTTTATTTCTCTAAGAACTTCATTTCTCTCAGATGAGAACACTGACAATCTAATGACTATCAAGAGAGTAAGGTACACACATGAAAAGAGAAAAGCATGCTTACCTTATAACTTATGCATTTTGATATGGACAAACAACAGTTCAATACAGACATATTCATGTATTTCAGAACTTTTATATTTGGAATGAACAATTTACAGATCAAGTGAAAATGGTGGTTACCACTGTTTGGTTAACAGTATTTATTTTAAAAAGGTATTTTACTTAATAAAGACTGTGAGGTTCTAGAAGTCCAAAGTCAAATAATTCTAAACATAGACTTACTATATTCTAAAGGATCTCCTATATAATGGCATGATATCCAATCACTATTTGCTAATATCAAATTAACATCTTATGACATATTAATATTTCTCTCTTCAGTATGGTTTAAAAAAAATACCAATTTTGTTATTCTTCCCTCAAACAGGCTCCAAACCCTATTACAATTGCTACAGCAGCAGAATCTTCTCAGATATTATCTGTTAGTGGATTTAAATAGGGGAACAGTGAAATACAGAATATGGACTGGAAAGGACATTTGAGAATAAAATAGGAGTTGATAATTGCTAACACAAATAAAAGGATGAAAACATTTAGGACCTGGAAATAAGACAGGAAGACAATTTTGAAAGAAGTTAAAAATGAAAAACCATCAGAACACCAGCTCACACTAAGATACCATAAAATTTACCACGGATTTACTCTCCATCCAAAATCAAGCTGATGGCACTGAAACAGAGACTGCAGAAAAAACAAACTAGCTTAAACACAGATACACCTCAATTCATTAAACGTGTTAAAAACTGGTAATTTTATTAATACAATTTAAATGTTCTCACTGTTTCATTCTCCTAAAGCACTGTTTTTCAAACACTGGTAGGTTATAAAATCAATTCAGTAGGTCAAAACCAGCACTTCTTTTTTCACCGTAAAAGACTAGAAAATCAAAGCATTGTATACAAAATTACAGAACAATATCCCTAATGAATATCAACAAAAAAATCCTCAACAAAATACTAGCAAACAGAATCCAGCAACACATTAAAAAGATCATACACCAAGATCAAGTGGGATTCATCCCAGGGATGCAAGGATGGTTCAACACAAGCAAATCTATAAATGTGACACATCGCATCAACATAATGAAGGGAAAAAAAAACATATGATCATTTCAGTAGATGCAGAAAAAGCATTTGATAAAATTTAACACCCCCTCATGATAAAAACACTCAACAAATTAGGTATAGAAGGAATGTACCTCAACACAATAAAAGCCATATATGAAAAACCCAAAGCTAATATCATACCAAATGGACAAAAGCTGGAGGCTTTTCCTCTAAGGTCTGGAACAGGACAAGGATGCCCACTTTCCCTAATCTTATTCAAATAGTACTAGAAGTTCTAGCCAGTGCAACTAAGCAAGAGAAAGCAATAACAGGCATCCAAATAGGAAAGGAGGAAGTCAAATCATACCTGTTTGCAGATGACATAATCCTACAAAGAAAACCCTAAAGACTCCACCAAAAAATTACTAAACTGATAAATGAATTCAGTGAAGTGGCAGGTTACAAAATCAACACACAAAAATCAGTAGTGTTTCTATACACCAATAATGAAATAGCCTAAAAAGAAATCAAGAAGGTAATCCCATTCACAATAGCTACCAAAAAAATACCTAGGAATAAATTTAACCAATGAGGTGAAAGTCCTCTACAATGAAAACTATAAAACACTAATGAAAAGAATTGAAGAGTACACAAATAAATGGAAAGATATCTCACATTCACGGGTCAGAAGAATTATAATCATCAAAATGTCCATATTACCCGAAGCAAAATCTATGCATTCAATGCAATCCATATCCAAACACCAATGACATCCTTCACAGTAATAGAAACGATCTTAAAATTTGTATAGAATCACAAAAGACCCTGTATAGCAAAAGCAATCTTGAACAAAAAGAACACAGTTCTTTTTGAGTCATCATACTTCCTGACTTCAAAATATACTATAAAGCTATAGTAACCAAAACAGCATGGTATTGGCATAAAAACACACAAATTGACCAATGGAGTAGAACAGAACCCCCCCCCCAAAAAACCCACACACTTAGAGCCAACTGATTTTTGACAAAAGTGCCAAAAATATACAATGGGGAAAGGACAGCCTCTTCAACAAATGGTGCTGGGAAAACCGGATATACACATGCAGAAGATTGAAACTAGACCCCTCTCACCATACACAAAAATCAACTCAAAATGGATCAAAGACCTAAATTTTAGACCCAAAACTATGAAACTACTAGAAGAAAACTTGAGGAAATGCTACACGAAATGGGAGTGGGCAGCGCTTTTTTCAGCATAGGCAACTAAAGCAAAAACACATACATGGGACTACATCAAACTAAAAAGCTTCTGCACAGCAAGGAACACTGTCAACAAAGTGAAGAGACAACCTACAATATCGGACAAAGTGTTTGCCAACCACACATCAGACAGGAGGCTAATATCCAGAATATTTAAGGAACTTAACAGCAAAAACAAACCAATTAAAAAATGGGCAAAGGATCTGAACAGACATTTCTCAAAAGAAGACATACAAATGGCCAATGGGCACATGAAAAAAATGCTCAACATCACTAATCACCAGGGAAATGCAAATTAAAACCATGATGAGATATCATCTCACTCCAGTTAGAATGGCTGTTACCAACAAGACAAAAAAAGTAACAAATGCTGGTGAGGATGAGAAGAAAAAGGAACTGTCCTACATTGCTGGGGAGAGTGTAAATTGGTTCAGCCACTGTGGAAAATGGTATGGAGGTTCCTCAGAGAACTAAAAAGAGACCTACTCTACAACCCGGCTATCTCACTACTGGGTATATACCCAAAGGAAACGAAATCAGTATATCAAAAAGACACCTCCATGCCCATATTCATTGCAGCACTATTCACAAAAGCAAGGAGATGGAATCAACCCAAAAGTCCATCAACAGATGAATGGCTAAAAAAACTGTGATATAGATTCACAATGGAATACTACTCAGCTATTTAAAGAAATGATATCCTACCATTTGCAGCAACATAGGTGAAAGTGGAAACAATCATATTAAGTGAAGTAAGTCAGGCACAAAAAGACAAATATTGCATATTACTCATACGTGAAATCTTTTTTTTAAAAAAAAGTTCTTACAGAAGTAGAGAGTAGAATAACGGTTGCCAGAGGATGGAGGAGGGGAGAGGTGAACTAATGGCTACCAAACTAAGCTATCTACCCTAAGTTAATCATTGTGCAGTATAATACATGTATTGAAACAACATTACTGTACCCTACAAATATGTAGAAATGTTAAAATATTTTGAAGTACTGTTTTGTGAAATTTCATTTCAGTTATATAGCAATACTTATGTGTATAAAGGGTCATGATTTAAAGAGATATGTTTCACAGCTGGCTGCAATGAAGAATGTCTTAGAAGGTTTATTGCCATAATTAATGCTAAACTCATTTTGGAGTATAAAACAAAAGACAGCCAAGCTTTCTCTGATTGGCAAGAATAACAAAAAAAGCTCAGTTTAAGAGAAAAAGATCTCTGAGCCTTCCTTAGATGCCACTAATGGCCACAAGTTATTATTTTCCAGGTGTCAAGGAATCTGAGGAAAGACTCCTAGACTACTCCTGGCTCACATCTTAAAATCTAAGAATGAAGGTAAACAGAATGACTTTTTCTCCTACAGAAAAAAAGCAAAACAGTGTATAAACCCAATAAAAAATTATACAAGTACTGCATTTATCATTTGGCCCTTTATAGAAACTTTGCAAAAACCTATCCTAGATCAACAAAACCCACAGACCTCCTTTAAGAACATACTATGTTCCCTTCCACCACACACACATGCAATTCATTTAGCATTAAACACTCTCTGGTCCATCCCATCATTTCTCTCGTTAACTCCTATTCATCTATCAGATCTGACTAAAAATGATATTTTTCAAGGAGGGTCTTCTTCACTATTTAAACCAGCACATCCCAATTCAAACAGCCACATTTCAAACACTGGACACGTTCTGCTGTTATAGGTCCAAAATCCCTTATCTAAAACCCCTGAAGATGTTTTGGAATTCAAACATTTTTTAGTCACTAGCAGTAATATATGGTACAAAAACTATATACTATGTAACAACCCCAGCAAATTGTCAGTACCCTGTATTTAAACACATTATTTTCACAGTGAATTGTATGGTTATTCACTCTAACTAGGATAAACAATGATTACAGATAGATTCACATCCATTCAAGTCAGGTTCTGCCACCAATGAGAACAGATTCAAATCAAGTTGTGCTGCCATGTTCTGAAAAAACTTGGTTTTCAGAGGTTATTGGCTTTCAAAGTTGCAATTAAGGATCTGTGGACCTGTTCTTCATTTAAGATTTTTGCATGTACACTGATGAGTAAAATGGAACTATAATTTTCCTTTCTTATACCAACCTTGTCTGGTTCTAGAATTAAGAACAGGTAACTTCAGAGAATGAACTGAAGAATGTATTCCCTTGCTTTCTATTCCCTGGAACAATCTATATAACACTGGAATGACCTGTTCTTTGAAAAATCTATAAAATTATCTGTGCCTGGTAATTCTTCGTTGGGGAAACTTTACTATTTCACAATCTATTTAATAGATACAAGATTATTCAAAGCTTTCTTGTTTAGGTAAATTATATTTTTCT
This sequence comes from Cynocephalus volans, assembly GCF_027409185.1. NCBI lineage: Eukaryota > Metazoa > Chordata > Mammalia > Dermoptera > Cynocephalidae > Cynocephalus > Cynocephalus volans. The sequence continues at coordinate 116,890,551 of NC_084462.1, read as the reverse complement.
AGGAGTTTGTTCATTTTGTTTAATCTTTCAAATTTGTTGACATAAAACTGTTGATAGTATTCTTTATTACCTTCTTAATCTGATCTATCTGTAATTATGTCCTCCTTTTAATTCATGGTTGTTTATGCCTTCTCTTTTTTTGTTCTTATCAATCTTGCCAGAAGTTCTCTATTTTTCTAGTCTTTTCAGAGAATCAAGTTTTAGCTTTGTTGATTTCTTATGTGATAGCTATACTTCTTATCACTTTACAACTAATGTCTACATCTGCCTTCTAATTAATGTATCTGATGCCGATCTCTTCCCTGTTTGCAACCTGAAAGTCCAACACAACTTTCCTTGTGGCTCGGGCCCTGCTTAACTAACTGCTTTTGGATCTAAACTATAAACTAGCTCTTCAGTTTACTAAGACCCTTATAAATGTAACACTATTTCAACACCCCACAATTGGAACAGCTTCCTCATCAGACTTTATCTTGTTTAGTCAGTTTTATGCCTCTGTACAACTGATTTTCCCCACCTAAAATATATTTTCTCCTTCTTAAAATCCAATACAAATACTAGAAACTGATGATTTACCTTTTTCACAAAGTTTTGTGAAATTAACACCACACTCTATGGTGACCTCTTCCCATCATATATTCCCTTAAAATATTTATATTTCACTTACACTATCACAAAATAGTGTACATATTTATTTTTTATTTAACAAATTTACCATGTTCCAGGCACTGTTCTAAATAAACATTATTTCTCATAGCAGCTTTAGGCAGTATGATTATCTCCATTTTCCTAGATGGAGGTGCAGAGAGGCTATACAACTAGTAAGTGGCAGGGACTGGATTAAAACCTCAGAAGTCCACCTCTAGACTACGTGCTCTTAACTATCACTCTATGCTTCCTTTAACTGCTTTAGCAGCATTTTCCTAACCCTGCTCCAACCACAGGGTTATAGTTTCCCAAACTGACATTAAAGCTCTTTAAAGGATGCAAGTCGTCAACTTTTTATATCTTTCAATAGCTTTTTGTACAGACTTAGACATTTAGCAGGTTTTTAGTAAATGCTTACTGAAACAAAAGATAAGACAACTTACTCAAATCCAGCATACATTATGAAGAGTTTTTAGCAAAAAAGCTGTACAACAGTGCTCTAGCCATTCTGTAATGCTTAAAGGAAAAATACCATGAATATATGTTATATAAATAGTTAGCCGAAGAGAGACCCAAGTCATTTGACTATGTATACATAAATACAAAGCCCTAAAATATAACTCTGGCACAAAACTGTATCTATGAAGTTGCCCTGTAACCTGTTTACCTTTTTAAGACCACAGATCCAGAAATCAAACATTTATGTGACACCAAATTTAAAAAATTACTTATAAATCCAAAAGCTTCTAAAACATTTCTCCAATGTCCTTAGAGTTCAAATATATAAAGTATGAATCTAATAATTAAAGCAATATTATATAAAAGTACTAGGCAATTCTGAAATAGCTCTGAAAGTAAGATAGGTGAGACTACCTGTCTTCAGTTGAATGTCCCCTCAAAACTTTATCCCCACTGTAACTGTTGAGGGTGGGAAATCCTATTATGGCAATTGAAAGGTGGGGCACCTTGATTAGACTGTAAGACCACACCATAATGAATGGATTAAAAATGGTGCTCATGGGCATAGTTCTGAAGACTTTAAAAAGAGTGAATGAGGAGGTCAGTCTCTGCTCTGCCATTTTCATGATGTGATCCCCTCCTGTCACTGTCACTCCCACCAAGGCCTTCACCAAATGTGTTCCCTAGACTTTGTACTTCTAAGCCTTCAAAACTGTAAGCAATAAATTTTGTTTTCTTATAAATTACCCAGTTTTGGGTGTTTTGTTATAAGCAATAGAAACGGGCTAATACGCTACTGTATGTTTAAATTGAAAGCAGATTAAAGTATTACTTAAAACCAACTCACCACATTAGTACAAGTGAGGAAAAGACTGACAGCAAATGGAGAGAGGAATAAGTACATTATATGAAGTATTGAATGTAATAAAAATATGAACCATATACAAATGTGGAGAAAGAGAATCTAGGTCTGACATTAATTCCCATTGGTCTCTGTGGCTAGGAATAATAACAAAAATTAAAAACAAATTACTGTGTTCATTGAATTTAAGATGACAGGGATTGTAAACAGCACTATTATTTTATGTACCTCTAAAAAAGAAAGAAAAAACCCTGTGACACTTAAATTATGATACGCTATCAATTGTTAGACACATCCAGATTTCAGAAATGTGAAAAAGAAAAAAATATTTGATTTTAGAATCAATGAAATATAGTTAAGTGATTAAACAAGACAAAGCACGTGTGAAAAGACTGAATTCAACTGAAGGAACATTATTAATGTTCAATTCAAGGAACAATATCATTAATTAACTGGAATCAGGGACAATGCGAAAATCTCATAATACAAACATATGTGGCACATTTCTTCCCCTCAACGTGCTCATAGTTGAGAAATTAACACTAAAAGAGCTGTAGTAGAAATACTGAATTAGTAAAATACTCAAGTCTCCTGAATCTAGTGATTCCTTTGTTGTACATTTACCCTAAAGAATAACCCAAAAGAAAAAAACTTTTATGCAAATTGGCCATTACAATAAAAAAGATAGCAAAATTAAAAACTTAAGATGGCCATTATAATAAAAACAGATAGCAAAATTAAAAACTTAAGAAACCTAACCATCCAGTTGTGATACATTTGCTAAATAGAAAAACTATGTAATGACTAAAAGCACAATTAAAAGACTATGCAGCAATATGGAAAATACGGCTGTACAACGGCTATGAAACAGAATATTTTTGTTCTTAGGGAATATACAATGAAGTATTTAATTTTAATGTCAAAAAGAGTCCAATATCTCCAACTTAATCTCAAAGGGCTCAAGAAACAAACACAACTAAACCCACACACACACACACACACACACACACACACACACACACACACACACACACACACAATATCTCCAACTTAATCTCAAAGGGCTCAAGAAACAAACACAACTAAACCCACACACACACACACACACACACACACACACACACACACACACACACACACACACACACACACACACACACACACACACACACACACACACACACACACACACACACACACACACACCTTGAGCAAGTGGGGCAAAATATAAACAATTGGCAAATCTGGGCAAAGAACATAAAGGAGCTCCTTTTACTATTCCTGCAACTATCATCTAAGTTGAAATTTTATCAAAATAAAAAGCTACCAAAACAATTAGACTTGGGAACAAAAATGGAAAAATAACACACACAAAAATAAAAGCAATTTAAAAATGAAAAGACATTGGATGCTTTACTTTTGTTAATACGTGTAGTTTTAAAAATATAATCAAATTGAGAAAAATATTGTAGTCTTTTGGCAGTGATAAAATGTGTAGATGGGACTAGTGATAATAGGGTGAGTGTGAAAGGACGTAAGAGATATTTACTGTAAGTAGCATATGCTGTGAGTTAATAAGAATATATGCTATAAGTCTAGACAAGTCTTATTTAAAAATCGTTTACATGCCTAGCCTAGAGAATAGTAATGATTAAATAAGGAAATACTGTAGCTTAAACTTAGAAAATAAAAGTCTATCCAACTGTAGTGGGCAGTTACTAAACACAGAAAAACTATCTAGAATAAGCTTACTCAAAATATCCCTGTCTTTAACTGGGCCTGATAACAGCAGTCAGCTACGTAAATATGTTTTGATAATTTATAAGACAATGGACATAACTGATGAAGAGACAATCAATACATTAGAAGAAAAGCCTACTGAATGCTATCTTAAGATCATAAAATCCTTGATAAAAGTTTGTGTATAATCCAGTGTCAAATAGTGTTAGAAGTGAAGTTGCTAAAAATACCACAATGAAAAAGATCTAATAAAAATAAAAAGTATTAAATACAACTTTAAAAGCATTTATATAAAAGAAAAACAAAAAAGCATATATACTTGAGTTTCTAACACTTAATACCATCAGATGAATTAATATCTATTGAAAATGTAACGATAAAAACTTGCTATTTATTCAGAATTCTAAAATTCAAATTTCAGAAACCTTTCTGTATGCCCTCAGGCAATATACCACTATCCACAAAGAAGGTGCCTGAAAAGTTAATAAATTCCCAAAACTATAAATTGTTAGTTTTATTGTATTAATATCCCTGAGACAGCTATATCAAATTAGTATAAAAAACTGGTAGGTGAGAAGTGAAAAACAAATAGGATGATTACAAACAGAAAAAAAAGAACAAAATCACTTCTAGATTTTTTATGCTGAAGAATATGAAATCAAATTTCTACCCCAATTAAAGCACAAACAAAATGCACTAAAATAACAAAAAATAACTTGCCCCCGCAAGATAGTCACAAAATTAAAAAGAGCTAATTACATTTACTGAATTAAAAAGACAATCTAAGTTTTCACTGAAGGCAAATCTATTAACTATATACATATTCTTTAAAAGGCATTTTTATAAACATCAATGACCATAAATTAAACTTACCTTTTTATCTTCTTTTACTTTGTGGGTTTTCTTCTTCATCTTCTTCTCATCTAACTCCTGGTCAGAAGTGATTGCAGGATTATCAATACCACCTTTCCAAGTTTCAACAGGAGAAAGAAGTGGATCTTCCTCACTTCCACGATGTCTTCCTTTTCTTTTTGTTTTAGAAGTGGTAAAAGCCTCATCATCACTTGCATCTGAATGTGTTCTTCTGTAGTACGACTTTGCTTTACTAAACAAGGTTTTAGATTTATATTTGTATTTTGAAGGCCTCCGTTCCCCATGACTTTTTGAAGTTCTATCAGGAAATCCATTTTCTTCATCTCCTTGGGTGTTACTTACAAATGAGTTTCGAATTTTAATAATGCGATTCTGACTATCATCTGGGACAACATAAATCTCATCAGAATAGCCCTTCTGTTTGAAAATTGTGTCAATAGGTTCCGCATAGTTATCTGAAGGATCCATATCTTCAGGATGTCCCAAAGGGACCCGGGAAGTCTGTTTTCTTGGATTTTTACCAATACCAGCTTCAATTGTTTTTAAAAGATTTGGATCCAGTTTTTTCACATTAGTCTTAGGTACAACAGGTTTAGGTTTAATAGGTGGAGGCACTTTATGGTTGCGTTCATGGTCATGACAGTTTGGGGTGCTATGAACAGGATATTCATTTCCTTCCAAATCTAACCTATATCTGGAACGGTCACTAGGTGTTGGAAGCAACTGTACATCATCCCCAATTGGACTATAAGGAGGTGGTGCTTCTGTGTCATCATCTGAATCAGGGTAGTTGCTATAGGGAAAACAGTCTCTGGGAGATGGTAGAAAAACATCTTCACTTTGATGGGTTGATTCCCTTGTATTATCAGACAAATAGGAATTTTCTATCATATTTTTTTTCTCAAGAACATCACTGAAAAACAGAGTAAAGACCTCAGTCTGCCGATGATACTGAGATAAAGAATACAATGCTGTAAACTTAGCAGTGATCTCAGTTGCAATGTGTTCCCCTTCAGTCATTAACTCCTTGATAGCCTCATTTTCAAAAAAATCTGCTTGGCTGTCAGTAACTGCCACCAGCTGTACAGGTATGGTGTCTTGAACTTCTGAAAGAAATGCTCGAAGCATTCCCATTGATGCTTTCCGCTTGGCAGAGTAAACTAATATATACCCATGAACCAGTTCATCTTTCCTTACCCCAATTGAGGAGTGGTATGATAATATTGTGATCTGTATTCGCCTCCTTTTTTCACCAATGATTTTATCAAGCATTAGGGAATTATTCTGTCCAGCTTGAGCAGCACTGCAAGAATGAGAATCAAGGAAGGGTGAAAGAATAAGATCCACACTAAATGGATCACCACACATGGCGCACATGACAATTCTTAAGTCAGCTTCTGATACATCCTTATTGGTGGGAACTGGGCTCACCACATCTAAATTGTGTTTAACTGACTCCAATACTCCTCTTAGAGCTTGTTTTATTTGGGTTTCATTAAATTTACGAGGATATGTACCAGCAGGTACATCTACAAAAGGACACTGTAACTTGTTTGCCAACTGCTGCCCTTGGTGCCTGAGAATTGGTAGATTCTTACTAATGGAATCTCTCTGATTAGCCAGAATTAATGTAAATGGAAGATTAGCCATATATTTGTCTTTTCTGATCTGAGAAGCTTCAGTTCTTATTTTTCCAATAAACTCCCCAATAAAACTCAGCGACTCAATGGAATTAAATACACAGAAGCACCCATGTGGTTTAAAGGCGGCAGTCCATAGCTGACTCAAAAAATAAGGCGATTTGGCATCAACCAGCTGAAGATCAAGTTCGTAAATTTTTCCATCTAAGGCATACTCATCATCAGTGGATTGTGTCTTTATCTCATTTGCTAGTTCTTGGGCAAGGCCATCCTTCCCTAAAATGAAAAGGTTAACTTTATCTATATTGGTACTATCATGATACAAGCGTAAGCGGCCGTGATCCAACTGTAAAAGACTACTGGCAAGTAATTGTTCTACTTTAATGTCTGTACAATTTTGGCCACTAAGACATGTTTCTTTAGTGGGATGATAAACAAACCCTATATGCTTAAGTAGAAGAGATTCCCTATCAGGTGCAAGTTTCTGCAACGCTTTATATCTAGGTTCTTCACTTAGAACTGTATGAATTTCACTCATTTTATCTGAACTAGGTGTTGCATTAAGATCTAAATCATAAAAAAGTTCAGAATGCTCAAAAAGCATTTCCTGAAACTCTTCTTTGGCTTTTTCAACTATTTCTCTCTGATGCCTACCATACACCTCTTTGCTATCAGCCTCAGTGATATATTTGAAGGCTTCATCCTCCATAACAAAGCACATAACTTCCTCCCACGGCTGCCCAGGTGAAATGAACTGAATTTTTTCCAATGTCTTTTTGAATTTTTCCTTCATTTCTACCCTCCTCTTCTCTGATATTAGATGCTGTACATGGTTCTGATAGACTTTTTCAGCTTCTAAAGTGCTCAGGAGGTCAAATGGGATCCGTCTATCATTAATTTTGTCTATATGGTCAGTTTCGTCCCAAGGTGTTTTTTCTAGCACCACAAAACATAACTGGAAATCTGCTCTCTTTTCCATTAACTTCAAAGCTTCCATCCAATTCAAATGTTCAATCTCTTCTAGATTTGGCAAAAGAGTATTGAAAGCTCTTGGTAAAGTGTGTATATATTCTTCTCTCCTTTTTCTTATATGTTCCTGTTTAAGTTGTTCTATATGTTTTGAGAAAGTATTTCTGGCCTTTCTTGTTCCCTCTAAGTTGATATATTCTTCATAATCAGGATGATTTTTTAATTTATTACTAACAGTTTTCCAAGTTGCATGATAATCTCTCACAGTCTGCACAAGTTTTTCAAACTTATCTGTTGCTGTGACAACAAGTTGTCTCTGTGTTTTATAAGCATCCAGATAGGGAATAATTTTTGGCTTGCCACGAGTTTTATCCAACATTTGTACCAGTGCAGTGAAACATGTCTCGATGTTGACATTAAATCGTGCTGATGTTTCCACTACAAGAAGGTTCTTTTTGTTTGAAGCAAATGCCTGCACTTCTCTAAGATAATGATCCACGCATTCATCACATTTAGTTGCCGCTATCATTACAGGTTTTTTTGATTTTGAAAGTTGGACAAAAAGGTTATTCACAAATTTAAGTTGATCATCAAACTTCCTATTGCATCCCTGACTTACGTCAATGCACAATAAAAATCCATCTACATTGAGCTTCCCTTCAGGCATTTGCTTCTGTTCAAAGTCTTGTTCCAAGCCTAGTTGATCAGTGCAAATGTACATTAGTTTTTCTGCTGACTGCAATTTGGAGGCAGCTGCACGTTTTATATATGGTTGCAAATTCGTACTCCGATGAGGCAAGAAAGTCTGGTCATCAATGAACTCTGTTTGTTCAATGACATGAATTTTGCATTCTACTCCATCTTCACCATTTTGTGTTATGTCACCCCAGTACAAAAAGTGATCATTGTTTACAACTCGTCCTCCAAAGTCAATGGTGCTAAGCACAGAAGTATGCTCTGGATAATATTCATCTGCTTTTGAGCGTACAAATCTATTGCACAAACAAGACTTTCCAACTCCACAGTTACCTTTGTCTTTTTCAGTCCCAGAGAGTCCAACTACACTGATAGTATAGGATGGGGGACGAGGCTCTTTGTTTTTTGCCATCATAACTCTCTTCTCGTTTCTCTACATTCATAAAGATAACCAGGCATACTTGTCATTCTGAAAATAAAATCATCTCAAAATACAGATCCCGAATTTCAGAACTATATTTGGTTCTTGGTATTTCCGTCTTTTCTGTGCAGAAAGGTCGTCAAGATCACATGGATCATCTTCCTAGAAAGAGGGGAGAAAAAGGACAAATCTTAATCATGAATTATACACACTGAATTACACATATTAAAGATGTTTATAACAAAGCACCATGCAACTTAATAATAATGTTACATGTATTTTAAGAAATCAGCACATAAACTTATGATTTACTGTTAAAAATGCAAAATGACCTCAAAATTTAAGGCTAACATAACAATTAAAATACAAAATCTAATGTAATGTCTCACAAACTTTATTAACCAAATGTGCATTTGCCTTTAATTGCTCCTTCCTATGAGATTAAGGAAACAACTAATCCTTTCCACTCCCTTAATTTTCCTGTGAGGCTATGTTGGTGATAGCTAAATGCACTAGTTACCTTAGCAACCCCCTCACAACTTTAAAAAAATATATACAACAACCTGCTTTCTATTATAGAATTCCTCAAAATTTATTCCCTAAAATTTATTTCCTCAAAATTTATTCATGAATTTAACAAGATTTTAGAATTTAAAAAATGTTTCAGTAAGTTTCAACACACTCCTGTGAAACCTATCAAATTTTATGCCCCAAAACAATGAAGAATATTCAAATATTTAAACAGGGAAAGAGAAATGAACAGTTAGTATAAATAATGGTAGCATTTAAGTATTTGGAGATTCTTTTTCCATTCTTTTGAAGCTAATTTAAAAGCAATACATCATTTATACCACCTCAAAATTTCACAAGACAGGGAAAAAAATACAGTAATGTACATCAACACATGTGAAAATGATCTTCAGACAAAAGAACATGAAGGAAAAAAAATGTAAGAAAGGTAAGAAAAGACCATTTTCATCCCTCTGCCCCCCAATACCTGGCTTCTCCACTGATCTCAACTGCAGGCAAACATCTATTTTGATTATACTGCACATTTGCTATACTAACTAATGGTAAAAATAAATTGTTCTTGTAATTTAAAATACTAATATTTCTCTAAAATTAGAATAATTTTTAAAAATAAAATTACAGATTTATTTTTATATTCTACAAGTTTATTCATCAGCCTCAACTAAACGTTAATTTTAACAATCAGCCATCTGACAGTCAAAACAAAATGCGTATTAGGTTCACTTTAGTAATAAACAAAATATTACTGTATTGAAGCAGCAACACAAGTAGAAAAGTATGAGTAAATGAAAATTTTAAAAATTCACTTCCTATCATTTACTAGTTGATGATAACATTAAGCTCTAAACCTCTTAAGACATGGTTCCTTCATCTATAAAATGGGGCTGCACATCTATACAAATTTAAGAACTAAATCATTTTTTTTAAATGTGAAGTGCCTAGCAAACAAACGGGGCTTAATAAATATTAGTTCTGTCTCTTAATTTGATTCTTGGAACCATGGAAAGCTGTTTAAGATTTATGAAAAATGATGTGATCAGACTTATGATTTACAAATATTTATCTGGCAGCACTATATAAAATAACAAGAAATAAAGGAAACTGAGGCAGTCCCATCCAATCCTATCACATTTTTAATTTTAATAAATTTAATTAATTTTAATTAAGTAAAATTCTTAAAAAATCTTAATCTGACCAAACTGAATATTTGTACCTAGCATTAAGTTTAACATTCTTTACTTAAACTGTGTGAAAGAACAGTTGGAGTACTTTATTTACAGATATTTACAGAAAAGAAAACAGAGTCTATTAACTGGATAACAAAGTTATACACAGTGATAAAAAGGGAAATTAGTTTGTGAAAACAGCACAATGATTCCATAGCTAAAAATTAAGGAAAAAAATCAAAAACACAATAGAATACAAGATCTATTCTTTTTTTACTAGCAAAGCGAAATGTACAGATGATATACTTTAAAATGTACATCAAAAGAAAACCTACCTAGTGATTTCTTTGGGGATTCATAACATCTATTCTGAAAACTAAGAGCAATTCAAAGATGTGTGACTGTTTCTTGCCTTTCAGTTTAAGAGACAGATTGGTGAACAGAAAAAAAAACAATACAATGTAGTAAGGACCTGAGTATTATAGAAAACTATCAACTACAAACCTAATCCTTACTGTAACAGTCACATCTTTGTTAGTATTTCTTATATACGCTTATTCAAACTCAATATAATTCTGAACACTATTACTCATTAAAAGTTAAGACTCACTTTTGCTCTCCTATACTATAAACCCCAAATACTGAGATACACTCTATATAACTTAAGATAGAAAATTAAAAGAAATGAAAACATCCTATCATAAAATGTATTTCTGAGTTTCAGAAAAAGGTCTTAAAATTAAACAAAAATGGGTGGAGGCATGAGGTCATCATTCTTTCACTGGTCACTGGAAACTGGAAGGGTTTTTATCTGAGAGAGAAATAAAACTCTTACTATACTGAAGTTAAATTTTAATACAAAGGCTTTAACATGTGCTAATCAGTTTGATAGTGTGCTCTCTGTATCATAAATATTAAAGTGTAAATTTTAAAAAGGTAGTTTTGTGTAACTTTTATGGTTTTCACACCAATTCATACTAAACTGCCAATTTGACACAGTGAAGAACATGCCTGACCTTCTAACAATGCTGTCAGGCCAGGCTACTTGCTGGTATTTTGAAGTCAGCTCCAGAGCTTATTCCATGAGCCACCACATACTGATTTTCAAACTGTGGTGGAGAAATTCTTTCACCTAGAGGTGGGGAAGAAGGATACTGAGCAAATAGTTGCCCCCTCTTTCCAACTCTCTCACCAGGAGCAGTGCCTTCTTTATGTGACTTACAAGTTTACTTAACTCAGAAGCCTTAGTTTGAAACAAGTGTTTCCAAATTAAAAAAAAAAAAAAAAAGTTTGAGAAACCCTAGACAAGAAAAAAATTGCCACTTTGCCCACAAAAGAATTTTGCTATTTGGGTGAGTATGGTATTACCACCCCAACAGAGAAAGATCTCATGAAGTTGGCTATAACAGGTTATAAGGAAATTTCATTTTGGACACTGGGATAGTTTATATACAAGTATGTTAACTATCCACTGGCCCCTAACATCCAGATCAAAATTGTGTTCCATTAACTAACCAATACAGTTTTTTGTTTTGTATTTGGAGCTAAGAACAAAAAAAACCCTTCTGTTTTTCATGCTACCACTAATAAACTAATGGCCTTCTTCAACTATATGTGGGCTCTTTGATTTAATTTGAAGATTCCTTTCAAATACGTTTAACAGTAATATCTGATTGTGTCAATCATGCATATCTTTTCTATTTCTGATGTAACCTTACTTTCACATAACTTGTTCATCTAGTATCACGCTTATTTTTACTGATGAAGAAATGAAGACAAAAGTAGCAATGACCTACTTGAAGTTATTAAGATCAGGATGAAAGTTTCTTCATGCACAATCTTTTACTTTCTTAAGCAAGAGTGCTGCTTTTAATAGTTTGCAACAGTCTCTCATTTTGCCTTTATCTTATAAACATATTTTATTTCAAGGAAATATTTAGATAAATATCCTTATAGAAATTAATGACAATACATATCTTTTTGTGAAACTGTCCTACAACTGTCTATCAAAATGAAGCTATCTCCACAGCTAAGTATTCTAAGACATTTTACTAGGCCACTCAACCATTACATGCCTGTTTCTGTGGTGTTTTAATAACAAAGTGACTTTCTACAAATTACAAGCTCTACAAGGAATCCAGAAAAATGAAAAAAATCAATTCTAAGTAATTCAGAATTTATTTATTTATGTATGTATGTACGTATGTATGTATGCATGCCGTTTTTGTGACCGGTAAGGGGATTGCACCGGCCATCCCTATATAGGATCCAAACCCACGGCAGGAGCCACTGCGCTCCCAGCGCCGCACTCTCCTGAGTGAGCCACAGGGGTTGGCCCAGTAATTCAGAATTTAAATTAAAACTTTTTTGTTTTGTACCTTTTCACAAAACCATTGCATTAATAAAAGGTACAATTTTAAAAAATATTTTATGCTTTTAGATTATTACACTGTATCAGGAAATTCCTATTGACCCTATTTTCAAAATACATTCATAACTTACCAGTTTATGCTACCTTTACTGCTATAACCCCGATCCCATCCACCATCATCTCTGGCCTAAGATTAATCCAAAGTCTTCCAAACTAAATTCCCTGCTTCACTCCTGCTCCCTTCCCTTTCCCCACTCTAAGAGCAGTCAGAACGTTCCTTTTCAAACATAAGTCAGTCTCGTATTCTTCTGTTCAAAACTCTCCAGTGCTCCTAAAAGTAAAAGCCAAGTCCTTTAAATGACCTACAAAATATGCATTCTCCAACACCTCTCTTACCCCTCTGGACTACACTTATACTATTTCTTCCTTTTTTCATTCTGCTCCAGTCACACTGAGGAACACAAAATGCTAAGCAAATTCTTGCCTTTGCACTTACTTTTCCCAAAATCCCCAAAGATTCCCATTCTAACTCCTTACTTCTTAATTTACTATACAACTTATTTCTTTATTATTTGTCATTAACTCTATCCTTCTCCCCATCCTACTCCAAGTTTAATAAAAGAGCCACAAAGTCACAAATATTTATTTCACCAGTATATCCCAAGAGCTTAGAAGAGTACCTCCCACATAATAGCTATTCAATAAATGCATGAATCCTAACATACGTTAAAATCAAAAATAGTCAAAAATGAAGCCAGCAGAATGAAAGCTAACTACAATCTAAAATGATGTATTCAGCCAAATAATAATCTAGTTTCTATTTATGATGTTAAAAAAACTAATTTTCTATAATGAAGGTGACTATAATCCCACATATAGTTGATTTGAAATATCTGACTGCTTAAAGACTTTTTTAAAATCACAAATATTTATTATAGGAAATTACATTTCCAACACGTAATTACACAGAAGAAAGAGCTCTGTAATTATGTGCTCCACCTTCTTTAAGTCAAATAAGTGAAATATCCCTTATGTAAACAAATATCAGCAAACACAGTTACAAGCCCAAAGATTATCTTATATTCTACAACCTTAGGAAAACTTGTCTAGAATAGCTTAAAAATCACAATGAAAAACTGCATACTAAAAAAAGAATGAAGTGTAACATTGATTTATTACTTTTATTAATGCTGCTAATTTTCAGTGACAAATTTATTGATGCTATAAAAATCAAAAGGAAATGAAAAAGCCATTTTAACATACATAAGAAAGCTAAGTAATTCAACGATGTAGGAGAGTTGATCATATTCCATAATATTCTACCTTTGAACCAAGGTTTCTACCACATAAGCATTCAATCTTTAGGTAGAAGGGAACCCTATAAAGTCATTCCTATGAATTAGTCTCAAGACTAAATCAGATGAATGAAAAGAGAACCCATCAAAAGCATGCAATCTTTAGGTAGAAGGGAACCCTATAAAGTCATTCCTATGAATTAGTCTCAAGACTAAATCAGATGAATGAAAAGAGAACCCATCAAAAGCATGCAATCTTTAGGTAGAAGGGAACCCTATAAAGTCATTCCTATGAATTAGTCTCAAGACTAAATCAGATGAATGAAAAGAGAACCCATCAAAACTTTCAACAATTTATGTAATGACTAAATAAACTGGAAGCACTGGGATTTTCTGTTTTGTTTTTAACTATATCTCCAGCACCCAGAACAGCGCCAAACCCACAATGAGGGCTTAATGAATATTTGATGAATAAATGAATCAATCTCCAGACTCAGAACACTCAGTTCCTACACCACTAGACAATCACATTTGTAGTCGCAATTAACAAAATCACATACTAAGGGCCCATAAAGTCTAGTATAGAATATCCTAATACTAAAAATCCAGGTTTTTTTTCAAGACCTACAGTCTGATCATTAACAAACATTATGGGTTTATAAACAGTAAGCCTGAAGGTTCAATGGAAGTACTTTCAGGACGGTATGAGTAAGCAGTACTCTATGAGCTCCCCAAACCCAATTCAGCAAAGGTAATTCTGCTCTTATCCACTTTTCTTTTGATATTTCAAGTTATTGTTCGGAAAAAAAGTTTGGCTGCTGAAAATAATTGAAAACTATCCCCAAACAGGTTAATTGCCTACCCTATTAGTTACTCTTCACCCTCCTCTGATAACGTGTTATATTCTTGAGGCCTTGTTATGAAAGTTATTCTAAACTCTTCATAGTCCATTTCCTTATTCTGTGGTGAGAACAGAAGAACCAAAGGTCAACTCATTTCTATTGACCCACATAAACAATCCTTAAGTATTTACTGTGCTTAGCTACTATCTGCTTAGCTTCATGTCAGAGGTTTTGAAGGTACAAAGGTGTGTATAGGTAAGTTCACTAAGCCAGTACTATAAATATGTTCACCTTCCTTCCAGAGCCTAAGTCCTTTTCTCCCCACTTTGGAGAACAGAGAAATGGGGGGAAGGGCATATATAACATGACATTCAATATTTTAATGCTATACAGGGGAAGAACCATCATTTTCATTATACAAACAACAGCAGGTAACGTTTAACAATTTTCTTAATAATGGGAACAGTAAGTAAAGAGGTTGAATAAGAATCTCAGGAAGGGGTAGAGACTTAAAAGGAAGCACAGATTAAAAAAAAAAAAAAAAAAAGGCTGAAAAGCACTTTCCTACACTATACTTCTAAGCTTTATAGTACCATAGCCAAGGAGATAAAGACAATGTCCTACACTATGGAAATGATAAATGCAATAGGAATACAAAGAAATGAAAGAAAAGTACAAATTGGAATAGATCAGGGTTCAGAAAAACTTTTTCTGTAAAGGGCCAAGTAGTAAATATTTTATTCTTTGCATGCATGCTGTACAGTGTCTGTCACACTACTCAACTCTGCCATAACAGTGCAAAAGCAGTCAGGCAATACTTAATGAAGGACCATAGTTACGTTACAATAAATCTTTACTTGGGGACAGTAACTTGAATTTCATATAGCCTTCACATATCACAAAATACTATTCTTTTAATTTTTTTTCCCCAACTATTTCAAAATGTAAAAAGCCAATATACAAAAATAGGCAGTCGGCTGGATGTGGCCCAGAGGCCACAGTTTGCAGAACTCTGAAATAGACTGATAGTTTCAGTGAAGAGAAAGGACTTGAGGGAACCTTGAAAAATAGACAGGCTTTGGATTTTAAAGAGAAATCATTCCAGGTGTGTGATTAGTGTGGCGTGACTGAGCACAGTAGCCAAGTTGGAAAGTAGAGAAATAAGGCTGAAGATAGAAGATATAACTATAGGTCTTCAAAGGCAAACAGGAGTTAGACCTTGTAATAAGCAATAGGGAGCCGTTACAGAATAGCCTAAAAGTGAAATACAAGATTGGATTTGGTGGGGCACAAAACCCAAGAGATGGACAAATACCACAGGTCTGAAGCACCTGAACTACCACAGTAGAGTTGAAAAGAGCAATCCAAGACAAAGAGAGCTTGGTAACTGGCCACTAGACAAAAAATAAAAGACAAATGAGTCAGTGTTTCTTAATGAAAAATGAATCAGTTTTAGCAATAGATGGTGGTATCACCTGAACTGCAGGTGTTACTTCCAAAGACAAATGAAATTTTGGTAATGAAATGAGGCAAGGTCAAGATTAATAACAAATTACAATATCACAAACTTTAGAAAATTACCTGAGAGACTAGTTGATTTAAAACTCTTATTTTATAAAGAATCATCTGAAGAGTTACACACTTACTTAACAGAGAAGAATAGAAATCTGGATCTTTCAGTTCCTCAGATCACAGGAATGTTAATTCTCTTCTAGTTCTCTAAACAGTCAACCAAAAAAAAATTGAGGTATTATCTTGGCTCTGAGAAGTATAGAAAGAAATGTACAATTTTGGATCAGTAACAGGACACGATCAACAGAAAGAAAGTGGACAAACTCTTTATCATACTAGAACCCAAGTTAAGAGCTTTTCCAAGGCTGCCTGACAATGCCAAATACAACAACTAGAATAGTTACGCCAATGTATGTGTTTATTTCTCCATCACCTCCCATCTTCCATTATTATCCTGTATTAATACTTTCCCCAACTCTTTCAATTTGGCTCACAGGGTACAAACTGATGGTCTTATATTTTTACCTTATATTTTCTCATCTGACAATTTTTCTTATATTTCCCTGTGCTTTTGATCCATAATGTCAACTTACCTAAATGTCTTTTCCCCCTCACTATCCCAATCCTACACTACTTCCAAGTAATATCTCCTTTATCTAAATTCTATTATATCAATTTTTAAATCAATATGTACTGCCTTGTATACAGCTCACCTATTGTGTCTTGAACTGGCATTTTTTAACTATTCCTCAGCTGTCATTCTCTCACCACCAAAGCTATAAGCTCTTTTAAAGGAGCAATATTTTATACTTCCTTGTATCACTCACAGTGCCTAGCTGCTCAATAAAATATTGGTCAGTGATAATAGGCTAAATCTAATCTGAAGCCAGAAAAATTAAAACTTTTACCATTAACTCTTCATGATGAAAAGCTTGAGAACCTAACCAAGTGACACATATTAGTCATACTTTAACTATGAAATTACAGGGTTACATATAATTATTTTTCCCAATAGTACTAAGGAGTAAAACACACAGATATGACCCAGTATTAACAATCTGCTTCATTTCACCACAAATCCGAGGCATTGTGGTCAACTTCCAAAACAGTGAAAAAAAGACCATCCTTATCTGTCTCTCATGTTCAAACTCCTACTTGCAGTTAAAACAGTCACATTAAAATGTTTAAAATGAGTAAAAGATTCCCAAAGAGGCCCTGATATAGTTGTTCTCTTTTCTGCACTTGCTAATACTTTTAACTATTTACTCCTTTATATTTACTACCTCTCCAACCAAAGTTTGAGCTACACTATCTCTAATTTATCTTGGTATTCCCAGGGCCAGGCACATAGTAAGTGCTAAATAAAAATAATATGAATTAATGAACAACAAATCAGAGGTTTTAAAAATTTTTTGAATGCAGATAAACTCTTCTTTCCCAAGGAATTCTTATATTTAAGTACAATACATTTACACATAAAAATAGAAGGTGCCCTGGTTTGGGAGGGTGAGCTGTCAGAGGAAGCCACAAGTTATCAAGGAAAAAAAACCATAGGGATCCAAAGAATAGTGTCTGAAAATCAATTAAAGTTCATACTTAAAATTCTTAGCATTGAACTATTTTCTTTAATTTCCAATATGGTTTTCCCTAGTTTGATAAAATGATCAACAGAAGTCTGCACTTAAGTAAGAGCTTGATTACTCAAATTACCAAATGACAGATCACTTTATCAAAGTTTCTTCCCAGTTCTTTTAGAAATTAAATCCCCCTGGTGTACTTTGAATGTATGATTCAAATGTCTTTTGGGAACACAGACATTATTAAAACAGAATACCATACAATGCTTCTTGAGTCAGTTATAATATCAGCATAGCTTCTTGGTGTACAAAGAAAAAACTACGGATCTTAAAGCCCAAATAAATACTTCTTATCTATAGAAACTGAAGATGTCACAAAACTTATTCTGTAGCTACTAAGAAAATCTCTATTATGCCATTTCACATTTAAAAAGTGTATACTAAAGGCAACACTTGTCTTACGTACTAATGTTGAAAAAGTTTAGTAGTCTTCATGAGACATAACTTTTTCTTTAATTAAAAAAGTGAGTCACAAAACTATTATTCTAAGCTGTACTATAACTTCAAATCCAAAAAAGATATGCAGATACAATATTTTATTCCTTAAAAATTTTTAACTTTCAAGGTCAAAATAATTAATTTTCTCCAAAAGAATAAGTGTACTATATATGCATTTCAAACAAAAAAAGGGAGGGGAGGGCAGATCATTTTCAGAACATTTAGCATAAGTACCACGTGAGAGAATTAAGGTATTAATTTCACAACACATTTTTTAAATTGCTAATGTATTTAAAAATGGGGGGGTGGCACTAAACCGAGAAACAGTAAATTCTGTGACCATTCCCCACTCCGAAATGCTCTTAATGATAAACGTACAAAGAATGGTAAAATGCTGATCTAGGTTTAAAAATGAAGCCTACACATGACAATCAAAAAGACTTATCTAACTATCTGTGCCCTATGACTGATCAACAGCGCTACTGCTTGAAAGTTAAAAGCACAGGTATACCTTGCCTTTCAATCCAGTATGTTTACTCATGAAGTGCTCCTATGCCTTTGCAAGTTTTTGGTGACCAACACTTATCACTCTCTTCCTCTGCTCTATATACTACAGACACGAGAAATGTGGGTCAATTATAAAGAACAGACGAAAGAGCAAAAAATGAGAAAGTAACTCAAAATGGTAGCAAATAAACTGGAATTGACAGTAAAACATTTCCAAACACATTTTACTGGTATATCTTTAAACCAAATATTTTTCCGAATAGTTGCATCTAGATGAAATTTTTGTTAGAACCATTTTAAACGGAAATTTAGAGAAATCTTCCACTAAGTGAATGAGATCCTCAATGCAGATATACATCCTCTAACATTCTGTTCAAACTGAATATTGGTTTTGGATTTAAGTGGAACCGGCAACTCACATCCCTCCCTCTCCCCCCCCCCCCCCCGCAACACCTGTAGAAGGTGGCATAAGCAAAGACTAGTAAATATAGCGACTCATTTCACCGTTTTACATCTGAACATTTAAGATGTTGTCAGTTTCCTGACTATCACAAAGCAAATGATAGGTGGGAATTTAAACTTAAAAACGCGCTAACAAACCTATCTGTATGCCTATTTTGGTCTAGATTTAAAACATTTAAATTCTCATTTATTAAGCATTGGCCAAAAGTGGATTTCCATCATATGGTAAAAGTACATAAGGGTCTCCTCTACAACTTTCTTGGAATTTCACTAAACGTCTTAATAGTTTGCCCTTACTTCCGAGCACGTTTCAACCTCAGCTATACCCAGTGCCTCTACCTCACTTGCATTTCTAATAACGCCGTGGAGGGAGGGTGTGAGGGAGTGTATTTTTTGTATGTGGATAAGTGCGCGCGCGCTCCCGCGCGGTTCCCCACCCCCACCCCGATACTTTTCTTTAGTGGAAACAGAATGAATCTAGAGGTTATTCTAAAGGAAAACTCAATATCAAAGCCTCAACCCATTAGCAGTCAACCCACAGCACTATATGTTTTGGTTGCGCAGTGCAACTTCTCACACCCTCCCCCACGCTTTAGCAGCAGATGGAAAATTGGTGAAAAGAACCCGGGGAGGAGTCCGGGAGATAAGGAAAAGTGAAAGGGCCGATCCCCCAGAAAGGCGTCTAAGTTTGCAACCGAGACCGTTTCCGCGAATCCGCGCCCACCCCTTCCCCCTTCCAGGTGGAACTCGTTAACAGCAGCAGCCCAGCCAACAGACACCACCACCTTCCTTCCCCGCGTACCATCCAAGACTAGGGCAAGTGAGGGCGGCAAGCGAGAGAGGACGCCCGGCGGGGCCGGTGCGATCCCGGCCACCACAGGGCCTCCGCCGACCCCGGCCGCGGGCCCGTCACCTGTGGAGAAAGCGCCCCCTCCCCCAGCCCCTGTGCCCTTCACGCCGACCGTATCCCCGCCGCCGCAACCGCTCCCCGCCCGGCCTGCGAGGACGGAGCGCGGCGCCAGGCTCCCCTCCGCGGCCGCGGGGCCCCAGCCTCTTGAACTGGTTACAATCGGCGGCGGCGGCCGAGCGGGGCAGCCAGCGGCGGGAGGGTCCCTGTTGGGGCGGGAGGGAGCGGGCAGGCCAGAAGGAGCGAGGGGTCGAAAGGTCCTACCTAACAACGTCGGTCTCCTCCGTCTCCTCCTCAACGGCAGCGGCCCCGGCGGTGGCGGCGGCAGAGACATTCCTGGGGAGCGCTCCCGCCGCCGCCGCCTCCTCCACTCTGCTCGCCTCTTTTCCCCGGCGCGCTCACCGAGCGCCGCGTCTCTTCAGCCACCTCCCCCCGCCCTCCCCAGCACACACGCCCCGAAATCCTAAGCCCTACGGCTCCCACTGCCTGGTATCCCACCCTCCCTCCCTCCCCACCAGCGGCGGCCCCGTCCCTCCCCCCTTCCCTTGCGCCCGCCGCCGCGCCGGGCTCAGTAATGGCGGCCAGTCGGGCTCCCTCGCGCTGACGGATCTCTCTCCCTCTCTCCCGAACTTTACCTCAGCATCTCTCCCGGCGCGCACCGCCGGAACGCACGAGCGCGCGCGCAGCCACACACCCGGCCGGGGGCGGAGCGGCGGCGCAGCCTGGACGGGGCGCGCGCGCACCCCACAATCCCCCGCCCCCGCCGCCCTCACCTCGCGACGCCTCCCGCGCCGCGCGCCCGGCTCGGCCCCGCCCCTGCCCTCGTCTCCCGGGAGCCTGGGAAGGCGCGAGCGATCGAGCCAGAGAGAGGGGAGCGAGCGCGCGGGGCCGCGTCCTCGCTCGCGTCCCCGCTCCCCCATTGGCTTCTGCCCCTCCCCCTTCTTCCTCCGCCTCTCCCACCCATTGGTTCCCTCTCCTACTCCATTCCTTCTCACCTTTTCCCTTTTACCCATTGGCGTGAGTATTTTCCCTCAGCTTCCCCCCTTTCTCTGTATTCTACTCCTCCTCCGTCCCATCCTCCACGCTTTAGAAACTGCATTCCGTACTGCCCAGAGCACGGCTGTCTCCGAACCTCTCCTGCTTTCTCCCTTTCCTTCTGTTCCGTTTTCTGGCGGTAACTCAGAGCAAACCACAGTACTGCAAAGGAACCTGATACTGTGCTGCTAGCCGTTGCAAAACATGGCATGGGCATTGAATGCTTCTTTATAAATCTCCCTACGGTCTCTGAGCATTTAAGAATGCAAGGGAGGAAAATATGCTCCCAAGCTTGTTCGCAGGGACGTGTATGCTCCTGTGTGTGTAGCCAGGTTTCTGCCTGGGTATCGCTAGCCAACTACAGACATCACCCTCCCAGGACCTGGTGCTACACTCATCTAGTAGGCAAAACTCCATGGGAGCAAGAAGAGGAGTCCATCTCTCCGAAGACATGGCACAGGGACGCAGGCCCTTGATTCAGTCTGTTCTTAAGGAAGTTAAGCGAGATGCCAAGATTTGGAATGGGTTTTAGGGTGGCCCCCCAAAACCCCTTCTCACACCACTGCCAGCCCCACTTTAGGAACTATTGGCCACCTGGCTTTTATAATATACTGCCTTAAACATATTCAATATTTTTTGAGACTTTTAGAAATTTCACAAGTTTGGGGGTGCAGTGGGCTTTCGGTGTATTTCTCACCTGGGTATTAACATTGGTGGAGCTTGAGAAAGGATGGTAGAAACCACTGCCTTTCCTTTTACCATTGAAGAAACTGAGGTCCTGTGACTTTCCCAAGGTCATTAGAATCTGTCTCTGCCAGCAGATGAAAGAAGGAGTAAAAACAAATCTGCCCCAAGTCGTTGTTAAGTCTAAAAGAAAGATGTAATTTGGGGAGAATTTCTCTTTGGGGAAAGATTTATTTCCTGCATTGACAATAGTTTATCGACAAAGTTAACATACGAAAAGTCTTTTAAATTCAAGTTATTCTTTATTTCTTAAGTTACATAAGGTACTGAAGTTAGCCAAGGTTGCTTTTTAGTGTTATAATGATGCAGCTGCTGCCAACCAGAAGTACATTTACGGTCTGTCAGTAAAGAAAACAAAAACTGCCTGTTGGTAAAAATCTGTTAGAAAATATTTGTCAGTAAATCTGTCATAATATTCTAGCAGAAGTTCTGTTCATGTGTTCCATCCCCCTGTCCCTCTACTCTCCATATTTCTCAAAGGTAAACTTAATAGATAAAAGCTGAAGAGATATTTCTAATTTCTCTATATGTCTCTTACTCCCTAATTTTAAAAAGGCATGACTAAAATTCCTTATCCCAGCCACTCCCTTGCATCTGAATGCTACTAAATAGGTTAAGTAAGGTCTGTAGGTACTTCTTTCTTTCAGTTACAAAGCGTAGGCAGGAACAAAGGACGCTGAAGAAAATTTGCAATGAAAGTAAACAGAGGGGAGGAAAGAAGAGGAAAGAGAAGGAAATTGGAAAGGGAGTCAAACCACCAAAATGCGGTACTAATGCCATAGGTACGCACACCACTTATATAAGTTGGAAAGTTAATGCGTTTAGATGTATTTTTTGATCTTTGTACTAAAAGCCCTTACAAATACATAAATCCAATTCAAAGTCATGACCAGAGTAAAATATTAAGTTATGTAAGTATCTATCCTAAAGATACTTAAAAAATTATCTCCTAAATAATCAAATTTTATAACCATGGATATGAATCAACATAAACCAAAGTCAAATAAATCAGGGCTTTTAAAGGAAACATTAATATATAAAAAGGTGTAATTTTCAGTTATAGGACATGATAGTGCGGTAAAAAAAAGACGTGAAATTTCATTTTCTCATAATGAAAACAGTAGAAAATGTAAAATACATTTAAAAAGTCATGGTTTTCAAACAATAATTTTCATAGCCGACATTTTTAGTCCCACTTCATTCATTCTGATTTAGGAAGTCTAGAAATTCACCACTTTGTTTCTCATTAATACTGATACTCTAAAGCTACTTACCAGATGCTGGCCAGTTAGCTCAGTTGATTAGAGTATGATGATGATAAAACCAAGGTCCAAAGTTCCTGTACCAGCTAGCCACCAAAAAAAAAAAAAAAAAAAAAAAAAAGCTGCTTACCAGTAGAAATAAGTTATCACTTCTATCATTTTTTATGTTACTTGCTCTTCTCAAAAAATAGAGTGTACAGTTTACCGTACCAATAGAAATCTGAAAATGGGAATTAGAGGCCAAAATTCTGTGGTTCATAATGCTTACACACACACATACATAAAGGATAAGATGGGATCTTTTAAAATTGATTAGGAATCATGCCTTTAGAGAAAAAGCTTTAAAGCAACCACCCTCCCCATCCAAAAGGGGAAATTTTGAGAAAATAAGGAATTTATTCTTTATGCAGGCAGACACACGTGAAAATATGGGGGAGAGATGGAATAAATATTAACAATACCTCTCGGATCAACTACCCTTCTTATCTAAAATAAAAAATGTAAGCACTTGCTCTGCTGTACTGGATAATTAAAATCATCCAAAGCTGCGTTTTTCGTTTACTTTGAAAAAATTAGCAGAATAAGATTTGTCAGGCATTTTAGGTTTTTAATTTAAATATTCTTCTCCACAGATCTCTAGTTCTTCAATACATCCTAATAAAGTATTAATATGCATGGTCTTTTTTAGATCAAAAGAGATGACAGTCATGAAAAATGTTATCATAATTCCAGCTTCTACCATTATATTCAAATGTTTGATATGATATGGCTTCAAAAGAACTTACCCTATAGAAGCGGCTACACCCCCTGCTGGAAATCTTTGATCATAACAACTTTAGCTTCTGTAGCCTCAGCCAAGAACACAAGAAAAGCTAAGGAAAGGGCCTTTCCACTCATGACAAAATTGACCAATACTCTTGTCAGTCTGATACAAGAGAGGATTTCGGAGAACAAAATACCTCAGAATATCGACTTCATTACAGACAAAATACACAAAGAAATTGGAGAATAATGATGTAAATAACTAAATAACCAAAGTACTTAAAAAGATTATTGTCTGATTTCCTATTGCATTTCACAACTCATTTCCACCTCCTACCTTCTCCCCACCTCCTACCTAGACTTCTCTCTTTCTTCCTATCTCATACAGTTAGAACTATTGTGGGGGGTCGGGGTAAGATGGGGTGTTACTCTAGCAGGTAGGCAAATCATGGTACACCAATAACCATAGTAGTCAATTGTTGAATTGAGGTGCTTAAGGGCTTTCCCCAAATTTGTTTTATGGCTATCAGTGATATTCTCAACATGAAGAAAATGTGCTAATTATGTCTTGGCTCTTACCGTAGAAAATATTTTGACAAGAGTAAAGGTAATTGAGAGCATGGGACTGGAACAAGAGGAAAGTAATGCATTGACCTTCCTGGCATTTTGTTCCACAGAGCCTTGTTCTGTTGATTTTCCAGAATTGTATTTTCAGACTGAAATCTCAAAGATGGTATCAGAGTTTAGCTTCAAAATGTCATGTCCATGCCACTCCGTTCCTAGGACATAACTGAAATAGTAAAAGCAGCACTCTATTTTTAAGTAATTTGTATCTTACAAAGATTATTTGTAATGCAGACTCCTTCTAAAGAAATAACAATTCATTCAGTTCCCACCAGTACAAA
This sequence comes from Cynocephalus volans, assembly GCF_027409185.1. Lineage (NCBI taxonomy): Eukaryota > Metazoa > Chordata > Mammalia > Dermoptera > Cynocephalidae > Cynocephalus > Cynocephalus volans. The sequence continues at coordinate 116,865,867 of NC_084462.1, read as the reverse complement.
TACTTTAATTAGACAAAAAATCTTCAAGTTATTTCCTCTCACAAAAGGAGGTATTGTTGGGCCATCTGGACCCTCCATTGAGTTTTTATGAAAGATCACAGCTTGAATTTAATCAACCCCAATAAGGTTAACCCCATAAAACTAAAAACTAATTGCAAGGGTTGCTAACTAGAGGATTTGAATCCTCTGTTTGAGATTGTTACCACTGTCAATTGTAAATCATCACAATGGGAAAGAGGAACTTCTACTGCTTGACTATTTAATCACATGAACATAATTTTTGTGAATTTCCCTTTATTCCCACTCTCTTCAGACCAAATTTAGATTGTGAGCCCCTCTGGGTAGGAATCACAAATGAATGTTTGGCTCTATATGATAACTAGAAGATTGTTAGTAGAAAGCTCAATAAATGTTTGATAATGGAAATATGAAACCCTCTAGATTTTATGGATTTCTATGGATTTATTGCTAACAGAAGGCTTTAGATTATATTTTGAAGTGCCAGCTGAGATAATCACTTTGGAAAATATAAATTCTTTAAACAAATTGCTAAACTAGCCTAAGAAAGTTAAGTTAGACGTCCTTCCCCAAGTACAACCCGCACTCTCCTCATAACATCTCTCTAGTAGGTAAATGTGAGTTACCAGCAACAAACAGTAAAAATAGTTTTGTTATTAGCAACAAAACTATGGGTCTGAAACATCAGGGAACATTCTAAAGAACTGGTACAGTATAAGAGTTTCTGAAATCAACAAGGTGGCTAATCACAATTAAGGCTCTGTCAGTTTTCCCTATTATTATAAACTATAATACATGGTAAATATTTGCTTTGCCAATCCATGCTTCTGCATTTTCTTCAAAAAGCCAAAAATATTATGGCTATTTGTTTTAGCTCAATAAATATATGCTTCTAAATACTTCTATACTTCTCGAACTACAATGTGATTTTTCTGATGGACGCACAGCTTCTTTCATATACATCTATCATATGTTGAGGAATAATACTCACGTTCTTTCCCCAACTAGGCTTCCTACCTCGTTGCAGCACAGCCCAGGACAGGGTTATGTCATATACTTCACTTCTTTCTAGATCTAGTTCTTATAGGAATGGATATTAAATAACTATTTTTTATTCTTTGCCACAAAAGTATTTACATTAGGAATTCTGAGATTTTATGAACATGACAAAGCAAAAGTGACATAGCAAGAATTTATAAAGAGCTATATGTATCCTAAAAATCAGATACTTATAAAATTAAATTTAAATGGAGGCAATTATTTAAAATATTTTAGAAATATATATTTATTGAGATAGAAAAATAACCATAATATTTTATGTGGGAAAAAAAGTCAGGCTACAAAGCAATAAAGGCAGCATGATTTTTGTAAAAAGAAAATGTTTGAAAATAAGACATATCATATTGAACATATTGAACAACATGTTAATAGAGATCTATAGCTCGGGCCGATCCCGTGGCTCACTCGGGAGAGTGCGGCACTGGGAGCGCAGCAGTGCTCCGGCCGTGGGTTCGGATCCTATATAGGGATGGCTGGTGCGCTCACTGGCTGAGCATGGCGCAGACGATGCCAAGCCAAGGGTTGCGATCCCCTTACCGGTCACACACACACAAAAAAAATAGAGATCTATAGCTAATGTTGGTTTTCTTCTTTCTGATTTTCTTTACTTTCTAATTTTCTACAATGACCATATTATTTCTTGTACAATAAAAATTTGAATTATAGTGGGGTTGAAAATTAACAATGTGTAACACAGGATAAGGTAAATCATCTCAAAGCAACTGAACAGCCTATCAAATACAAGCATTATCTCTTTATTTTCTTTTACTCTTCCCTTTTCTTCTCTTTATTTTTCCCCCTTTTACACCTAGTTTAGGTGTTTCTTTCTTCTTCCTTTCATTTTACTTTTTGATTCTACATCTTTTTTTCCTTCTATCTTAATTCTCTCTTTGGCCTCTCCCAGTTGCCTGGTTCCATTTGCAGCAATCTCTGATGGAATGAAATGGTCTAGGCAAACATATTATTGCCACCACTGGATTGTATTATCTTTGATGTCTTCTTATTAAAAGTTCTTACAGACCAAAACAAATCAAGCAAAGAATATACATATTATATATTTAATAACTCATTTTATTTTTAATTATGTAAATCTGCCAATCAATAACATTGCCTGTATTGCAGAGAGTCTCATGGCACAGTCTATTTTTAAACTCTGTTTTTGCTCTATTACTCTGTGTTCAAAAGCTTTCAGGTTATAGACAATAGATAGTTTTCTCTAATGCTGGTAAAGCTGAGTTGATCTTTCCACATACTCTGTTCTTTCCTTTCTGGACCACAAGATTTATGATAAAATGTGTTTCATTGAATGGTTTCCCATATGGATTTGCTGATACTTGGGTTATCTTTGAATTCCACCACCCCACATAAATGAGGGCTGCTTTTCCAGGTTGGAGCATTCATTTCTCTGTTAGAGCTACTCCTCCACTATATCCCCCTTAGCACAGCACAATCAATTAATAGTTTGTTTTTTTTTTAAGGGGAAAACAGTCATACTACAGTGCAAAAGAATTATTATGTACAAATTGGTTTGCAGCGAAAAGACCACTGAACCAAGGTGTCAGGAGACCTGAATTTTATCTCAGGATCCCCTTACTGTGTTATCTCCAGACGTCATCGAATTTCCTTGAGCTATAGTTTCCTCATCCATAAAATGGTTCTTTTGCCACTCTAACATTGTTTAGTTTGAACTTATTTTGCAAGGTTAGCCCATAGACTAGGCTTCGTTTCTTCCTGGTTCACACTTAACAAACACCCACACCTACCACCACATCCAGGACAAAACTTACTCTTAGCTTCCCTTTTTGGTTTTGTCTGGGGCCTTTATTCCATCCCTCTCCACACAGATTTTTTAAAACTTCATCCTGAGGAAACCAAGTAAATTTATAGTCATCTAAACCCCATTTCTAAAATTTATTTCATTAGGTGTGGATCTCCAGATTTCCCAGGACAAACCTGTCCCATCCATGTTATAAGGTCAGCTGCTCTGCACTTCTTTTGCCAAAAGGTTTCCTTGTACTTTTTAAGCCCTCAGTTCTTTAAATTCCCAAAATTTCTTCATTCCTTTGCATCCCAGCAGTACAATCCAGAGCATCCACTAGCCCATCTGGGTCCCCATAACCCTGTTTGGTAATCTATTCAGGCCATGTCTCTTGTGCCTGTTTACAGTCAGTCCCATTTCCATCCTTAGCCCAGGACAACCACTGATGTACTTTCCATCTCTAGAGATTTGCCTGTTCTGGACATTTCATATAAATGGAATCATATAACATGTGATCTTATGGATCTGGCTACTTTTACTTAGCATAATATTTTTGAGGTTCATGCAGGCTTCAGTAGTTCCTTCTTCTTCATAGAATAGTATTCCATTGTATGGATATATACTACATTTTGTTTACCCATTCACAAGTTAATTGAAATTTAGACTGTTATCACTTTTTGACTATTATGGATAATGCTGCAATGACCAGCCACCTATGAATGTTTGTGTGGACATATGTTTTCATTTCCCTTCAGCAAATACTCACGGGTAAAATTGATGGGTCATATGGTAAATTTATGTTTAACCTTATAAGAAAATGCACTTTTCAAAGTGTCTGTATTGTTTCATATTCCCACCAGCAATGTATGATGATTCTAATTTCGCTACAACCTGGCCAACACTAATTATTTTCTGTCTGCTTTGTTATAGTCATTACAGTGGGTATGAAGTGGGATCTCATTGTAGTTTGAATTCACATTTCCTTATATGTGACAAGTGATTTTGAACATCTTTTATGTCTTTATTAGCCATTGATACCTCTTCTTTGACAAGAAACTTATTAGAATCTTTTGCCTATTTTAAAATTGGGTTATTAATCTTATAATTGAGTTGAGCCTCATTAGATCTCAAAGTCGTGGATTGAATTTTCAAAACAAATTCTTAAATTTTTTTTCTTAATACAGTGATGATTTTATTTTAATATTTCCCCTGCAACACTTCCCAAGAATCATTTCCTTGCATGTTTGCAGTACTTCTTTTTCCCCAACTTGCAAAAAGTTGTAAAAGATACAATGTCATTGAGAAAAATTCTTTCTCTTCTAGGGCATTCTTACAGGCAGTATATTTCATTGGCAATACATGATTGTTTAGACTTTCTTTCCCTATTTTTTCTTGCTCAAAAAGAATAACTTTATGCCAGTTATCCTATTCGATTTTGTTGTAAAAACAGTACATTCATTTTATCAGACAATCTGGGTGAAGGACTATTAAACAGTGAGCAATACGCTCTCTGACGTTCTTACAGTGGAGATCTCCATCCCAATAACATGAGCCTCGAACAGGACTTTTGAGGCATATCAATCCAAAGTAAGTGACTACAACTAACCTTCTTCCCCTTGGTGCCTAATTCATTTTTCAGTTAGTCAGTGTCTTTGAAAGTGAGTTAACTCAGTTAAGCCAAGGGAGTACAATTTTAGAGTAGTTCAAAGAGAACTTTTCATTTGATACCTCAAAATACTGCCATGCCTTTTAACATTTTGCAGTGCAAGGCAATTTCTTGGCCCCAAAGAAATCATGTGCCACAGTGATTTAGCGATTAGAAAGAAAAGAGGTTACTACAGTTTGGATACTCACTTCTGATTTACTATGTGTACATCGGCAGTGTGGCCTGTGGGTTCACGTTACTGTGGTACACATCCCAAGTGTCACCCTAATTCTAATAAAAGAGCTCTGGCTTTGACAGTGTTCTGTATCTTTGTCTTGTAATGGAACAGGTTGCTGACAATTCTTTGAATTTACCTGAGGGTAAAGCCCTTCACCCTCCCTAATCATTTAACTCACTGTAATCTACTGCCACAGTCCACCGTTCAGATAAGCATGTTTAGCTGAATCATCACAATAATAAGTATTTGCAAAGGTATTTTCTGATCAGATGCCATTATATACACCTGCAGCTTAGAGAGAACTCTTGTCTATCAAACTCTTCTAAAACAGAAAATAATCTGTAAGTTACTAAGAGAAAATGTCCTCCTTTGAAAATGGAGTCTTCAAACAAAATAGAAATACTTTAGGAATGCTGACAATCTAGAGATCCAGGAACTCTCATCATTATCCCTAGTCCTATTAAGTTGACCCAAGTCTTACTTAGTTTTAGTTTTTAGTTTAGTTTTGTTGAGAAATCTTATTGTTTAAAAGTGATATAGGGGCCGGCCTGTGGCTCACTCGGGAGAGTGTGATGCTGATAATGCCAAGGCCACAGGTTCAGATCCCATATAGGGATGGCCGGTTAGCTCACTGGGTGAGCGTGGTGCTGACAACACCAAGTCAAGGGTTAAGATCCTCTTACCGGTCATCTTTATAAAAAAATAAAAATAGGGCCGGCCCCATGGCTCACTCGGGAGAGTGCCAGCGCCTTGGCCGCGGGTTCAGATCCTATATAGGGATGGCCGGTTAGCTCACTGGCTGAGCGTGGTGCAGACAACACCGTGCCGAGGGTTGCGATCCCCTTACCGGTCCAAAAATAAAAATAAAAATAAAAATAAAAGTGATATATATTAAGTATAAACTGGTATAGGCTAGTTATTTTTAGTTTACTCTGGATTATTTCATATATGAGATCTACTTGGGGTTTTATATATTCTGGAAATTGAATATCACCTCAAATTTGTAATATAAAAAACATATAAATAGTTAAATAGTCTGGAAGGAAATATATCAAAATATTACAGTAGCTTTCTCTGCGTAATTTTCTAAAAATATATTCATCTTATATACTTTCTTATATATTCATCTTACATTCTTGTACTTTCTTAGAATTTTTTTTAAAAGGGTATTTTTTAATGCTGCACATGCTAATTATGTTCTCTCATTCAAAACATTCTTTAAAATTACACTGATTGGTAGAAAACGATCAACACAAGTTTTGAATCTTAGGTAGACTTTCTCTTTGAAGTACTACTTTGAGAAATTCTCTCATTCAACAACTATGAATTTGCACCCACTATGTGCCAAAGATTTTGCTCAAGCCAGATATATAAAGATGAAAGGCATGATTTCTGCCTCAACAAACTCATTTTCATATCCTAGGATTGGATCTGAACTGAGAAGTAGGCCCATAAATTACATATTTTCTGTTACACTATAATAGCATCATAGTTTACAATTTCTCATTTTAAACATGACAAGCATGATAAAAAAAGATAGGTATGAGGGTACTTCAAAAAGTTTGTGGAAAAATTGAGTTAAAAGATAATACTAATCCTTCCATGAACTTTTTGAGGACCTCTTGTAGGTAGGTAGGTAGAGAGGTAGGAAGACAGAGTCTTCTGGAGACTGACAAATTTGAACGGACAATAATTTCTCCTTTATCAAACTGACCAACTAACTTGCTCAAATAACTTACGTGATTAGGGTGTTTTCAAAACTCACATGCTGAATGTTAGAGGCACTTTAAATCAACTGTTAATTTTCTCTTTTATTGTCAGATATTGTCAGATGTCTCGTGGTTTTGCTTTTCGCAGTCTTTACGTCAGTGCCATGCCACCAAATGACATAGAGGCCACTCTGAGACTGAGTGAAGTCTCATTTTAATTGGCATATAACTGTTTTTATTTGGGTTTCTGTGGAATTTGGAAGTCTGCAACTCATCCAAAATAAGGACATTCCACAAATTCCATTTTGTAAAAGCCATCCCTCTTTCATATACTGTTTTCATTTCCTTCGATGTAACTAAACTTTTAGATTCCAAGAAAGGTGAGGAAGGGAGATGTTTTAAGACAAGCAAAACAGATTCTCACACAGCAAGTCCTCTTGGTAGTATTAATAGCAGTAGTAGCAGAAGCGGTAGTAACAGTAGCATAGAAAAAATCACAACATAGTTAAACACTTAAAGCCCTTTTAATTAAATTCAGAAATTCCAGAGTTAAAAATATCAATATTTGTACTTATATTACTTGATTCAATACAAATAATATTTATAATTCTTTAGCAATGTGTGCTATTTCTCAAATTGTTAATATGAAGACTAGGTTTTTCTGGGTTGCCAAATTTTAGCCTAAAACTCTTAGTTTTTCTTTTCAATGCAAAAAATGTATTTCAGCCTCAACCACTTTAAATGAAGAGAGAAACTGAGGTACAAACTCTGCTATAGAGAGGAGGCCTTAAGAAAGACCTTGGCTATATTCTGATGTAACATCACTCCTGTGGCATCCTGTTTCCTGAGAAATATGGTTAATGGCAGCTCCCCACATATGGGGGTCAGTCTCTTTTGATGTGCTGGTGAAACTCATGAAAGTTCCTGGGGATCAAGGCGAGCATGGAACCCACAGAACATACTAGCAGAGGAGACACTGAAAATGTTCTGATTATAAATGTCCAGTTGGTTCATTGAACGGTAATAAGGGCTGTCCGAGTATACTGGGTCCTTGTTTCTTCTGGGAAAGCCTCAGTATGTTTTTTCAAATTCATGAGTCATGTGAAGACTCATGGCAGAATGTTTTGTTCTAGTGATGTGCGATCTCACTGTCTCCTCACTGAGCACGATTTCATACAAATACTTCCGAGTGCACTAATATATCGGCATGCACCATAAGAGAAGTAAACTTGGATTCTTTGGCTTGAGAAAGGAAAAAACTATTTTTAAGCATATGAAGGATGCAGTGAAGAATGAACAAAAGAAAATGACCTTACACTGCTATAAGGTTAAAAACAAAGAAGAATGTCCTGATAGTGCTGATTTTAAAAATTAGATTCCCTAGGGTTTTGTGGGATTCTCTACAGGTGTTTAAAAACCAGTCAGGTGCACCGCTGGTAAGTCAGGATAAAAGACTAGGTGGATATTCCAATGATACTTCTCTTCTCAAGTGAAAAATGCCATAAAACAAGATTACCTTTCACTTGGCGGACATGGTAAATAATGCTCCAGTGGCACACTGCACATACCGACACCATATTGTTTCATTGGATTACTTGTCTGAGTTCTTGGTCTCAGACTCATCTCTGTGTCAGCACTACTGGTCCTCTGTTCCCATAGCTAATAACAGTAATTAATAAATAAACAAATAAATGAGGGATCAAATCATTATCCCTTTCCAGTATTTGTGACACTTTGAATTATCTAAAGTTCTAATAGATAGAAGTAATATCGTGCCATGATTTCCAAACTTTTCATATTCCACGTGATATTTTGTATTTCCAAAAAAAAAGTGGGACAAATAAAAAAGGACAAAAAGACCATGAATTTCTTATCATTTTAAAATGAGCAGATTTTGTTCATCTCAGTAGCATTTACATACATTTGAAAAACAGTACCTGTGGGACAAGTCTCCAGACAATGCTTGGTATGCATATTCAAGGTTCCCTAGCAAAAGTCAGCCTCTCAGGGATCTGGACCATCGGATTGGAAATAATGACCTGAGCTGAGGAGACCTAGATCTGTAGCAACTCCTTGAACACATGAGAAAACATCTTCTGTTTTTCTGAAATTTAATTTTCTCAACTACGAAATAGAGAGATTGAACCAGTTGCTCTTTTAGAGTCCTTTGAGCTCTAAAACTTCTCTGATTATATCAGGCCCTTCATTTAGCAACCATACACAGTTGAACGTAAATGTCATATGTGGATATAAATGTCAATGTGTGGCAATATTAATATGCTTTTCATGCTAGGGAAGTTATTCTTATCAAAAATTTATCAATATTTCAATACATTTATGTTTAGTGAACCCATAGTAAACATTCAGCATTCCTATTCTTAACTGCTTTAGTTTTTATATTTCATTAGTCAATGTCTTAGTCCATTTGGGCTGCTATAACAAAAATACCATAGACTGGGTAATTTATTAACAACAGACATGTATTGTTCACAGTTCTAGAGTCTGGGAAGTCCAAGAACAAGGTACCAGCAGGTTTGCTGTCTGGGGAGGGCTTATTCTTCATAGATAGTGCGCCTTGCTGTGTTCTCACATGGTTGAATGGGCAAGCAAGCCCCCTGAACCTCTTTCATTTCATAACAGCACTAGTCCCATTCATGAGGGTTCGACCCTCCTGGCCTAAGCACCTCCTAAAGGGTCCACCTCTTAATTCTATTATACTGGGCATAAGATTTCAACATATGAATTTGGTGGGGGCGGGGGGACACAAACATTATATTATAGCAGTCAATATATCTTTAAAACTATGTTTCAATATTTCTATCCTTATATATGAAAACATTGAAGTCTGTCCAAAGGATCACATAGTAAGTCAGTGACAGAATTCAGAACAGCGCTGTCATAAGGAGACAATTTCTGCAAAGAATGCTAACAGAATCTTTTTATGTTCTCTTCATAGAAAAGAGTAATTTACTGAAATAATAACTGCAGGTGATTTTCTTTTCCAAAATTATCATTTCCTAATTACTGATGACTATTAGTTGAGTATTTTTCTAGTTTATGCTACTTGATTGTAATTTATACAGCTGTGTCAGGGTTTGTATGTTTTTTAATTGTTGAAATTGAACTATACCTTAAAATAATAGTATTAAAATATTATTGCTTATGTAAGTAGCATTTGCAGAAAAATTTTGAGAGTAAATGAGTTAGTAAAATTCAAATAAGTGCTGTTCTTAGTAGATTTCAATAAATTATTATACTTTTTAATTTAAAAATATCAAGTCACATTTTAATTTTAATGTTTATAGATCTATTTGATATGTTTACCTTTCTAGAGTAATATGATTCTAGAGTTATCATTAGCATTTATTTTACTCTTCTGAACATATTTTTCCTGAAGTGAGTTTATATATGAAACTAATATGACTTTATATACAAACACATACATATAATATCTAAATGCCATGCACATATCTTTTCCTTTTCTTGATCATTTTGAACTTTCAGTGGATATTTAGGTAGTCACGAAAATAACCTTTGTTTCTAACTGTACCATCATTGCAAAGCCTACTTCCAGGAAAACATTTTTGTTTTAAAATACTGGGAGTCTAGAAATGAAGAGATTTCTACTCCAAAAACTGGGGATAGCCAATGTTTTAAGAGCAAATGAGCACCCAATGTGTCAGGAAGAAGAGTAGCTTTCTATTTGGAGTAATAAACTAATGTCCAGAATAAACCAGTACCAGTTTAACAAGGACTTAGTATGTTTACATTTCACCCAGGTATAAAAAATTACACTAAGAAGCTAAGGAGTCACGTCAAGATAAGATAAGCATGATAAAGATCCAGGGGCTTAGCTAGCATTAGAAAGGAGAAAAATAGAGCCCCAAACATGGTGAAGTTAAATCCAGAAAACGTTCACAGATCCAGAGAGTGTGGCATTGAGACTTCTGTTACCTCAGCCCTTTCTTCTTTTTTATCTATCTCATTCTTGAATGAAGTAGGAAGACTGGGCCACATTATAGGCCCCTATGAGAGATCAGACCCCTTCACAGTCACTCTGCTGCGTGGAGGTAGATGCATTCACAGAAACCTCTGCATCCTGCTTAAGCTCTTGCAGATTCAAGGCTGCTGAGCAGTCTCTTCAAGAAGCTTTCCCAGGATTGCTTGGTGGAGTCAGCAGAGGAGCATTGTCCTCAAAAATATACTGAGTAGGCAGTGGTTCACATTCAAACTGGAAAGTGCTGCCTGAGGTAATTAAGGTCAGAAGCAACTAGTCAGAAACTCATATGAGTAAATATAGACCCGTGATTGGCCACTGCATCACGAAGATGACACCAAATGGGATTCTACACACAGAAGCAAATAAAAAGTTGAGAAGCACTACTATAATTTTCAAGGTTAAAAGAAAAAAAAGTTCAGAAATTAATTTCAGCTTTACATAATCACACAGGAAGCAATTAAATGAAACAAGACAACCTGCTTGTTCAGAAATTAATTTCAAAGCTAATCTTGAACCTTAAATTTTTGCTAATCCTGTTTCAGTTTAATCACTTTTACAAAAGCATATACACTTAACCATGTTTCCCAAATGCCACTGTTTATCAGTTTTCACAGCATGTTTAATTCTGATACAGGTCTTATTCTTGTACTCATCATAGCAAATAAAAAAGGGCAATTAAACCTAAATACATTCACACACACAACATTTGCATTACTTCTTGGTATAAATTCCCCAGAAAGATTCACATTTTTATACATCAGTTTGCTCCAGTCCAATCGATCAGAGAACCCTTCAACAAACCTCTGGAATCCCATCGATGGGCTGAGTGAGAATCCAGTAAATTACCAAATGATGGATGGACAATTGCTGATGCCTTTTGGCAAGTCAACAACCACTAAATCATGTAGTACTCATTTTCCAAAGTAACAGTTATCCCCCCGTACACAAAGACTTTTAAAAATGTGCTTAAAATGACTATACCTTTAATATGGACTCAGAAAGTGCACAGGAATCTCTAAACCATCCTTCTTCCTCTAGATTGAAATATGCTTATCATGTCTAAGAAAGGACTGTTTGTTCAATTGGTTCATTCAGTCCATTCAGTCCATGGTTCATTTATCCATTAATTTAATCAATATTTACTGAGCTGAATGTTGTGCTTGGTGTTGGAGATATGAAGATAAAGACAAATCCCCTATCCTCATTGTTTAATGTGAGAGACAAACAGGAGAACAATATCAAACTACAGTGATCATTGTGATAGAAGAACATTCTCCACTGGGAGTGAAGCAGTACTGAGGAAGGCTTCTGTGAGGAGGTGATGACTAACCAGAGTCTGAAGTGGGAGAAAGAGCTGTCATGGTGAACAAAGAAGGAAAGGGCCAAGGGAATGGGCACTCAGCAGAGGGTGTTGAGAGGGGGTGAGTTTTATTTGAGTTTTTATTTGGCTTAAGTTCATTTCATTCTGTTGTCCTTTTCCATCTGTTTTTTAAATGAAAAAGAAAAGAAAAAGAAACTCAGTAGGAATCATTTAGAAAGACAGATGACCTGTGATTACACTAGACTGCAGCTCATAGTTTTATTGCTTCAGGCCAGAGAAAGGAGTCAGTGGTCTCTAAGGACCCTTTTTCCACTTAAAAATGTTCTGATTTTTGAAGCTGTAGCACAGGCTTAACAGTAAGAGTAATGAAGAATGTCAACTTTCATTTTTAACCATAGTAGACTAGATAGGTGGGGAAGGGTACAGGGAGAATACAGGAGAGAGTCCAGGAGGCAAGGCCAAATGGCCCATAATTTAAGCCATCATCAAATAGTTTTCCAGAACTCTACAGCTCTGTTTTCTCAACCTGCTTAGACCATTATTTGTAACTTCCCATTTAAGAGGTTGTGATATGGCCTCATTCTTGGAAATCTCCATGACCTTTTTGAAACATAATTCAAAACATGACCTACATAGCTGTAGCCTAAATTTCTCAGTTTCAACACTTAAAAATTAGGAATTCTTAGATGCCTCCCTTTCTCTAATACAAAGAAAATAATAGAACCATTTGTTCCAAACAAAATGAAACAGAAACTGTATATTAAATGTAGCAACAATCATTTGTGGGGCTTTAATAGAACTGGATTGCAATTGTCTAATCTACTGAGAAATACTTTATTCCATTTTTGCCTGCCCCTTCAAATCTGTGCTGTGGGATAACTTTTTTAAGGTGACTACTCCACTTAAATAGTTAAACTCTCCTTGGATGTGGTACAAGATGAATAAATATAAAACTTAAACTGAACTCAACTTTAAAACAAATCTTGTTATAATGAAAACCCAAATATTAGGACATCATTCAAACTTTCTGAATAAATTAACAAAAGTGGCATAATCTTTTCTTTGTCTCCCTTCTGTTTAAGAAGCTAAAGCTTCTTTATGCTGATAACTCAACATATTTGAAGGATCAGTTAAACCAGAGCAGAATTGCAACCTCATATAAAACAGGGAAGAATAAAAAAACAAAGATCTATTATTACTAAATAATAGTAATAGTAATTGCAATAGATTGTTATAAGCAGCACTCAGAAAATGTTATGCCCATATTCATGTTATAACACATGAATTCCACTTCTGGGATTCTATCTGAATTTCTAAATAAAATATGTATTGCTGCACTGTTTATATTAGTGAAAAAGGGAAAATGAACTTATTCTAATTAAAAGAGGAATGGTTGAATAAATTATGTTAATACTGATATGGAATACTATGCAACTATTAGAATGAATGAGATCTATTTATATGTGCTAACATGAAAAGATCTCCAAGACATACAAGGGTACTTTGAAAAACTTTGTGGAAAGATTCATATTATCTTTTAATTCTATTTTTCCATGAACTTCTTGAAGTATCCTCATATATACATATCTGTAAATTTAATATACAGGGAAAGGTTTGGAAGGATACACACCTGCAGAGCAAAGTGGACAGAATATAAGGAAAGGGGGTAAGAAGATGGAAAGAGCAATTTGTTACTTCTCATGCTTTTATGTTGTTTAAATCTTCTGATTAAAACTTTTTTAAATTAAAAACAAAAACAAAAACAGTATGCATCAATTGTTAACCAAGAGAAACGAGCAACCACAGCAATAAAAAGCCTAAAATAATGAGTGTTAGGGTCCATAGCATACATTAGGGAAGGGGTACTAGAAGCCTATTTGAGAAGGCTGAAAATTATCTTGGTAGCAGCTTTTTGTTCTTTTCTTGATATCAGACAAGGTATTTTCAAACACTGAATTATGTAACCAAAAAGCATAACATCTCTGATTAGTATGCACTGCAACTTTATACTATACAGATTGTATCATTTTGTAATATGTGTCAAGCATCTCACTAAAAAGGCATGAAACACACACATTTTACCTGTGATAAATCACCTTGAACAGATCACAGAACAAGCAGATCGCAGACTACAGAGTATTCTAAGTGCCATATAAGAGCCCTGAAACATGGTGACACTCCTCTCATTTTGCTGACATAAATGACATATACCATCAAATCATAACCCATGTTACATTTGTTATGTTTTTGACAAGTAGTTTTCATTTAGTAATGCTTGCTCATGTATATTGGCATAAAACAAAAGGGGACATATATCAGGATTTTTTTTCACTCAAAACTATGAAGGAGTATTCAACTATATTTTTTATAATGCTGGTAATTTCTCAGAATTATTAATATGATAAAACATAAATAACAAAAATATAATAACTTGTATTATATAGGGATTTTTGTTTCATGGCACTCAACTTTACTTAGTACTTAATTCCCTTCTTTTCTCCCTTTTGTCTTTCTTTTTTTTTTCTATCCTTTCTTCCTGCCTGCCTGCCTGCCTTTCTGCCTCCCATAAATATGTATTAAACATCTATTACGTGTCAAGCAGCATGCTGGGTGCTAGGAATCCAAAGATGAGTATGACATAATCCCTATCTTGGATGAGTTTACATTATGGTGGGATAAACCCATATGTAAACAGGCGAATCTAGATAAAACATGGTGTCATAAACAAAATCCTGATGAGAAAGAAACATTTATTGGGCATATACTACATGCAGAGCACCATGTTAGATGTTTTATGTACATTATTAATTTAACCTTCACATTTAACCTTCATACCTTCACATAAGCATTTTTAGCTTCTTTTTGCAGATAAGAAAATTGAATTGCAGAAAAGTTAAATTGTGTTAAAAAAAATTTAAAGCATACAAGAAATAATCAGCAGTGCTATTAGGATAGTAAATTATGCTTATAAACTTGGCTGGACTGATTGATTTATCAATACCAGCTCCTGAACTAGAACCCCCAAAATCTTGCTACTCATTGCCAAAGTTCACTTTCAGACAGACAGAAGAAAAGGGGCTGCTATAATTCATTACAATGAAACACAGTGTTTGTTTTTAATAATTAAGTTTTGGATTTCAAGTATAAGAAGACAATGGTATCATTTTATTAACAATTAATTCAGAATAGATGAGTTGAAAATTAGATAACTGAATTTTCCTGAAAACAAAAGCATTGACACTCTACACAGAAAATGGAGGACTCTGGAAGTGCTATTGAATGGCTTATCTGATCTCCATTTTACCACATTTCTTTAATTTCACAGTTTATATGCATAGCTAAAATAAGAGTTTTTTTTTTTCCTTTTTTGGTGCAGTATTGGTATAGTTTCTACAGGCAAGAAGTATCCAGAAGCCATAAGACCCAGTAATTTTTGCATATTGTATCTTATAAGCTTGTTTGGGAGGGGGGACTGGCATTTTATAGCTAGTAAAACTGAAGATTTAAGAGTATTAACTAAAGGGTGAAAGAAAGCACAGTTAATGAGCCTTCCTCATAAATACTATAGTTTAACATTTTCTCTTTTCTTTGTTAATATAGATGAAAGGTAGCTTACCTGCTTCCTTCTTCCCTTCCAATAAATATGTATTAAATACCTACTACGTTCTGAGCTTTGTGCTAGATACTGTAGATACAAAAAATGAAGTAGCTCACAGTATAACAAAGATAGACCTATAAACAGATTATTATATTATAATAGAGGTACTATTGAGCAGCCCCTACAGCTTCCATGTTCTAGGCACTATACTACGTGCTTTACATGGATTATCTCATTTAATACTTAAAACTACTCTGTCAGGTAGGTACTAGTACTGTCTCCATCTTACAAATGGACAGTAAGGCTAATGGAGGGTAAGTACTTGCCCAAGGTTACACATCCAGAAAGTGGCATTGCTAGGTGTCTTTGGATTTTAATTACCACATGATGCTGTCATAATAGAGATATAAACGAGGTATGGGAGCCAGAAAGGCCCAAAGGGGAGTGACTGACTTGGCTTCAGGCAGTCCAGAGATGCCTTGACTTATAGAGGAGATAACATTCAAGCTTTACCTTAGAAGAAATATGGATATTCACTGGATGGAGAAGAGTGGAAGGGCATCCTAGGCTGACCAAAAAATATATATATGCAAAGGCATAGAAATGTAAATGAGCACGGCAACGTTGAAACTGTTCAGGATCAGCAAGAAATGAGTAACAGACCTAAAGCTACAGGAGGAAGATCTGTATATTTAACAAGGAGCTTAGGCTTTATCCTGTAGGCTGCAGAAAACTAAAAAGGGAGTAGAATAAAATGTGTGTGTGTGTGTGTGTGTGTGTGTGTGTGTGTGTGTGTGTGTGTGTGTGTGTGTGTGTGTGTGTGTAAGATAATGCTTGTGGCAGTGTAAAGAGTGGGCTGGCATACAAAGTCTACCTATAGCTGCAATGGTCTAGGAGAGAAAGAAGTGGTGACCTGAGTCTAGTTTTGGGGGATGTTCAGGTATTCAGGCAGCCTATACTGTGCAGAATGCTGAGGCAATAAATAAGACCAGGTTATGAGGGAAGTAATTATATCATACCTTATTCATTCATACCACGATATTGTGCTAAGCATTTTTACATATATTATTTTGGTTGAGCCTCACAACAACCCTGAGAAGTTATTTCTTTCTCTATTTTTCAGAGGTGAACTCTGATTGTTAAGAAAGTTCTCTAAGTTCATACAACTGATCACTAGCAGAGTTGGAATCCAAACCATCCAAGTCTGTCTTCCTCCAAAGTCCATGGCCTTTCTAAAAAGGACATGTTCAAGGACACTACAATTTAATAGTTCCATTCATTCCAGTTTGCCTTCACTGAATTTAAATAAAGTGTTTCAAGAGCCAAAGTGTTAAAGTAGCAAACAGACATAATAAAATAAAGGTCACATAGTAGATCTATAAAATGCAGGGCTAGTTAGGGCTGTTTCAAAAATATGCTCTATACTTCACCTTTTGTGGTATACTGCCATTCTCCTAAAAGGGAAATTTCTAAAGATACATATGTCATTTGCATTTGTAGTTTTGGAAACTTCCCAGAAAATTATGATCTGAATAAAAGGATGTAATATTAAGGCAAAAATTGTGCTTAGCTTTATCTAGCAATCCAACTCCTAGAATCAAGGTTATTACCAAAATGATTTTGAGCAGGCTTTGTGCATGTATATGTATATACACACGCACAGGCACGTGCATGCAAACACATATGTACAGTCTCTATTTAGGGAAACCTGGTTAGCCTGCTACCCTTAGGACCTGTTTGCAAATTCTCATTTCCTATGACTGAATACTCTTGATTCCCTATGATATTAAGCTTCACACTGCTGTGCCAAAGCACCATTATACTTTTATTATCATTCATTAAGTTTTTCAAATAGATTGGAAAAGATAATCCACATGGTGTTAGTGCTATATAATGTTAGTTGCTGCTATTGCTGTTTTGTTATTCATCATTATTATTGTTTTCATTGTTTTTCAAATACAACCAGTCATCAGCATTAATACTATCAGAGGTAGATCCTGAAACTTAGTTTGGAAGGTATAGCCATAGCAGGAACCTCATATGCCTTTGACCAAAGAAGTACCTTCTTTTATCTGAAAAGGGCTCAACCAAGCCAATCATCAGTCATGATTTCCCTCTTCCAATTTTTCTCTCTTCCTTTCAACAAACATCTTTTTTTTTTTTTCTGGCACCAGTTGACTTTTAATTTGTCCTAAAGCCACAGAAGCAAAAACCATGATAAAACATTCTGCTTTTCCTTTACAACCCCCGCAATGCAAAAAAAAAAAAAAACTATTTGTAGGAAAAAAAAACTGTTTTGTACATGGGACAAAAGAATATAAATTCAAAACTTACAGAGAAGGGTTAGCTCTATCACACTCATCTTTTTAAAAAGTTTATATGAATATCCAGTCAAAACCAACAGGGATCACCCTTGTTATCTATGTGAATTTCCAAGTAGAACAACAGACTGCATACTGTCTTGGAATGTCCTCAGAAGGCTCTGTCATTGATCAGGTAACAGAGTAAAAACCCCAGAGTCCTTTCTTTCAAACGGAAGAGGGAAAAACAGAGACAGAAGAACAATTCAAACTTCGTCTTCTTTCCTTGTGGTTTGTGATCTCCTCCTCCTCCTCTGCCTCCTCGGAAACAACAAACATCTTTTAACACTGATGTTTCATTCATCCATTTATTCAACAAATATTCGTTAAGTGCTTACTGTATGCCAGACCCAGTTCCAGGTAAGGTGAATAAAGCAGATAAAATGACCTGCTCTCACAAAGCTGCAATTATTGTGGATCAGGCACTCCACATATCTCAATCAGATTGTCAGCCCACCCGAGGGTCAGTATCAGATACCCTGTGCGGACCCAGGTTGGCAAGAGGTGAAGAGTGGGGAGAAGAAAAGACCAGGCCTCTAATCAGCACCACCACCGACATGTACCTCCTGCCAGAGTCTATATACACACCAGCACCATTAACAAACATTTTCCCTCTTGCCACACTCACTTTTGTTTGATGCTTGGAGTTGTTGTCACCTCTGCAGTCTCATGCTTAATGTAGCTGCAGCTGTGGATCTCCTCCCTTCCAAGCAGCAGATGCCTAAGACCAAGTACCTGGATGCAAAGCCTTGCATGAGAAAAAAAAGTCTGAAGGTCTGGAGGGACTGAGGGCATTTTACATGAAAATCAAGATTCCTGCATGCGGGCCCTGCGTAGGCACCTTCTCATTAGGTTCAAGCCCGTGCTGAGGAGCTCTGCTATCTAGGAATCCATCCACGCACAGTCCACCTCTGCTGAGCTAGGACTCATGTCAGCAGTGCCTGAAGGGCATAAACAGGGAGACTGAATTCGACCTACTTCATACTCCGGGCTCCTTCTCCGCAGGATCTTAATGAGTTTCGCTTTGCCAAATTTTCTCAGTTCCCTTAAAGAGTAAGGAAGGAAACAAGATTCAAAATGATTCATTTAGAAATATTCTTTTGTTGTGCAATGTTGATTAAAATCACCGTTTTTAAGTGAGGGCATTTCAAGTGGATGACTACCACTTCTGCATTATAAGAGCATGAACAGAAACAATCTAAAAAACAGATAAATTAAACTCTCAGCAAACTCAAAAATGTTATTTTGACCAGTAATTCAGCCTCTTTCCCTTAAACAAAACTTTTTACTTAAAGTAACAATATATGAGGAAAATGAATGTTTTGAATTGTGTTTCTTATTTTCCCTTTCCTCCTTCGGGTGGAGGTGACTAATGAACAGTGAGATGGCCAAGAGGTAGGCAGGAAGCCACAGAGGAGAGGGGAAGGAGCAAAGGACAGAAATAATTCACAAATGGTAGCTAGGTCTGAAACAATGTAGAATTCAGTGTATTTCCACTTTACAAGGTAAGGGAAGAGGCATGAGAAATAATAGTTATATTAGCTTAGGTAATGATAGTAATTAATAGTTGCATGCCTTTACTAGGCCAGGCCCAGTGCCTATAAGGTATTGTATATTCATTTTCTCTCAACAGTCCTGCAAGAGTGGTATTATTCTTATTTTAAAGAAGAAAAATTGGAAGCTCAGAGAGTTCAGGCCCACACAGCAAGGTGGTAGAGCCTGGACTGGAACCCAAACTCAATGTCCTTCCCTTTCACCACAGGTCTCCTCTGTACCACCTCTTAGAATCCACTGCAAAACATTTCATACTTCTCAAATGGGAATATATGGTGTTATTATGTCAATTTAAAACATATTAAACATCACTCTAGTGAAACATGTAGGATATCATTGGCCTATGGAATGCAAACCTTAGCGTACATAAAATTACCCAGAGAGCTTGTTTAAATTGCATATAACTGGGTCCTAACCCTGGAGACTGAGATTCAGTAGGTCTGGGGAATGGTCCAGGAATCTGCATTTTTAACAGACTACACTTTTCTACATTTTTATTCCAAGTGATTAATATAGGTGATCCTGAAATCACCCTTTGAGAAACAATGTCAATGTCATTACCCAAAGTTACCAATTCTCAATTTACCATTCCCTTGCCTTACCACTCACTTCATTCTGAGATATATGGAGCACTATGCGTAGTGAGATAGTCTGGTGTAGCTAGAAAAAAAAAAATACAAAACTGGTGGGGAGAGGCCTGGATTCTAGGTAAAATTCTGTTGCTAACAATTTGGAAAAATTCAAGTAATGTCTTTAAATTTTTCAGGCCTTTTTTCCTTCACATATAAAATGAAGAGTTTCTAAAATTAAACATCTATGATTTTATTTGGCTGAAGAAAGCCAAATTTCTAAATGATGATTTAGAGAGCCTAAGCATTTCAGTGGTGAAATGTAAGAAGCAGAGTCTACTTTTTATAAATATGTAATATCAGCACAGTGCCTACAAATATCATGGTTTGGAGGAAGGGAATAGGAATCCAAAGATGGAAGCAGGTATAACAAATTATAATATTAAGGTAATTCAGTTGTTTGCTCAGCAATCGATTTTCTCAATCAGGTAGTTGCATCTGCAGCACAAAAAGCGTCAAGTATATAGTATTTCAAATCTTGGAAATCAGATTATTGCACAATCATTTATTCTAATTTTCAATAGTGCCTTGAAGCCCAAAGCTATTTTGAATTTGTTTTTAAAGAACTGAAGATAAACCTTGATTTACATCAATACACCCCTGGATATTAAAAACACAGGTTAAGTAAGAATTGCTGGTTTATATCTTGAATAAAAATGCCCACAGTATGACATATTAAATGGCTAGTGTCCATGGCGACAAGCTTAATCAGTGAAATGAGTCACACAAATGAAGTCACAAGTTACAAAAGAGAAGGAAGGACACTGGTGGAAGAGCTTTGTGGTTTTCACTCTACAAGAAAAACCATGAAGTGAACTTGTTGCACCTTTGGAAAATTGTGTATATGTTTACCTCCATGGAAATATTTCTCTTTGCTCTGTGTCTTATTAACACCTTCCCAGGAGGCACTAATTTGCTTGTTCAAACACACTAATCTAGAAGCAGAATATGATTGCAGAATGTGACAATGAAAAGATATATTATTACATGGGAAATCTGAATCACCAGAAACAAAAGAAACAATTCACTCAATTATGAACTAAGTTAAGATGCACTACTTATAGCAATGTTGAGGGAGACATTAATTTCACATTTAGATAGTGTATAATATTTTCTCCAGCATTTTGCAGTATAATTTAACGGCTCTTATTTAAAAGGGAATTTTCAACTCAATCGATGCTAGTTTTAACTCCAAAGCTTTCAATTATACCACATTCCCAAAAGCATCCTATTAAGTAAACTCAGTACATTCATAATCTTACATAGCCTGTATAGCATAGTAGAGTCACTTAGGGAGGTATACTGAGATTATTTTGTATTTATCATACGGGTAAATACGCTTTCTCTATGTATTTTCCAGCTATTTCTTTAGCAAGATCTTGGAGAGTTTATAAATTGACTTTGACTTCTTCAGTTTATGATTTTGCAGCATCCAAGAAAGATAAAATGTTTTCTTCTGCAGCTAAGGAATTTAACACTGCTACAGTCTATTTACTTATACTGTAAGGTAAGCTCAGAAGTTAAAAATGAAAAGGTTACTTTTTTAGGTCAAGCATTCTAAGGAAAACAATTTTTTAAGTATTCCATACTAATGTTTAATAACATCCTTGAATTCTATGCCCTAAAAAACCAAACTAATTAGGTTTTTTTCTTACTTAAAAAAAATTCCAACCAATAACCTCTAATCCACACACAACCCAGAATACAAACGTCAGAACTGAATCACTGACAAGCAATCAAAGACCAGGTGGGCACCAGCCTATACAATGCTCAATCACCTTTACCCTTCACATTTTCCTGCATCTTCCAAAGTGAAAAACAGTTCTGTGGGCTTGATAGGGATGGTAGAACTACAGAGTTCTCCCTAAGAAGGCAAATGAGAAAAGCGTGTCCCTAGTGGACCAGAGACTTCTATAATCATGACTTTCAGATATAAATGGAATGCAACTTGGCCTACAAAATTTGCATTTAATAACCTAATTTCTTAGAGGCTCTGGACCCACTTGGACAACTTTGGGTATAATTATAGTCTAAGGATATCCTATCAAAGCTAAGGGGAACACAGAGAGACAGGACTTTATTGGAAACGTGTCCATTTTGTACCTAAAGGGTAAATAGCTTTTTCTAGAATTGCTGTTGTAGGCATTCAGAATTGTATTAATTATAATGAAAGCTAAAATTTATCAAATGTTAGACATGAATGATCTTGGTTATTCCTCACAGTAATCCTTTGAGGTAGGTATAATTATATATTCTGTCTTACAGATAAGGAAACTGAGGCCCAAAGAAGTTAAGCAATTTGCTTAAGGATTTGTAGCTGGTTATGGCAGAATCAGAATTTAACCCAGGCAGGTGGGTTCCAGATCTGACATGTTTAAACAGTATGATATACCACCTTCCAGAAGAGCAGAAAGGAAACTCCTCTTTTGTTTTCACAAATCCAGCTCTACAACGGTCAGCTTATCTCTGCCTACCTGTCATTAGTTGCCAAGGAAATGAGACAATCTCCAAGGTAAGCAGAATCAAATATTCAAATGAGATTTAAATAAGGAACTTATATTTTTATTTATGCTATATAGTGCTGTGGTAAAGTCAATTTATTTCATTCGGTACTTTAGAAACCATACTATTAATTTTGGAATGTGATACTAGCATAGAAGACTTGGTCTATTCAATCTGTTACTCTTGTTGATACGAATTTCTCTAGCATTGAGGATACAAAGTTTAGAGGCATGGAATTGTGATCTCTGTCAACACATTCTAAGTTGTAAAGCTCCTTGCAAGGGATCGGGGAAGATCCCTTAGATCTCTACTTAGAATTTGTAGGAGGTGGCCATAGACAATTCTCACTCAAGTCACTCTGACTGGGAAAACCTCATTGACTTGAGGTGCGTGAAAGAAACTTGTTGCCAACTCTGGCCAGAGAGATTGGGATGTCCCAGCAGCACCTCCTCAGCTGTGGGACCCTTATATTCCACCCCTCACCTTTGGGGACCAGTGAGTTTTGCAGCCCCAGTGTAGATGCTAAGGAATCCCAAGAACCCGGTGCAATTCCTAACATTTTAGGGGCATAGCTACATAGTGCACACTATTTTCTTCCCTAACCTTTCTATTCTGAATTGTGGAGTTTTGTGGTATCTGTACCCACACAGATCTCATGCCTTTGGAAAGTGACAATGACCAAGTTCTCTTATTATCAATTCATTTGAAGCTTGTGGTCAAAACAGACAAAGAAATTACTGGAAAAGGCTGGAAAGGTTAAGAAGGTTTTAGTACATTGTGTAATATATAAAATTGCCTAAAAGTACAAGTGCCTTTTCAAAAGACAGCATCCTCATTTATAATCACATTCTTATTGTCTAGACACAAGGTCATCCTATATTTCATGAAACATTTTATTATTTCCTTATCTGGCAATGGTTATTCTTGAATCTGTGGTCAGATTAGAAGGTTGGGCAGATGGTACTGTCAATTTAAATGGATTTTTATGCCATTAAAAAGAATGTTTGCTCTGACTAAGAAGAGTATTGACTATAAAAGTCACAGGCTCCAGACCATTTCCTATGGGATTTTTCCACTCTCCTTCCAATTAGTCAGTCTAAGTGATGGTTCTCTAAACGTGATCATTTATTTTTCTCTGGAGGGTTGCCTTCTATCCCATTCAAGGAAGATGATCCTGGAAAATAAAGAAAGCTTGCTATGCGCCCCCAGTGCAGTATTTATGATTAATTGCAGCCCCTCTCAATAAATGATGAGGAAAAAAAGCATTCAGTTTCCTTGTTCTTCTCATATAAAAAAACATTTGTTGCAATTTGAGTCCCAGCCAACTTCCACTGTTTAAGCAATAATTAGTCAAATTACACCAATCACTAGCAATCATAACAGAAATTATATAATTATAATTTAAACCAATGACCTTGGACTTATGAAAATAGAATGTGGGGTATTTAATTGCATAATGTGGCACCACAATTCTGTAGCTATAAACTCAAGGTTTTTATATTAGTTGATTAATTTTCAATACCCTGGACTTAAACATTTGAAAGTGGCAAAACTATGTAAGTTTCACAAAATATCCAAATAGCATCTGATTTCAAACAGACTGATCTACATTAAAAATAAAATAAAACTCTCAGATAACGACTTCAGATATTTCAGAAATGTGAATGGACTTTGCAGCAAACATTTAAGTTGAACTGTTTCGGGGAATTGAGTCTATTTTAAATTATTGAACGATTAAAACAAGTCAACATCTTTTCTAATCAGACAAATGCTGAATCTGTTTAATACCCACTGTCAGTAGAGTTCGCCTTAAGAGACAGAATGGGTTATGCACACAAAAACAAACCTCAAGCTGGATGCTTCCCATCAACAGGACGATGAATAAAAGACTCTTCCAGCACAGTAGGCAAATTCTCCCTTCAATAAGCAGCCAGGAAAAAGCAATATTTCAATGTTTGTTGTCCTTCCTCTCAGAGAGAAGTTTTCACTACGACTTGTTTCAGTTCCTTTTTATTCTGTCCTATTTTCTTGGTTCTCACAGACAGCTCCAGTAGTAACATGACAATACCACTTTGCACTTGCCGAAAGCGCCTTTTCTCTAAAACTCTCAGCTGTGGTCTATGCGAGGAGAGTATAAAACAGGGGAAACGATGCAAACATTGAAGTTCATCCTCTCGTACAAATGTTTTGAGTGACCCAGAATCATCTTAATCCAAGAATGGGAATGAGGGACACCTTAAATAAACAAACAAAAACTCTTCCCAAAGTTCATGTTTAGTATCTTTGAGGCCTTTGGCAAGATTTACCATTATCTAGAGCTCTGTCTCACATATAAAATAAAGCAATGCCATTTTCCTTATGAGGATATAAAGAGTAATTAGACTGCATTTTCTAAAACAAAACTTGGGGGAGAAAATCGGATTTTCGGAGTTCTAAATATAAGCCTGAAATGGGTACCTAGAAAGTACTGAAATTGAATGCATGTTTCTGGAGTAGGGAATAATCATATTTCTGTTTTTTAAAAAAATTAAAAGACTTTTCCAAGGAAGAAACACCTCAAAATAAAAAATATTTCAAAATAAAATTTATCAAAAGATTGTTGATGTTCTCTCTTCATACATATGTATATCTAATATCTACATCTACATCTATATCTATCTATACAAGTGTTTTTTAATGGAAGAAAGAAAACTTTCTTTACAAATATCAGAGCTCTCTGATGTGTATTTAAGGCCACTGAAAGTTACCGTAATAAGACAGGGATTTGGGACTCCCAGGACACCTGATGAGTGCCTGG